>NC_134700.1:242925087-243259253 GCF_043290135.1 Rhipicephalus microplus | reverse complement strand
CTGGGTTTGAGTGGGGCTCGAACCCCCGTCGTTGGCGTAGCAAGGGACGTTCTGCACTTTAAAAGGTAAAGGAGGAATAGGCGTTTTGATGTTGCTCCTTTAGAGGAGTAACTAACCTGCCACACCCACTGCACCATTTTGGGAGTAACTGCGAAAGAGAAAAACGCGCTCCCTCAGTGACTCCTAAAAGCAGAAACAGTTATTTTGCGCAAAAAAAATCTGGTTTTGGTTGCCGTAACCAGCCTTTGCAAGTGCAGCAGGTATTTGGTTAGATGTACAATAGTCACATTCAGGTACAAATTTCGGAAAACTTGCAGCGTTTAAACCCACGAGATCCGAACTCACTACCATTTGGTCAGCATGCGCGTACACTAACCACTACGCCACACCATGTGACGGCACCGTCTGATAGGAAACAGGCTTGTGTAGACACCAGTGGGACGTGTGCACCCGGCGCAAAAATTCCTTCAGTTACTCCCAAAAAGAGCCCCTTACTCCACGAGGAGGAAACTGGCCTTGTTTGCCGTGCCGTGGGCAATTTTTTGCGCGCATTCCGTCTTTAGGAGGAGCAAATAGCCCTTTTCGGGGGTAACGGCGTAGTTCCTTCGCAAAACGTTTTAGAGTGCACAACACGGCCACGCGTTTTTTTTTCCTTAGATGATATTTGATACAAATGTGGCTAACGTATACACATAGCGTACAACATACATAAAGTCAATACGACAAATGTACAATGGACATTGTAAAGGAAATCTCATGCAACACAATGTCTAAATGGGTATTTGAGCAGCACACTTCACGAACTCAGTATACCAGTCCAGCTGAAATTGTAGTTGGCCACAAAAGTCTTTTAGGCGCACCGTCATTTGTACAAAGTTGAAAGGGGAAGGTATATTCAATATGTTCACTAGCAAACGCGTGGCCGTTGCATCGCGAGAACACCATTCCTTGCGATGCAAGGGCCACGCGTTTGCTGGTGAACATATTGAACATAACTTCCCCTGCTTGGAAATGTAGTGAAAGCGAGGCATGCTTTACAAACAGACGCGTCCTGTATACATGATTCTCAAGACAACATGAAATCTTGCCGTAGTAATGTGAGGAACAAGCGCCCATTGCAATCGGGCGTCAGAACATGTGATGATGATGATGATGATGATGATGATGATGATGATGATGATGATGATTTGATCATTGGCACCTACCCACTCTGAGGGATATGCCATGAGTCGGGCGGATCATACACACTGAATTTGAATGAATAGGTTTTAAATAAAGTCCGGCAGTTTTACCGGGCGAGGTGGGTGAAGAGGGGATTAACCCCTGTCCCTTCCAATTCTCCTTCGATTATGATGGCGGTGCCTCAGGTGATCGCTCGAAGTCCTTGCACCCGGGCGGCATCTTCAGCTTGCCGGACGGCCCAAATCTGGTCGGCCAGCTCGTCGCTTGTGAGAGCCGCCTCCCAGTGGCAGCGAAGCTGACGCTGCCGATCGGCTACAGTGACTGCAGCCGTGGTGGAGGCCGGGCCCTGCCCTCGCGCGGTGGTGGCAGCAGCAATTGGCCTCGTAGTTTGTCTCTGCCCCTTCGCAACATGCGTTGCGAAGGGAGCGGTGGCAGTGACCTTAATTTATGAATAATATTTAGTAAGAGCTAAACTAATTATTAGATGATTTTTTATGTAACGTTAATTATGAATATTTGTAATTTTAAGTCGCGCTATATAGTGTAATCTCCCAGAAACTAAAGATCTTTTGACTAGGAAGGCTGAATAAAGAATTCTTAGTAGTTGATACACTACCAAACCTATTCGAGTCGCATATAAACTTTTCGACAGCTTTGAAAATATTCCTGTCCGAGTGCCTCAGCGCAAAGGCCCCAAATGATAGAGAACTACCGACGTAACCGGTAGACCACATTGCCGCAATATAATTTCGATACGTTTTCTGTGTAAGGAAAAACGTCGGCAGCTCAACAAGAAGTGTTCGATAGTTTCGAGTTCATTACACCACTCTGTTACGTCTACGAGAGGGGTTTATTCAGAGCCGACGTAACGGTCGACTCGACGGTATACAGCAGTGAACGCGCACCAGCGAGCTCGTGCCACCAACCGAACGTCCTCTTCTGCCACCACCCTGTTCCCCGCTACTCAGGTGCACATACCTAAATTACATATGTGGAAACATTATGAGCAATAAAGGGAGACCGCCAAACCCACTATGTGCATGTAAAAATTTATATTTGCAATTCTACAACGCATTCTGGTTATTTAAACTTCAGCTCGTCTTGCTGCACACCATTTTCTGCTCCAAGGGTGCAAAAAGTCTGGTGATGAATCGAGAATTTGAGTAAACACAGATAATGCATACTTTCTCAACCTTGCCGCAGCAACAAACGCCGTAACAGGAAGAAGAGAGAGAACTGGACCTGTCAGAGAAGATTTCGCCAGAGTCCGCAACTTCATTGAGCACAATTCCTTTGTGTCCCGGCCTCCAAATTAATCGCAGGTTTCGCAAATGATGAGGAACAAGTAATCGCAGTAATCTTAGAATATCCGAATCTGTTGAAGCAGTTAGTGCCAAACACAACGACAATAAATCTGTAACTACAGCCACAGAAGCAATGGTTAAAGTAATTTTACGTAGGGCTAATATAACAGGCAAGAACTCGGCCAAAAATATTTCGGTGTAATCAGGAAGCCTAACAGAAAACGACCAGTTTAGTAGTGCCACCGCGGCCTCTGCGAAGCATCAGTTGCTATCACAATCGTAGAACCAATTTGATTTAAGTGCTCTTGAAAAATGTCATTTAGAAGATTACTAGGTAGTAATTTCGCATTGTTAGAAAATATATCGTCGTAAGATACGCCTAATTCACTGAACCTGCCACTCATAGGCACTATATCATTAAGCTTTATCTGTAACGGGTTCAAAAGTTTCTGGGTAAAGATTACCTGAGGGGTATGAAAGCGAGGCCATGTTATATTAAAAAAGAGAGCTGGATCACTAATTAACATATAATCTTCTCGTCTTATAGACAAGTCATAGACTCTTAGGAATGTTGGAATATTTAATAATTTGAACCTAACAGGTAAAGAGGAATTCGTGATTCCTTATATAGAACAGAGTTTGCTACAAATTTGGGTAACCACAGGCACCAGCGAAGTGCTTGGCGCTCACTTAGAACGAACGGACGGATCTTCCATGCTGGTACGCCAGAAAATAAGGCACACCCAAACTCCAGTACAGGGCGTATGTACATCCGGTAAATCATTATTAAGGCGTCTGTCCGCATGCCCCATCGACTGTTACTAATCCTTCTAAGTAGGACTAACGCACGTGACACTTTAGTCACCGTATGTTAAATATGCATCCTCCAGTGGAGCTTTCCATTATAGATGATTCCGAGGTACTTGAGTGTTTGCACTTGAGTAATATCTGCTTGGTGAAATGAGAGTGATATATTTACATTGTCTTGCGGGGAGAACGCTAGAACTGCACATTTCTGTACATTAAGAGTTAAACAAATGCTGTATAGCCAAGCTTCCAAGGTAGATAAGTATCCGTGTAAAAATGTATAAAGTGATTAGTGATTATATGTAATTTGCAGATGCAAAAAATGCTATGTCATACGCGTGAACATACGTGTTCACTCTTTGATGACGAGGAATGGAGCTAGGCGAGATATCAAAGAGTGTAGCGGAGAAAAATCTACTCCTTGAGGAACACCTCGTGCTTGTCTGAATTTCTCTGTTGATATCCCACCCTGTACGCAGTAAAACTCCCTGTCCAGCAAGAACTCTGTGGTCCACGCAATAAAAAAGTCAGGCAAGCAAATCTCTCTCATCCTTCTTAGTAAAATTGGGTATTCTACAGTGTATCGTAGGCTTTAGAGACATCTAGTGTAACTAATGCTGCGTACTGTTTCTGCAGCCGTGCTATCTGTATTCTGCTCTCCAAATCAACGTGAGCACACCAGATAGACATTCCTGTTCTAAAACCAATTTGGCAGGGACTTAATAGTTTATTAACAGTAACAAAATTAGCTATGCGAGCATAGCTCAATCAATTTTACAAAATTGGATGTTAACAAAATTGGTCGAATGTTGTCTACAGTAAGTCCCTTGTTCTTATCTTTAAGCAGGGGTATCACTTTAGCTACCGCCCACAAAGAAGGAATCCAAGAGTGTTTTATAGAATAATTTACGGTATCCAATAACACATTCAGAGCGACATACAAGAAGATTTTCAGCATTTTCGTAGTGATACCATCAGGGCCTGGTGCTGCCGCTGGTAAACGTGCTACAACTGACGAGAGGACTGACAATGATATATCTTCTGTATTTTCGAGAGTGTCTTGCCTCACAAGAGGTGAATGAATGCAGGTAGAAAATCTAGCCTCCAAACACCTCGCGATTTCACCTAGGGAATCTTCGATTTCTTGAGTAGTATGTACTACTGAGTCTGCATTTAAAGAACGTGGGATTAATTTGACAGATCTAAGATACCGGAACAATGCGCTTTTATCGTTTGATTTTGAAAGGAATGCCAAATGATGAACGTCATTATTACGCGTCAGAACGCTTGAAACTCGCTGCAATTACCTTGTAGTTGTTCCAGTTACTAGGAGACCGATTGTGCATGATTTGCTTCCACGCTGCTTTCCGGCGTTTGTAGTCCGTCGAGCAGTCGTCATTCCACCAAATATTAGCTGTAGGGTCGTTTCTTCATTGTATTTTGAACTCCGACGAGCAGAGTCAAAAATATTGCATATTTTACCTGTGCTGCTGGGATTTTCAGCTAAAAATGTAAAAATTGACTGCAAATTCATTTTAAACCTATTGTGATCAGTAATCGAACGAACAAGACACTGTGCATTATACTGTGACCCGTGGGTCTCAAATATCACGGGAATGTGGTCGCTAATCGAACCAGTGTCAACAGTCTCCCAGGAGAACACCGAAAGTCCTGGACCCGAAAACGTAAGATCTAGCACCGAACGGGACTGGCCCCGTAAAAATGTTAATGATACAGTATTGTGACAGGTGAAATTGTTCAATGCCGCCCAGTCCCATAGATGTTTTCCATTCTGGTCCGTTCTGAATCCCCATGATATATGATGAGAGTTGAAATCTCCAGCTAGCACAACCGTTTTTCCACAGTTTAGAAGAACTGAATCTAGTGACTGAGTATTTAGCACACCCAAAGGAAAATATGCATTAACCAAAAAAAAAATTTGAGACCTCCTGGAAGAGTTAGTTCTACTGCTAATATTTTACTTTCTGTAGACATTAGCTGAAAGGATAGCCTTGCTTTATGGCAGAATTTATTAGACAGACGAGTGAGTAAAACACCTCCTCTAGATGGACGATCTAACCGAAATGGTCGGTATTTACGCAGACTAAAGAATTTATCTGGAGATAACCAAGTTTCTTGTAATATGATAACATCTGGATGAATCTGAGAAATTAAAACGTTGAGATCAGTAGAAGCAGCAAATACGGATCAACAGTTCCACTGCAGCACTCTCATCTATCTTCCGGTGACAAAAGCACCGTAGAGGCTACAGCCTCCTCCAAAATGTTAGCTGTACTTTTGACCTGAGATAGAACTTTCTGTAACTTATAGCTAGTACAGGTATCGGAAACCTTTAGCGGAGGCCCCTTTCGTTTCTGTGCACGCAGGTCAACATGCTTGCACATTCCTGTAAATATGCATGGTAGATTTGTGAGCCTGAAGAGCTGCCACTCTTTGCAGACAAGGTGGAACTAGGACCCTCATTCGAGGGTATCCTCTGAACATTGTCTACTTGTGAGGGAACATTTCCTTGGCTGTGACCTACTGGCGGAGCACTAGCCACTTGTGGCAACAGCCCCACTTGTGACGCTAGCATTCGGACACAGTCTCTACAACACGCTCCATCAGTTTCGCCATCTGCCATCACTTGCGAAATATTCGCCTCAATCATTGCCTGGTGCCGTGCAGTTACGCCAGCATAACCATGTTCTCTTTCTTGTAATTACCCTAATGACTTCGTGGTTTAAAGCCGGTTACCCTCTACAGAAGGCACACACGCTACTGCGTCTGGTTCCTTAAGGCCACGTAATGGGTGCATAGCAAGTTCTAAAAGGTTTCATGCACTAAGTGTTTGAAGCACGCACTAGGAAAAGAAGATCGCTATCACGTTCAAACACTAAAAAGAAGCTTTAGGGTCCCCTAACTTTTTCTCGATGTAGGTCGCATGTCATAGGTAGGAAATCACAATCATCTAAAACCGGCACGCTTTGTCTTCGTCCCTTTTTTCATCGTCATTCATCCTCTTCTGCTTCGTTCCCACACCATAACTGCCGATTTCTCCGGCATGAAATGCAATACCTTTTTATCGACTAGAAAACAAGTACAGAGGGAGAGATCGAAAATTATGAAGAAATAGAATTAAATATAGCCCAAGAGAGAAATTCTTAGCGAAAAAAAAAATTGTTGACCAGTTGAGATGGGAACCCGCGTGCTCACGATCCGAATGGGAGCATCGTAACGAGGCCCCACTGAGGTGGTCTAGTGGCCAAAGTACTGGGCTGCTGACCCGCAGGTCGCGGGATTGAATCCCGGCTGCGGCGGCTGCGTTTCCGATGGAGGCGGAAATGTTGTAGGCCCGTCTGCTCACATTTGGGTTCACGTTAGAGAGGCCCAGGTGGTCGAAGTTTCCGGAGCCCTCCACTACGGCGTCTTTCATAATCATACGGTGGTTTCGGGATGTTGAACCACACATATCAATCAAAGCATCGTAACGAGTCGGCTATCCAGGCACGTCAGGAAGTTGGGAAAGGGAAGTGCACGTGAACAGGACAGATTTGAGAGAGAAGGATGAAAATTAAGGGACAGCGAGTACTGAGAGAGAGAGAGAGAGAGAAAGTAAAGGTATAGGAATACATAGAAGGAAAAAAAAATAAGTCAGAAGGCGAGATAACTACGGAGAGAGAGAAAGAAAAAAAAATTAAATTAACGACATAGGTTATGCGATACGTGCTCAGATAACGTGGCCTTGGCATGCAATGTGGACGTCTTCTCTTGAACTCCTGCTCAGCAATAAACCGGGACGGCTAAAGAAAGCAGTGCACAACATGCGGCTCGACATGTTACGTGTGTATGTAGATATAAATTTAGACCGGTATGCGAAGGCCAAACAAGTAGCTGTTTCCATGGCATGACGCAGCTTGAATGTACGCTTCTAGTGCTGGTGTGACACGTGGTCGCGATCCTGATATTGGCCACGCACCTTCGAGAGTGTGATAAGTTATACCACGTGATTCATTAAGAAAGAGGTTATTTATTAGAAAGGTGAGTTCGGCTAATTCATGCGCATTAACTAATTAGTGAAAAGAAATGCACAAGATAGAATCGACAGACAGGACGGAGCGCATATTTATACGAACGTTATTTATGGGAAATGCAGCAGGTAATTACGTCTGCATTTGTCATTTTATTTACGGCAAAACAAATTTGACCTCCTTGAAGTGGCATCTGTAAAAATAAAAAAGAAAAGTATTTACTGGCGCCTAAATCCACGCGTCTGTGTTGGCGAAGAAAATTTCGCGATACTGAATGCGTTGTGCAACTATTTGGCGGTCAGCGCCGCCCCGTTTGTTTGGCACGTGCTCCAAAGAAAGGGAAAACACCGTCTGCGGCAAAACGACGCCAAGGCCGCTTCTCGGTGCTCCCGACCTACTTTTGTCAAGTGACGTCACGTGACCGCGAAACAGCGAGGGGAGGGGAAAAGCGGTCCGTGCCTCCTTGGGCTCATTCCACTTTCGCGGGCTGCGAAAACTTCAGGGTGAGCACCACTTCTCATCGGGCAGAGCCCTGCGGTCATTGTGGCAAACTGCCTCTAAGAACGGACACGTTCGAACACTTCATGAAGCTCCGGAAGCTGAAAATTTACTCGGAAAACAACGCCCGCATAAAAAGAAAGGAAAAACAGACAACGACCCGCTTTTAACACGAAGCAATGAGGAAAACCACAATTTCTCAGAAAAAAAAAAAAACTTCTTACGCGCCGAAAAATTCGGCCTGCTCCAGTGATTGAATGCGGCACCAACGCTACGCCTTTTGCGGGGTGGTGGCTATACCAACTGAGCTCATCAGAAAGCTAGCGATTGGCAGCGCGAGGGCTAATTTATCTGCAACTTTGGCGCACATTGCCACATGTTATTTCAAAGCAGTGATTTCATGCCGACCGTAAGATGGTGGCCGTATACGGTGGCCGCCATTTTGGGCAAGGTAGAATTCTGCCACAATTACTTTGGCAAGAATTCTATCCATTCTAGACAAACCCACTGCAGGCTTACTAGAAGTTGCAGTACTTGGTGATTTATTTGCAACTCACCTGTGGCATGGAGGGAAAATATTGGGCTCGACATCTTCCGTTTTGGACAATGTGAAATCATATAATTGAATATTATTCAATATTATTATTGAATATTATCATACTGAATAATATTGAATAATATTAGCTCTATTCATGTTTGCGATTTTTTTCTACTTGTCTACAAATTTGGCACCAAAACTAATTTGCGTGTTTACTTTGGCAAGTATTGGCACATTTTCAAAGAGACCCAACGGCAGCGCTCACTGCCACACTCTAAGAAAAAAAGAAGAGTTTTTTGGCTCTCTTCTTTAGGAAAGGGGGGGGGGGGGTACTAGGCTGACCAGGTATATACGACTGCGTTTAAAGACACACGTAAACTCTCTTTGGGGTGTAATTGTACTCTATTAGGAGAGTCGTGTGACCCACAAGAGAGTTAACGTGCCTCTTTAAAGAGAGTCGTATGTGTGGCAAGTCAGGAGTAACCGAAAAGAGTGATACATACTACTTGTTTTTCGTAAGTGCAGGGGAGTTTAAATACGATGTCGTTTGAATACGATTCTACCACGCTGAATGTTTTTAAAGACGATAGCCTTTCTTGGGGACCTCCGACGCAAAAATTTTGACGTGCGCGCACACCCGTCTCAAAGCCACGTGCTTTGTTTTCTAAAAAAACTGCCAGATGGCGCTCATGTCTCACGCGTGACGTGACTTGATGCGCTTGTTCACCTCCACTGCACACTCGAGGGACTCTAACGCCGCGCCTCCAGAATACCATTCACCGATTTTAATGCGCAGAACATCAAATGAATGTCTTGTTCACTCTCTCCACACACAAGACTATCGTCTTTCGACGACATTTGCAGATTACCATGCAGTTACGGGGCCAATTTTTTATTACGGATTGTACCAGTACTTTCTGGGTTGTGGCACAACAAGGAGTTAACGAAATTTAGCACGCAGTCCTTGGGTATACCGCGCTGGAACAGCCAGGTAAAAATGCGCTTACAATTTTTCGTTACACTGTATATTAGATGTCCCAGGTGGGAGTAATATGCTTGCCCTAAGTTACTAACATTTTGCGCACGCTGCAATCGCATTCTTTCTTCTCCCGTCCTGAGTGACGAAAGTGGCGGAAAATTCAGCAGGGAGGGATGGCATGGGGAAAAAAATACGTCACTTGGGCCTCATGCCCTTGAGCACTTTTTCTTTCTTCCTTTTTTTACTTTCAATAGAGCGGCTTTTCAGTGCTATCGCACTCGGACGCGCGGACAAGTCGCGGCTTCTCGCGGAGGCTGAACCACCGAGCACGCCATGCTTGAATCAGCCAATGGCAGATAACAGTGGCCGTAACGAGTGATTTTTGAGCTTGTAGAATCAGAGTTTGTTGTGAACTCTAGCCCACCTGCTACGCTATAGTATTTGGTTCTGATTGATTGATATGTGGGGTTTAACGTCCCAAAACCACCATATGATTACGAGAGACGCCGTAGGGGAGGACTTTGGAAATTTCGACAACCTGGGGTTCTTTAACGTGCACCCAAATCTGAGTACACGGGCCTACAACATTTCCGCCTCCATCGGAAATGCAGCCACCGCAGCCGAGATTCGATCCCGCGACGTGCGGGTCAGCAGCCGAGTACCTTAGTCATTAGACCACCGCGGCGGGGCTGTGAATTTTAATTTGGAAAATACTGCTTCTACACAATCTACAAATGGCAGCATAAGTCGGAAAATTGGTACCCATCCAGACTCATTCAAGGAATTACTCTGCTCTGAAGGCTCACCCGCACACAGGCTCGCCAGGATTTTACTCCGCCGGAATATGTCGGACTCGCTGAACTTTAATTCGACCGGACTCACTCGGGCTCAACCTCACCGGCATACTACTCAGCCGGACCCAGTCCTACTCACCCGAGTCTGAGTATAAGCCAGAGTGAGTCGACTCGTAAGACTATTACAGCATTCACACTGAGAAAATCTCTATGTGTATGACATCCAAAGCCAAGTAATCAAGTAATCAGTGCTCTGTATATTCTAATACGAGTTATAAGTGGTTTTATTCATTAAGGGTGTTTTTGTGAAGTATATGCGACTCGCATGGCAAAAAAATTATTCCCCCCTCTACTCCCCTTTAACTTACGCCTCCGACCAACAAATATGAGGTGGTGCCTCGTTGATATCACTGAATAAACTTGAGTGTAAATTTAAGACGATATAACCTGACAGTAATGCCGAAGATAAGTAGAAAGGAGTCTGGTAGTAATGCGAAGGGGATTCTATTACTTATAGATAGCGACGTCACAGTCCAATGTTTTTCTATTCTTTCGCGTGATCGCGTAGTTGGAAGCTGTCAGCTCAGCGTGTTCAGTATCACTTGTTAGCTAAGTTCCGGTGACGACTAATAAAATCGGACTTGAGATTGACTAGCGACCATTTTAAAGCACCTAATTTACTCATGATGCTGCGCACAATAACGTTTGGAAAAGTTATTTTGTGCTATGGGTCGGTGGACGATGGCTTAACCCCCGAAGTTTAGAATGAACGTTTTTGATGTTCCGTTTGTGTGGGTATGTCTGGTGGTGGAAAATGTAAGCCGCGTTTGTGGTCACGGGAACTAACTAGTGGTGATTAGTCTTCTGCAGATGGCTGATATGAAGACACTGGTTTACGATACGAAAAGAGACAGGGGGATAAACGTTTGAGATGCGTCAAGTGATGCTGTGCCTTGAAAGTGTTTAGCACTCTAGATTATGTGTCCCACGTGTAAACGTCATCAATGACGGAGGGCTTATTCAAGACGTGACAAATATGATCACTTTTTTTTTTAAAGTCAATCCATCATTGGGGTTGTTTGCGTGTTTTGTCATAGTGTACTCTCGTTTTGTACGCTTAGTAGTGTTTTTTCAATTTGCAGCCCTTTATTCCACAAAACGAATTCAACTTTCTGATTAAAACTTCAGCAAGGATTGAAGGCTTCTTATCTGGCGAAAAAACAACCTAGGTAGAGATTCCTAAAAAAATAAAAAAAAACTGATATACCAAAATGGCTTAAACACAGCTCCTTTACGATTCTTTCAGACGCCTGTCACGACTCGAACCATCAGCTTAGCGACTTGGTAAATAACTAGGTTAAACCAGCGTGGTTGGTTTTGCAAGTCATCTATCATTTGCACTGAGTTCCTGAAAGCGCCTACTCTGGATTTGCTACCTGTCACCTCTGACTGTAATTCATCAATCATGACTTGCATCTTGGAAATGTGTAGCGTATTCGCGGATGAGTGCTGGGTCAAAATTGATTGAAGTTCATTTTCGAGGTCGCCTGTTCTTTTCGTGAGACATTGAAAATGTTTCAAAATGATGTGAAGCAGCCAAACTTGCTTGACAGAATCAAGAAGGCTCACTTTGCCAGCTTCAGGGGCGTAGCCAAAGGCATAGGGGGTAGGTCAACTTCCCCGCAATTTTTCAGTTTTGCATGCGCATGTGACACGCACGCATACAAACGCAAGCACGAACATACATGAACTATAGTTGAACCCCCCCCCCCCCCCTTATATCGTCAAAATTTTCTGGCTACGCCCATAGTTAGCTTTAATGCGTGGAACACTATCAAAACTTGAATTAATCTTTTTTTTACCAAGTTTTATTTATAGGACCAGGATTGCATTCTATGTCACCCCTCACGTGCAGGAAGCGTCAAACATGCAGTGCACACTTGCGAACAGCTTCAAGGCGCGAAAGCATGAAAAGAAAAAAGATGAGCTCATTGAAAGCTGCTATCAGGTAATTTACCAGGGCAACTAACTTGCAGAGTGACAAGACAGATGTGTAAGGCTTTCGTTGTTTCACCCATCGTACCTCCGCGCCCCCAGATGAGATACTGCCGGATTACTGGTAATATCGTTTTCAAGGTTGATGACGCCATCGTCGCCGCTGCACATCGCTCATACTCCAGGGGGCGTTCCATGCGCTAGGTCAGGTACACGCAAGCTGTTGGGAACAGGCGCGGATCCACGGCAGGGGCGGCTTCGCGGTTTCCTCCCAAGGGCGGAAAGTCGTCCGGAGGGCCAACCACCGACGCATCGGCCTCTAAAATGGCGAACTGTGGAGCGACAATACAGGTGTGTAAGCCTTTCGTTGTTTCACTCTCCGTGTCCACCTACTTGAGAAGTTCTACTGGAAAGAAGCCGAAGTAAAAATCCCCATTGCACTGCTAGCGGTTTATGTAGGGTATCCGTCGTCCTCAGTAACATGCTAGAACATAACACCGATGAAGCCGTGTTTAAAGCAGTAAAAAATACTAAAAGGACAGGCAAACAATGGACAGTTTGTGGAAAAGTACGAGGAACTACATACATAAAGGCAAAGGAAAAAAAAACATTTGCTCGTATGAACCGCTAACTACAACATTGCTTCTATAGAAGTTGACGATGCAGGCAGAAAATAGAACAAATTGAAGATCGCTTGAGCCTCGCCTGTAAGAACAGAACGCAATAGCGTCATCGGGCCCCGTTCGCTGCACCTTCCCAATCTCTAACCTGGATTCGCTTCTCGATTCCCGAAGAATTCTCGACAGGATCAACGTCGGGAACTACAGACCTACGTCAGCTTTGCCTATATTTTTCAGAGCCCTCGAAGAGATGATTTACGCCGACTACATAACTTTTTTTCTTCAATCACGTAATCATGTGCGAATGCCAAAATGGTTTTACGCAGGGCAGGTCAACTGCGTCTGCGCTCGCGGCACACACACAAAAAACTTTTACTCAGAAACATAAAAGCGGGAAAGTTAACTCTTGGCATCTTCCTTGATTGCTATAAAGCATTTCACTCGCTCTATCACAGCACACGTTTAACAAAACTAGAACAATATGGCATGAGTGTTCTTTACTCACTTTTGCAGCCGTATTCCTCCGATTGGCAACAGTGTGTAGTTATCGATGGTTCTGCGTCATCTTTATTATAACTAAGCGGCACATCTTGGGGCCCTTTTTATTTAACGCGTCCGTGAATTAATTACATTTTATTGACAAGTGTACGAATTTAGTTTTAAACGCGGATGAAGCTAGACTGTTTGTTTCATCTGGTATCAAATCAGACTTGTGTTCCTGAACGAATAGGGCACTGTCCAAAGTGCTCGAGTGGTCCTTGTGCAACAGTCTACTAATCGATGTGAAAAAATTAAAAGTTAATTAAATGTTTAGAATTACTGGCGCCACTTCAACAACCAGGAGTCGACCGTACGTGCAGCAAGAGGCATTCACAATCGTACTAAAGCAAAAAGAGAGAAAATATTTTGTTTGGACCGACCTGTGCAAGCAAAAATGTCCGTTATGCTTTCTAATAGTTTTTTTCGAATACGTTTATTCTAGTTTCTATGAAAAAGCGAAAAAACGAAAGCGAGACGCACTGGCAACCCCAGTTTTGATGCCACGCCACGATCGCTTTAAAAAAGCCCATACACCACTTCCAATGTTTTTTTTTACAGCGAAATCTGTCATGAGTTAACAAAGTGGCTGACTGGAGCATAGTCGGTTGTGTATACTTAAGGTTAATAGCGCGAAAATACCACACGATGGACAGTAAATAGACCGGACAAGCGCTGACTTCCAGGCCCATGTGCTCAAATCTGGGCGCACGCCGAAGAACCCCAGGTGGTCAAAATTTCCGGAGCCCTCCATATGGCGTCTCTCATAATCATTTGGTGGTTTTGGGACGTTAAACCCCACATATCTATCAATGAGCGCTGACTTCCAAATAAAATTTTATTGACAAGAAGGCTACTATATATACCCGAGTGAACAAAAAAACTGTGGAAAAACTACAGATGCAAAGATACGAGCTAACATCATCACTGAGCCTGCTACGCAGACCTTCGCACCCCAAAAAAACATAGCCCTCTTTCTGACAGAGCAACTGATGGCTTGCTTACGCGCGCGCTCCTTTCAAGCGCCATCTGAGCAGCCTCATAGATTACACGCTCGGCCTCTTCTTTAATCTTACCGATAACTGTTGTCCTTTCGAACTGCGGAGTGCACCCACACGTGCTTACGTGTAGCGCCAGGAAGCCATCTTCTCCATTACGAACGTTATTAGCGTGTTTCTGTAAGCGATCGTTCATGCATCTGCCCGTCTAGCCCACGTAGCATGCAACGTAAGACAATGTGACCCATGTTGTGATCTCATAACAGCTTAAAAAAAAAAAGCTTTATGAGATCACAACACGGGTCACGCGCTGCGCCCTTGTTGTCCGCCGCTGCCGGTGTTCGTAACCAATGTCACACGAAATAAGAAACAAAAATTCCAAATAAAAGAAACACAAATAACGCACTGGGATTTGAACTAGGGTCCACTGCGTGCAACCCAGTATTCTGCCGCTGAGCCACGCTGGTGCTTGGAACTCATTCGAAAACTTGCCTTAGGCAGGCTTGATGTCTGGAAAGGGATCGCGTTAATAGGAGTAATAAAGCGTTTTAGAACAGCAAAGGAACAAGCAGTCGTCGTAGAATGCGAATAGCTTAACGAGTGGGTCGTCCAATGGTGCAACCCTTTACGAAAACTTGTTCTTCACCTGTCACATGCCCACTTCAGGCGTAATACTTCATCGTCGTCATCCATTGCATGAAACACGAAATTCGCACAAAATTCATTGCAAGTGTTTGGCGGATACCAAGCCTTTCCGAAGAATGACGAAGGGTAGCAAAGTGAATACCGGCTGACTACACAGAAATTGATGATTTATGGCGTAGTGGGTACCAAACAAGTGTGTTTTTAGCCTTTACCCAAAGAGTGTTCAGAAAAGGCTTTGAAAGGCTTCTCTTTGAGCTTTTCCTGTGACTGAGCTGCGCGTTCCGCGCAGGCATGGCAATTTTTTTTACAAACGTGTCAAGCAAACACGCGCGTCGTGTGCAGAATGCTCTCGCGATCAATGATTCTACGTCTGACAGCGTTACGAGCCGCCGGCGTGCCACGATTTCCAAGAAACAATCCCTCCACCTCTCCGGGCCTTTCCGAACTCCGCGTGACGTGCAGTACGAATCTTCTATGATTGGTCAAGCAAAAGCCTACGACTTCCGGTTGGTCTGCAAACTGCGGTCCGCGCTGCATGTTGTTCTTCGTGTTACGCGCGTGCATGCGCGCGCTTGCGAATCAGCTGCTGCTGCCCGCAACAAGGTTCCATACCGGCACGATTCATATAAGCACGGGTCGGCACGGCAGCAGCGGTTCGCGGAGGGACAGAGTCACGGCAACCGGAAGTAGATTGTTTCGAGCAGCGCATCGGCGATGACGTTTGCCGCGCGGAATGGGAAGGGGCGCTCGGAGATCGGGCAAAGCGGCTTTGAGAGGCGATTCCAATGGAGGGTAGCGAAGTGTAGTCATCACCACGTTTCGACAATCAAGCGCGTCTAACTCTGCTATCACGGCACCATTTCAAAAAATTCTCACGGCTCCGTGGTCATTGTGCACTCAAGCACAACTCCCGCATTACGACTGAATTTAGACCTCTGGGTAGTTTGGGGGCTCTTCAAGGTTACATTTATTCAATCATAGGCCTGCTCGCTTCACTGTACTTTTTGCAATAGTTCTGGCCAAAGGCATGGGCAGAAATTTTTCGGGGAGGGGGGGGGGGGGATTTTTGATTTGAATTCGGGGGGCCAGGCATACCAATGATCATTTTGCGCTGTGGCATTTATGGCGAAAAAAAAAAACATTGCGGGGGGAGTTGGGGTCACAGGCCTGGTGTTCCACGCCCTGGCTTTGCTACAGATTCTGGCGAGCGCCACTACACAATGATGCAGTCGGCAGCCATGCGATGGCTTCATTAGGCCATTAAAATCCTAAGCATTTGATATCGGTACTTGGACCTATTCTAAAATAATTTTACCTACCATTACAGGCTTAGTAATATAAAAAATAGGTACATCGAGGGCCCATTTAAGGTCCTTTTAAGCTACCCTGGAGTACGTATAAACAGATGGGTAAAATGTCCCATGAGCAGAACCCTGATGCCTCGAAGCCACCTTAGGTGGGTTTAATGCCATGCTACCGAGTGCCACCAAACTCCGACGGGACGTAGGAAGACGGCAACGTATGGCTGAAGAACTAGCTATAAGCCGAGGGTGCGCAGAAGCAACGGATCGGACTCGGTAGCGCAGCGCAGTGATCATCTTTCGCCGACCGACTGCTCTATCATGCGGTACGATAACCACGAGGACACGAATTCACGAATTGCAGTGCAGAAGTGCTTCAGCGACTCCAACGCATAGAAGAAGCATGCATAGAAGACATTGGTTCAGAAGGCACCACTTGCAAGGGGCATGTGAACGACACACCGGTTCTTCAAAAGGAAAACGTACCACGTGAGTTGGAGCCAAGCTACGCAAAAGTGAATGCCAGCATGCTCCATCAGAGAATGGCTTTTATGTTTATACGGTTCTTCATGTTCATCCCTGACCTTTCTGGTCCTTTGCAAAAGCCCTTACACCAAGTCTTGCCCTGGCCCCTACTCACCACAATGTACTGTGGGAATTCATATATTTATACGAAAAAGTGCGAGAAGACAGTGTCATCATTTCCGTATAAAATTAATGAACCAGTTTCCTCATGGAGCGTGCTGGCATTCCCTCGTACGTATAGCACGGGCCACAGCTCTCGTGCTCCGTTTTACTTTTGGAGCACCTGTACATGGAACCAATCTTGAAATTGTGCAAGATGGTATTCACTATCCTGCAGGATGTCTGAAGAAGACAAGGTTGGACACCTTTTCAAAGGTATAGCTTATGAAGACGTAAACAACTTTTTAATTAAAAAAAATTAAGTGTGAACTCTGTGTCCGACGTGATGCAACTTTGTCATTCATTTGAATTCCTGAAGATACGACAGATATATACGAAATTCGCACACATCTCTTAGGTCTGTTTCATATGTGAGCGACTGAACGGCGGTGTTTGTTGCGGTGAGCGGCACCAGGACTCACGGACGCGGCTTGGTTTCACGTGCACATCTTTCGCGCGGGGCGCGCTTCTGCGATGCGCAGTGATGGTTGTGGAAAGTGCCCGTCCCACGGCTTTGCTTTCTGAGAGTTCGCTTGTTTTGGTGCGCTTGCCCCGCCGCGGTGGTCTAGTGGCTAAGGTACTCGGCTGCTGACCCGCAGGTCACGGGATTGAATCCCGGCTGCAGCGGCTGCATTTCCGATGGAGGCGGAAATGTTCTAGGCCCGTGTGCTAAGATTTGGGTGCACGTTAAAGAACCCCAGGTGGACTATAATTTCGGAGCCCTCCACTACGGCGCCTCTCATAATCGTATAGTGGTTTTGGGACGTTAAACCCCACATAACAATTAAATCAATGAGATACGCGGCTGAAAGAGTGTATCCTTACATTGTAGATTTCTTACACAAAAAATCCACCTATATGGTGCAAAATGCTGCATTCTTTGAAGTCAACGCTTCAATGAAAAGATTTTCCCCATCATCAATTTTCTCTTCAGCATATCCGCGACACTCTCTTTTTCCCTAGGAAATCATGTCAACCAGGAACTGTGAGTCATTCTCATAACTAGAGTTCACCGGCATGTGCAGACACTGACTTACGCATACAAGCTTTAGAGCGCATTTCATGTCGTAGGCGATGGTCATGTGCACGGACGGACGCACAGACGGACCAACGCGCGGACGAGCGCAGGGATGGACGAATGGACGGATGCACAGACGCATGGACGGACAGACGCACGGATGGATGGATGGGCGCATGAACTAACGCAGAGACGGACGAACAGAAGGACGCATGGACGGACGGACGCACGTAAGCACGGACGGACTGATGGATGTTTCGCCCCGCTTATCATCATCCACTCCGTGGATATGCTGTGACACCGCTTTAATTGACATGCAATGCAATGGAACTGGCTACTACGACTACGACGACACGTGACCCACGGCGTAAAGGGCTTTGCTTCTTAAATAAATGGTTGAAGGCGCCGGCAGCAACAAGTGCACAACGTGGGCGCACATCTTCGTGCATATGCAGCTTGTGTACAAGGAGCGATTGTGATCAACGCATTTTGTGCAATCCAAAATGAATGAGTTAAATGCGCGTGTACACAGTATGCAAATGAACGTGTATTGCACTCGGTGCACTGGTAATCGCAATTAAGCCGAATCGGAATCAAATTTCTCAACAGTGATTGGCCCGTTCTTAAGAAGAGTCAATCACATCAAGCTTTATCGCGATTGAAAGTACCCATGTGACAGCGCTTTAAGTTATAACTCTTGAAATGCTGAAATGGCATAAATTACGCTGCACAAACATGAAATGCCCGTGGGTTCTCGCGCTTGATATTTACAAGCCACAAGAGTCGGCTTTTTTGGATCTTTCGGGAACCTGAACATCCTGTAGCCATTTCGGGAGTGGTTCGTGCACTGTGGCACGCAACACCCTTGCATTTTGCCCGAGAAAACGCCGTGCACGTGTCTCACTCAACCAGCCGCGACGAGACAGGGAGAACCGAATGGCGGCCGCCGATCTGAAGGCGGCAATCACCCCTTCAAAGAGTGGCTCGAGGAACCCTACCTTTAGAGCCCTCCCAACGCCCCCAACGTGAGGCTGCGCGCCGTCTTAACTACCGATAACGAAAACAACCTGAAGTTTCGAAGCTCTGAGGACCACCAAAATGTGTATAGTGTATATATATATGGCTTGCCGTTAGCACCGACAATGTACGTTCTGTGGTTAGCGCCACGCACTATAAAGCGAGGGGTTGCTGGTTCCCTTGCGCGCAACAGATGCTTTCCTTTTCGTTTTTTTCTTTGCAATCTGTTAGTATTGTAAAGAAGAGGAAGTACTCCGGCACAGAGGCAGCAGCATCGAGCGTGCATCAGCGGCTCGAGCTCAGAAATTGCGGCTGGTGCATCGCCTTCCAAGCATCAACCTTTCTGACGGCTTATACAATGCACCTGTAACGTTCGAACGAATGATGGACAACATCCTGCGTGGACTAAAATGGAAGATATGCTTGTGTTACCTCGATGATGTAGTCTTCGCCCCTAACTTTAACACCCACTTACGTTGCCTTCAGCACGTCCTTACTTGCTTGACTAACGCCTGTTTGCAATTAAACCTCAAAAAATGTCGTTTTGCCATGCGTCAACTGAACATTTTCGGCCACGTTGTTTCCAAAGAAGGCATCCTCCCGGATCCCGAGAAATTGCGAGCTGTTACGGCGTTTCCTAAACCTGCCACCATCAAAGAACTTCGAAGTTTCATCGGCTTGTGTTCGTAATTCCGGCGATTCATCCGAAACTTCGCGTCTATTATATCACCTCTCACGCAACTTCTCAGCAACTGTAAAGACCTCTTATCGTAGTCCCCTGCCTGCGGTGAGGCTTTCACCACCTTGCGACGGCTTCTCACGACGCCACCCGTTCTACGCCATTTCGATCCTGAAGCTCCAACTGAAATCCACACCGACGCCAGTGGTGTAGGCCTGGTTGCTGTGCTCGCACAGCGTAAACCGGAGCATCAGGAATACGTCGTGGCATACGCTAGTCGCACACTTACCAAGGCTGAGAGCAACTACAGCGTCACAGAAAAGGAGTGCTTGGCCATTGTGTGGGCCCTTGGAAAGTTTCGCCCATATCTATATGGTCGTTCTTTTGACGTCATGACCGACCACCACGCACTGTGCTGGCTTTCGACGTTAAGACCCACCTGGCCGCCTCGCTCGCTGGGCATTGAAAATTCAAGATTATGGCATACGCATGGTTTATCGGTCAGGACGGAAGCATGCTGACGCCGACGCCCTTTCCGTTCCCCCCTGTCCCAGAATGCCACAGCTGACTCCGCTTGCGATTCCACATTGTCATCGCTTGACTTTGACACCATTGCTATCGAACAACGCAATGACCCGTGGACTGCGTCTCTTCTCAATCATCTCTCCGACACTTCTGAACTCCCAAAGACGCGAACGCTCCGGCGCCAAGTTCCACATTTCTCGATACGTGACACGCTTCTCTATCGACGCAACTACGCACCAGAGAGACGCAAGTGGCTGCTCGTTGTTCCGCGAACCCTGAGGTCGCAAATTTGTTCCTCTTTCCACGCTGACCCACAATGTGACCACGCAGAAGTCTTCAAGACCTACGAAAGGCTTCGAAATCGTTACTACTGGCGTGGTATGTATACCTTCGTCCGCAACTTCGTCCGCTCTTGTGCCGAATGTCAGCGCCGAAAATCTCCACCACACGCCTCTGCCGGTGAGCTGCAGCCTTTACCAGGCCCTTCCCGACCCTGCGAACGGGTCGGAATAGATATTTATGGGCCACTTCCATTGACTCCGACTGGCAACAGGTGGATAATAGTTGCTATCGACCACCTAACGCGCTATGCTGAGACCGCTGCTCTTCAAACGGCTGCAGCACAGGAGGTTGCCACTTTCCTACTGCTTCATTTTGTGTTGCGTCATGGAGGCCCTCAAGAACTCCTCAGTGACCATGGCCGCGCCTTCTTGTCCGAGGTCATTGAAAAATTGCTCGCTGAGTGTGCTATTGTACATCGCACATGTACCGCTTACCACCCTCAAACCAATGGGGCTACCGAGCGCTTTATTCGTACTCTCGGTGACATGCTATCTATGTATGTGACGCCTGATCACTCTAACTGGGACTTAGTTCACCCATTCATTACATACGCCTATAATATGGCAACGCAAGCGACAACAGGCTTCTCCCCCTTTTACCTCCTCTACGGCCGTCACCCCTCCAGGCACTGCGCCGTGCTCCCGACCGGGTTGCAGAAATTAGGTGCATTTTCTCATCTTCTAACCACTACCACCACCACACCATTGACACCATTCTGCCTTATCGACCGGACGCGTCCGAGTGTCTACCGATCTTGGACGCCGCCAGACACGCAAAAGAATGTCACCAGTTAGCTCGTCGCTTTACCTGCGATGACCAAAACCGGCAAAAAGCAATTCATGATGACCAGACCTCAACTCCCGTTTTTCTTCGGGGTTCTCTTGTATGGCTGTCAGTGCCGCATCGCACACCTGAGCTCTCTTCCAAACTTCTGCCAAAGTACGATGGGCCATATCGTATTCTCGAATAAACTTCGTCAGTAAATTACCTCATTGAGCCTCTTACGCCACCATCAGACTTGCGACGTCGCAACCGCGAGGTTGTACACGTCCAGAGGCTCAAGCAGTACCACTGTTCAACGCCGCCTGCACAGGACTAAGTCGCCAGGAGGGCTCCTTTTTTTTTTTTCGCGGGGCCATCGTGAAGAAAAGGAAGTACTCCGGCGCAGAGGCAGCAGCATCGAGTGTGCAGCAGCGGCTCGAGCTCGGAAATTGCGGCTGGTGCGTAGCCTTCCAAGCCTTCCAAGCATCAACCTTTCTGCTCAATAAATCTCCTTTATAGTATGTATTTCTACGACGTCATATCCGTGATGGAAATACGGCAGCGGAGCCGTGGTGGACCCCGGCTACCCCGGCATAAAACACGTTCCTGTTGAAATTACTTTGAGTGACACATGCACAGCCTACAAATAAACAAACGACAGATGCACTTCGAGTGACACGGCCATGCGTGGACCATGGCGAAAGGAATAGCTGCGGCTCCGAATACCGGCTTTCACGTGCGTCAGCATTTTTGTCGGCTGCACAGAGACGCTTGGTAGATTTCGTGGCTGACGGTTGTCCCGTCCGCAATGTCCTCTCTTCAACGACCGCCCGCCGATCAGGGCACCAACCACGGACTTTTCTGACCCAATCTCTTACTTTTCTCTCTATGTATTTACTTTTCTCTCTAGCTCTTTTAATCTCTCCTTATCCCTCCACTTGTGAACCACCGCTGAGGTGTCGCACTTTGCAGCAGAGAGTGTCCGTGTTCCCTTTTCATTTTGTCCTTATTTAAAATTACTGTCATTGTTAACTCGCTAGCTGGTCAGCAATCCGAGCAGCGGCACCCGTGAATTACAAAAGTGACCCGCAATAACCACCGAATGCACCTGGTGTCGAGATCTGTCTGGCTGAGCAGTCATATCAACCCTAATATGTTGTTTCGCATTAAAACAAATATACTTATAGAAATTTTCGTGAATGAGAAAGACACAACACCCGTTTATCGGGCAAGCTGTTCTATTCTGGCTTCCTTCGTTGTTCTCTTCCTTCTACCCAGCCCCACATTACATGTATATTAGAAAATACTTATTTCGGATAATAACAGATATTTGACATAAATTAAAGTAGTCCGCTGGTAGTAAACTTGCAAGACGACCAAAAGGACTTGTTTTTGGGTGAGGTGGTGCTTACTAGTTTCAGATGGCTGAGGCGCAAAAAAAAAGTGAAACGGGAAGAGAAGAAAACAGAACAGCGCATACGTCTGTTCTGTCTTCTCTTCTGCTCTTCTCGTTTCACGAAATGTTTTTTGCACCTCAGTCATCTGAACCTTGCAGAGGGCATTTTGGTGCGCATGCGTTTGCTGCTTTAATAAATAAATTTTACTAAAAAGTTGCAAATGTATAAAAATATGTTAACATACAATTGGGAAGTAATGTGTAGGATACAATTATTCTGGTAGCATTTAGTATCCGTATCTCAAATGTTTCATGCTCAATTATCTTATATTGTACTGCTACACAATTTCAAAGTATATTTTCTTGGCCCCGACAGCAAGGCGTCAAAGGTTTCTCTAAATACTTTGCGATCGCATAGCTTACAACCTAATAATCGGCACCTGTACAAACTGAAACGTTTTATTTGCACCCGTATACAGTAACGCACAAGTCTGAAGAAATTTTTCTCTTTACTTTTTTTTAGACGTATTCTGCTCATCGCTGCTGCTCTGGGGCTTTGACGGAGCATCTTCACTTTGACGAACATCAGTGGCCTTGTCTCCCCAGGTCGCTTGCTTCAGCATTCCTGACGAAGACTCATTGAACGACGCCTTGTTGAGATTGAAGAATGGGCCTTTGGACAAGTTGGTATTTTATTAGAGAACTTTCTCTGCTTTATCCTGAATGGGCGTGTCACGTGATGTTTTTTAGCGGTCATCTGCAATAAGCCGAAAAACACTAATAATTAAAAAAATAAACGTACTGTTTGGCCACACATTTTGTGAAATGATCTACAAATTTTCTCGGTAAAATTTTCATGTTGCTTCTTTGCTTAAATGTTGTTTAAATAATAGTTTCTAATTAGAAAATTAAACGGGAAAAATAGTGGGACGTACTCTAGGCGATGGTAAGCAACATACATGTGTTCGCATTGTGATAGAATGCGACGGCATATTTTTCAACCAGGGCTAAAGATAGCTGAAGCACGCTTTATATTGTCACGGGATCGTGACGTTGGCGAAGGCAGAAGCCTATGTGTTTAAGGTGCTACCCCTAACCTGTGCGCTGAAAATGAAAGGAGCAAAGTACAAGCAATTCAAGCTGCACGCTGACAGCGGCGAGAACAGCGCCGGCTGCCGAATAAACTTGTCTACAGTGAGGTGCGGAGACAAGTGCAGTAGACAAAAATGCAGCATTGAACATACAACCCTAATCTTTGGTGTGCGGCTTAAGTTTTCGAATAAACTACACTACACGAGTTTTTCGTGTAATCTTAACCGAACTCGCTCAAACAATCGCGAAGCTTCCGAAGCATTCAGGCGCGGTCTGCATCGAGCATTGGTGACAGTTTTTGTGAATGAAACACGAATGCACCAAAATCGGGCCAAAAAACGTGCGTAAGAGTGACAGACCATATGGTAGAACATCGGATATTCGAAAATTGCAGGTTCATGCCCTGTCTGCGGCAAAATACCTTTTCCTCCACTTTTCTTTTTTCACACTTACATTTAATTTGCTGCTAGTAAAATCTCCGGTACGTTTAAGAAACAGAAGTCGTTGCAGTTTCCACTTCTTTCGTATATAAATATATATGTAACGGTAGATCCTGTCGACTTGTGTAACGGACGAGACATGGCGTCAGTCAGAACACCAGTTTATTCTGACCCTTCGTCTTCCGCATCTTCCTTCCCCACATTCACCTGTTTAGCGTCATATATATATATATATATATATATATATATATATATATATATATATATATATATATATATATATATATATATATGGGGAAAAATTGTTTACCTAAGGGCTCGTTTTTCCGTGTTTTGACACAATATTAACATCTAACAGACAATAATGCCAAAGAATGTATAGGGGAAGTTATTAGAACCAATGTAATGTAAATAAGAAAAAAGAAAAGTGGGTGAAAAATAACTCGCCGTGAGCAGGAATCGAACCTGCGACATTCGAATAACGCGTATATATATATATATATATATATATATATATTATGTGTGTGTGTGTGTGTGTGCTTTTAGCCCCCTTTATATGAATATAACTAAAAAAAACGTGGTTGGCACGCACCACCAGGAGGCCTAATTGGCTCAAGCCAACTTAACATCAATGAAGAGGAGAAATGTGGCAAAGAAATTCTTGAAGCCAATTTGTTAACAAGAATAACAAAAGCAAAATTAAATGGGTTTCTCATGTGAGTGCAAGCAATAAACCGATTAGTTTTCAAAAAAAGCAGGCCGAAACATATCACTGGTGTATTTTCGCAAGTTCAGTGTTTTGAGGCTCGCACATGCACGTGCGTGCCTGTGTGCGTGTGCGTGCATGTGTGTGTGTGTGCATGTTGTAATGCACAGAAACAAGAGACAACACTTGCACGCTGGGCCAGCTTGTTCTTATTCTCACTTTGTCTTTCTCGCCTTCCCCCTAGCCCATCGTGCGCCCGTTCCCGAGCACCTACTTAACCTCGACTACGCAGCGAAATGGCTTGGGGAGCTCCAGAATCGGGCTCGGGTGGACGACATTGGCTGTGCCTCATCGATCACTGCAGGCCCGCAGCTACTCGACCCAGAACTGCCACGGTATGTGAAAACCTCTCTGGCGGGCGGTATTGGCTGCTCTTGGGGGCCGTTTGTTGAACTGCCTTGCTGGGCTCACTGTGTTGTTGCAGCTGCAGCACGCATAGCAGACGATCCAGTTTTAGCAGTTTAGGTGCCCGTCTTCGCGACTGCATGCAGGGCAGCACATAAGTACAAGCCCGGACGAGCTGCAGGTCGTGGTCGTGACTGGACATAATAGAGTCTGCGTTGCTGTCACCGCAAACCATGGTTTCGCGTTAACTATAATAAAAGGTGGTATCCAGTGGCTCCGTGTCGGGTCCGCACACGTGAACGCCACCACAGCTGCACTGCACGCTGAAGTTCATTGAAGTTCTTCAATGGCATCTCGCTGCTCACGTCGAGCTGCACGGTCAGCCTCCGACCGCTCAGTGGGGGATTCCATGGCGGCGAAAGACACTTTAACTTTATTTCGCATCTATACGTGGTACTGATAACAGGAACGCAGAAGAAAGTCCACATAACGGCTTGACGAGGTCTGTGTCCTTTTTAGGGGCGAACTCTTTATAGCGGCACCTGTCCGTCCCTCGTAGCTGTTTTAGTAGTGTGTAACAACTGTAACCTTTTGACCTCCAAGGTGGTGCCGGTCAGAGATTTCCTCTGTGCGTTGGTGAGCAATAAAAGATAGTGCTTATTGTACTTGCCAATGGCTGCTAAGGGGAATGAGAGGCTGGAGAATTCGGCTTTTAGTTAACGCGCACGCTGCAAATTTTTTATTGTTCAACAACGCACAGAAGACAAGAAAGGGTTGCTACGTTATACTCGCTGGGCGTAACCTCCTAGGTTTTAGAAATGTTAAGCGAGCGTTGGGCCGCACTGCCATGAATACAGTGAACTAGTATATAGCATGAGCTCGAGGTGGTTAAAGGTGGGAAGTAGACACGAAGTGCAAGCCGTAAGAAAGTGTACGTGTGCCTCCTCTCGTTCAGTCCTTGGAATGTCCGCTGGATGACCGTGCTTCTATATGAGAAATATATGATGAAAAGAAGCGAGATGGTGGTACTTGGAGTGTTGAATAGGTGGACGAATGGACACACGGACAGATGCATGGACGGACGCACGGATGGCTGCATGGACGGATGGACGCATGGACGGACGCAGGAGCGGATGCATGGACGAAAGCAGGGACGAACGCACAGATGAACGTGCGGACGCACGAACAGACGCACACATGGACGGGCGGATGGACGCACGGGCGGCCACACAAACGCACGCATGGATGGACGGAAGCAAGAACGAATGGACGGATGGATGCTTCGACCCACTATTCATCATTCACTCCGTGGATATGCTGCCATTTTTTTTTTGGCAACAAAGAGTAGACGTGCAAAATTAACTGTACAATGCATAAATAGGTTCATGACCCCAGAAAAAAGAACGATCTACGTAAAAGACATGGTTGAACGTAAATCAGCCTAAAGAAACGTGTTTCTACAGCCTTCGGAGAAGAAATGAACAACCCCTCTAAATTAGATAAAAATACGCTTGTATCTGCAAAGTAGAACTGATAGGGTGGAATAAAATGCGACAAAAACGTGATGATAGTGAAAATGTTTATACTTCTCTTGTCGCAATATGCCTTTTTGTCGCGTTTCATTCCTCTCACAAGTCCGAATTTAAAAAAAAAATGCCGCTTTCTTGCACCAAATTAACTAAGCTTTTGGTGTCATAATAAAACAAATGCTTAGGCTGTTATACTGACACTAGAGCAGCGTTACGCACGGATCCGAAAATATGACCGAGTAGAATTCTAGCCCTTTTTGACGGGTCACTAACGCACTGACACTAGCCGCGTAATTTTTCCAGCGCGAACGCTGTGAGCAATCAACTTTTGCACATGAGAAGGCAAGGCAGGTATCAGTATACTTGTCGCTGGAAATGAGCAACAAAGAAAAGTACTTTTTGTGTTAGCTACACAGGTCAGCAAAGTCATAATGTTGCGTTTTGCCCCGTGTCTCATTTTGCCCCACCGTACCCTACCGAGTTCGAAACGCGTAGCTTCACACTATGAACAAAGGAATACGGAAATAATGTACTTAATAAACATAAAAGCATAATAATATTCACTAAAGAATATACAAAAGTGCAAAGACATGTCGCTGTCTACATTTGAAATTAAAAAAGTAACATTCTAATTGAAAACAAGATGTATGATTGTCACATTCACATCTTTTGAAAGAGGAAATAAGGCAATTAAGGAAGAGAGTTAAGTACAGATGGTAAGACTGGTGTAAATACTTCGTGTGGAATAGCGTGGTGCTCAGGTGGCAAGTTCGCAGCACTTGCCACCTGAACACAATGACAAGTGCTGACGACGGGAAGTCGTCAGAGTTCTTCCACGCGGAGCTGCCAGAATGGCTCCATCGACCAGGGGCGCAAGGCTTCTGCAGAGGCTGATGCCATCCACGTCTGCTCGGGACGCATCGATGGCCACTGTGTTGACTTTATTGAGCAAAATGTTTGCACCCTAGGCCAGTGACTGCCGTGATTGGTATCACTAGGCAGTTCTGGCAGTGATCTCGACTTGGGACTTTTGGGCTGTAGTAGTAGTAGGAGTGAAGCGGGAGATGGGAAGTCCAATGGAATCTACGGTGAGACGAACTTCACGAGAGAAGAGGTAGTCGGCCTTTATGATCGTATCAGCAGGCAGGTCCTCGAAGACTGGAACGCCGGCCAGGAACTTGTTTTTCCGGAAGGCTTCCGTTTGGAGATACAGGTCAAGTGCACTGACAGGCAATGCGCAACCACCGAGGACAGGAAGGGGCGCCTCAGGCCATGGCTTGAGGTTGGCACCTTCTTTACGAAGTATCTCGTGAAAGGGAGGGTACCAGAATCCTGGACGAGTGTAAATACCATTTAATCCATGGGAAAGGAGACGTAAATGACTTAAAAATTATACAGGCTGATCAATTTATACACTTTCCATTGTCTACAAGCGATTTACAAAAATAATCACTAATAGAATTAAGGCGACGTTAGAAATCAGTCAACCTAAGGACAAGCAAGATTTAGTACAGGCTACCCAACAATAGACCGCATTCATACTGTCAGTAAGGCGATGGAGAAGTTTGCGGAATACAACCAACGTCTATACATAGTCTTCATAGCTTACGTTAAGGCATTTCATTCGGTAGAGGTATCAGTGGTCATGCAGTACTGCGGAATCAGACCATCGACGAAGCCTATATAAACATCCTAGAAGAATTCTACAGTGGATCCACAGCCACCATAGTCTTCCATGAAAAAGTCCACTGAATGCCAATAAAGGGGGGTGTAAGGCATGGAGACAGGGTCCTTCCAGTGCTGTCCACCGCGCTTTTACGGGAGGTTTTCAAGGCCCTATATATTAGGAGTAGTTAGGGATAAGGGTTAATTGGGAGTACTTTAGTAATCTGCGATTAGTTTGACATTGAATTCTATTAGTAACTCATACGACGAATTACCACTCATGATTACTGAGCTGGACGCGGAAAGCAGAAGAGCAAATCTGAAAATTAAAATACATAAAACTAAAGTAATGTGCAATAAGCTCAGCAGAAAATAACACTATGTAATAGGTGGCGAGACACTGGAAGCTGTAAAGAAATATGTAAAGGAGCTGTAAAAGAGGGGTAGTCACCACGGTAAGGTTGTAACCATGTGCTGCCTTTGGTAGCGCCTGGGCTCATCGCACGTTATACGCGGGCACGATTGAGCCAACTTGTTGGAAGCTGAAAAAAAAAAAAAAACGACCGGGATGCCGCAACGTGTAGCCACCTTCTTGAGGTTATAGCTTCCACTGTGCACATAAGGGATTACCTCCAGCTTAACCCGCTCCCTTTGTGTGCGCATTTGTACTGGCAGCGCTGGCTTTCGACTTCTACAGCAGGGATTGAACCACGAAACTTAAGACAGACTAAGGAAGGCCAGCTTTGGAAAGTCTTTGACACTGGTTGCGAAAATTGCATTATTGTCTTGCTGCGATAGTCTTGTGGCTAAGGTACTCGGCTGCTGACCCGCAGGTCGCGGGATCGAATCCCGGCTGCGGCGGTTGCATTTCCGATGGAGGCGGAAATGTTGTAGGCCCGTGTGCTCAGATTTGGGTGCACGTTAAAGAACCCCAGGTGGTCGAAATGTCCGAAGCCCTCAACTACGGCGTCTCTCATAATCCTATGGTGGGTTTGGGACGTTAAACCTTACATATCAATCGAAAAGTGCATTATTGGCAGACTGAGGGAGCATGCTAATACCATAGGTAAGAGAGGTTATCCACATCTTCCCGTGCACTGGAATGCCTGCGGAAGTGAGCCATGCTTTGCGCAAGCGCTGATTCTCGGCAAAAGCAGCAAGCAAACTGCTAGAGAGTTGTTGGAACCTTTCTTTATAAAAACAATAATGGGTGCGATTGTGTCAGTGGCACTACCATAACTGCGTATTCGAGAGAAATGCGCTTTTGTCGCTGCACGTCGTCATGTGTTGGCTCTTCACGCATGCGTGGAAATGTCTTTGCCTGTACGCTTATCAGACTGTCATTAAACTGTTGGTAGTTCGGCGCTTTACTTGCTTCTCTTCTGCTGCCCCCCTTTTCACGAAATGTATTTTGCGCCACAGTCAATTGTACTTCAGCAATCTAAGCACCAAATCACCCAGAAATAGGTCCTTGTGGAGTACCTTTTACACCCAGTTGAAGCACCAGCAATCCGCTCAGATTGAGGTGAATTTCCTGGGCCCATTCCCAACGTCTGCCACAGGGAACAGGTGGATTATAGTCGCCACTGATTACCTCTCTTTCTATGCGGAGTCTAAAGCTATTCAACATGACACAGCAACAGAGGCCGCTAAGTTCTTTGTAGAAAACATCGTCCTTCGGCATGGCGCTGATGAATCAATGATCACAGACAGAGAAACTGCCTTCGCCGCAGAACGTTCGGAGTCTGTTCTCAGGCTCTGTGATACAGCTCACAGAATAAAAAGTGCATGCCATCCGCACACCAACGGATTAACGGAGCGCTTCGCTAAGATCCTCGCAGATATGCTCCGATTGTACGTACGTCAACACGAAATATGATAAGTGGGGTCAGGTGTTGCCTAGCGTGACTTTCGTTTACAATACTGCCTGACAAGAAACTGCTTGTATGACACCGTTCAGCTTGATCCATAGTCACGAAGTTACGAACACGCTCGACGTCATGTTGCCGCACGAGTGCGACGACATCCATACAGATGCCTAAGAATTCTCTGTGTGCTGAGGAAGTCCGACAGCTTGTGCGCTTGCGCATCTGTCATAAGCAACATCAAGATGAAAATCGGTATGACCCACGACATAGGAGGGAAAAACGTTTACTACATAGAAAAAATGATATAAGGGCTAGAAACAGGTAGGTGGGGCCCCTAGTCCAGAGCTCCACTGGTCTCAGCAGCCCGCCGCGCCTGGTTCAGGAGCACCACTTGGGCCTCCCTTTCCTCGCTGGTGAGCAAGGTCTCCCAATGCTCCATCGTGAATTTTTTCGCCGAAATCTGAGGCGTATTTGCTTTAGCTGGCCTTAGCTTACATTACCATGAAATGTTAGCAAGGGTTGGCTGTCCTCCACACCAAGGGCAAGAACCCGCGTATGCGGTTGGGCGCATCGCATGTTTTAAACGCACATGCGGATATGTATTTGTTTGCAGGTGGTGCCACTCATGCGCTTCTTTTACACTCAGCCGAGAATGGGGCGGTGAGTATTGCCGTCGTTGTCGACGCTGGTGTTCTAAGATATCTCGAGGGGGGGGGGGGAGGAGCCTGGAGTAGCAAACGGGTATCTGGACGAGAGACAGTTGCTCTGTGAGTAATAGCTCTAGCTGCACTGTCATAAGTTTATTAGCTACATCAGGCGACAAACTATGGGCCTGGATTCCAATACGTCAACGCGGGCTGTCTGAAAAGCTGTTAAGACGTTACTTGGGCTATTCAGAGCCGCCCGAGGCTTGAAGAACGTGAATCACGAGGTTGTTCCCGACAGTGATTGTAGTTCCAAGCACCCAAAGCATTAAACAAAGTCGTGCACGTCATGCGGATGAAACGGTACTTATCCAGTTATCTCTCGGTTGCCGTGTGGGTGCGACCAATGCATACGCGTACGCTTCGCCAAGTAGAGTGCTTAAGTTGTCCACCGTGATTAGCCTCTTTCGCAGGGAAGCCTATGCCACGTGCTTGCAGCCAGAAAGCAAGAAAGACAACAATGCAATTATCAATGTGCTATGTGGTACAATAGAAAGGACAAAGAACAAAAACTCGCTTGCGTGTGGTATAAAAAAAAGGGTGACCTGCTGCTGTTGTTTCAATCTCTGCGTTAAGACCTCTGTTTTGGCATCATGGTAATATGCTTTGCAAGAGCTGTAGAAAAAGAGCTGTATGGTTTAACTAGAAGACCACTGAGCCTATTTAGCATATGCTAATCGAGCTTTGAAAGCTTGAAATGTTTTGTAAAGCTTAGCCTCGAGACGGGAACACTATAGCACCCCGCCGTGGTGGTCTAGTGGCTAAGGTACTCGGATGCCGACCTGTGGGTCGCGTGATCGAATCCCGGTTGCGGCGGCTGCATTTTCGATGGAGGCGGAAATGTTGTAGGCCCGTGTGCTCCGATTTGGTTGCACGTTAAGGAATCCCAGGGGCTCGAAATTTCTGGAGCTCTCCACTACGCGTCTCTCATAATTATATGGTGGTTTTGGGATGTCAAGCGCCACATATTAATCAAATCCGCTGCTGACCCACCGGTCGCGGGATCAAATCTCGGCTACGGCGGTTGCATTTTTGATGCAAACAAATATGCTGTAGGCCCGTGTGCTCACATTTTTGCGCACGTTAATGAACTTCAGGTGCAAGGTCGGAATTTCCGGGGCCCTTCACTACAGCGTCTCTCATAATCATATGGTGGGTTTGGGACGTTCAAGCCCTCATATAAATAAATCGACAACACTATAGCACAAGGGTCACCCAAACAAGCCCACGCACATACGCACACACACACATGGTCATCACATGTGTCGAAGCGTAACCATGATACAAAAACAGTATTTCAATATACGCATCCAGATTTTACTCATATTTGAGTAAAATCAGTTAATTGACCGAAATCCCTGCCCCAAATCATCATCAGAAATGACCCTTATATACGAGATATGGGAGCTGTTTTCTTTTGAATGGCAACGTTTGCTGACAATGTGTACGAACTAACAAGCTTTGCTGCTAACGTCAGCTTCTACGATTTTAAGCCAATAAAGCTGGGCTAATTTTGTTTGGTTTTATTTGGCGATAAATGGGTGTGACCCCATGTAATCTAGACAAGGGGTGGAGGCGGGATCGTTTGTGTTTGTGCATAAGTCTTACATGGAGAAAACGGCACGAACACAGGACGAAGGAAGATGACACGAGAACGGGGCTGACACACGATTAAAATTGTAACACATTTTTTCATGCTCTCCAGAGTAGATACACTCGTGGTTTCTTGAACGAAATTTTAAGTCGGCAGTTAACACCCGTCATCTCTTCATCTTCCTTTATCCCATATTCGAGCAGTTTGTTCTATTTTGAGCCATACAGAAGCCCACGTGACATCATCATGGATCGTTGCAGCTAGCATACTTGATTTGTTTGGTACCAAGGGCAACCTGTGACTAAGAATCGTTACCGGCGAACACAACTGGGAGCCTCGTGCCCGTAGAGGACATCGTGGAGGTCGTTCTCTGACGATGGCATCACTGTTCGATGAAGCGTGAAGACGTGGTTCTATCGGTGGCTGTCCAGGGACACACTTCTAACCAGCGTGTTGGCCGCGCCCCTCTTGTGGGGTTTCATAAAATGAAACTCCACAAGAGGGGCACGTGGAAAGTGATGCTCTCTTGCTGAGAGAGCACTGTTCTGACGCATGAGCAGTGCATTTTAAAAGAGCCGCTTCCGTGGCGCAAAAATGAATGGTGGTGGTAAACTCAAACACGCACCTGTCTGCCGTGTGTCCTCAAGTATTGACGATTGGGCGAGTTGGTTTGTCGTACTTGAACTGGCACATCGCATCACGGGAAAAAAATGACCGAGCTGGCCAACACAAGAGGACCAAGCGCTAACTTCCAAATGATCTTTATTGGCAAAGTGCATCAAATATGTAGCCTTGCGCAAGCATGCGATGGCTCTGTCTTATCTTGGCTGAGGCTCAGCTGCTTTTGTATGTTCGCATCAGACTACATACTTGATGCAATTTGCCAGGAAAAATCACTTGGATGTTATTGATTGGTCCTTTTGTGTTGTTCTGCTCGGTCATTTCTTCTTTTCTTTCCCGTTATTTACTATGCCAGTTCAAGTACAGCTATTTTGGTTTTGTGAATTGAAGCTGAGTGACAGTGTTCACAGAACATTTTCTATCGCGTAAGGGCGTTTACCGCTTGGCTTTTGTAAACGTGCATTACGAAGCTGTGTCTAGTCTATTAGAAGTCTGTGAAACAGTCAACAACAGCATGCAACAGCAGTGAATGGAACTTGTCATTTGCGACTACGCGCGAAAGCTAAACATCCAATTAAATCACCTCTAACAATTGATGAGATCTTCAAGAAACAGCGGAATAGTAAAAGCTGTGGGCGCCGTTTCTTGAAAGTCAACTAGCCCTGTGTCACTCTTCACAACAGAATACAGACGTTTAAATAACCGGTCGAATGCATTATATGCGCGTCTTCATAACTGGGACATCCATAGATATTATAAACTGCAGTGCTGTGAAATATAGGGGGTGATTACGTCTGAATGGTTACAACGTGAATATGTCATAGGGCGCGGTCGACCATCTGCGTGTCTCGCAGGGACACCAAATACGTGTGTCTCTGATACCATTGACACCAAATGTTTTTTCAGGGTGCTCCTCGGAAGTGTTTTCCGGGAAGCTGCGTTCTTGTTGTCGTGTGGTGCAGAAAAGAATGGGTGGGTCATCGCCACCGCTCTATAGACATCGCCATTTGGGCCCAAGTCCTTGTAACTAGGCTCAAGTCATACTACACTGCTTCGACCAGACAAGTATAGGTTAGGCACCGAGCATGGTGATACGGAACAGCCGCAGCGGTCTGACTCCACTGAAAACGTTGTTAGTAGCTGAGAAGTGCTAGACTCGCCTACCTCTAAATATTGACTTGCGTCTAAGCTACGTTTCGCGTAATAATAGCAAAATATGTTTTTTGATGAAATGTAGCTGTTGTGACCAAGCCGTGCACAGTATTTCCCGAAAAACTACGAAAACATTTGCAGTACTCTTTGTGGAGATTCAGAATGGCAATCTCCTGTAAACCAGACAATTTACGTTACTGTCTTTTGGACTATAGCAGTGCGGCATCTCTGCGTCCTAAGCTCGTCCCCAGTGGTGCACTGATCGAGATACCGATACCAGCTGGTTTCAGTGAATTCACATTGCACGTTTTTTTTTATGTTGCCCAAACACAGCCCATCACGCCAGACATTTCTGTGGCCACATATGGAATCTTCGGCCGAAAGCCGGTCGAGACCCCGTTTTGGGGCCTCTCGCTGAGAGAGCATAGCAAAGCAGGCGTTACGTCACCCGGCTCTCTTAAGAAATGCGTTCACTTTCTTCTTCGTCTCCGAAATCGACCTTCCCCTGGGGCCACGTCCGCATTTCGGGGGGCTATCCGGCGACGACAGCGAGGAGAAGGCGCGAGGGACTTTTCCTCTTTCCCCTTACTGGACCCCGGAAAAAGGCGAACCCGCACTTCAGGAAGAGCGAGCGCCGAGAAACACCGTTGCTCTCGACCGCTTCGAGCCGTCCGCAGCAGCACTCACTCCCATGTGCGCCGAGCCGCGCGTACGTGTCTTCTGGGACGACCCACGCCATGCTCTTTGCCTGCTTGAGTTGAGGCCCGTTCCGTTGGGGTGTCCTCCAGCGCTGGAAAAGGAAACACGGTGACATCAATCAAGTCTGTGAGTACGCGTTTTCACAGCGTATGTGGCTAGGTTGTCGCGGACCGCGTCCAGGCACGAAGCAAGCGTCGGACTATTTTTGGCCCACCGACTAAATCGACTGATCCAGGCATGCGTGTCGACAAACAAAAAAAATAAAAAAATCAGCACAAGACAGAAGGCAAGCATAAATATGTATGGTCATGCCGATATGACAGGAATGGCCGAATATTTTGCTTCCAGATAAAACCACTTAAATAAGAAGCGAACGTCGAGCCATTTTTCCTACTTTCTAAACAACGCGTTTTCTTGCGCACTACAAGATTTCGTTTTGAGAACACCATTGCAGAGACAATATGCTCGATGCGCGTGACAAAACTCTGATGCATGAATGTGTCATTTTATTCGCTAAGTAGAGTGCATAATGATGATACGTATGCTCTAAATAGCGAAGCCTCCATAATGACAGCTCCGCTGGCTTCCATCCTCAAAATATTGGGTGGGCAGTGAACTTCTGCGTGAGCTTTCAATTACTCCTGAATTTCCGCTGCGGAATACCCGAAGAGAAATTGACGAAAGTGTTTACCGTATAGTAAGCAGTAGGGGCATGTTTGTTACAATATAATTATATTCTCTCCCCAAATTTAAGACCAATTAAATTCGCACAGAAACGTGTGGTCCCGTGCCTGCTGAAATTATGGCATAAAGCAGGGTATAAATAAGAGTATCATATTGTCGATTTTGCTAAAATGTCGTTCCTAGCCCACTTAGGCAAACGAATAGATTGTTATTTCTTTTCTGTAATACAGGGAAACTGCCTCCAGTAGAAATATTTGCGAGTCAAGTCCCAAGGAAAGTGTTCGGCGTTGGTTTGCACTTAAGTCAGGCATCATATTGGTTATCACTTTTCTTCTACGTTTATTTTTTATTTTATTTTTTTGCTGAGTACTTAGAAGCTGGGCACCTGGAACATGCGCCGTGCTCCCTACCAGGCTGCAGAAATTAGGTGCCATTTTCCTCTTCTAACCACTACCACCAGCACCACCACCACCATTTGGATGGCTGCATGTGCCGTCCTGCGCATGTGCTTTGTTTACCAAATTATTCTCAGAGAGAGAGAGAGAGAGAGAGAAACAAAAATATAAGTAAACTACTCTAAAATTACCATGGTCCCTATCGCGTGGTCGAGTACACTTCACCGATCAATTAGGCCATTTGAATTGCTTACGCCGCTCGGCAGCCGTCGTCGGTGCGGACGTGATATTCTTCACGTAGACTGCTTGAAGCCGCACTTCGACCTGCTTGTTCCCACCCCACCTGTTAGACTTGAGTAGACCCTGGAAAGTGTGGCTTATACCCACGCTGGAGGATTGACCAAGAAACAGTTGTTTTTTTATTCGCCATGATGGTTTCATATTTCTCGGCGTGGGCAGTTAGGATGGAGTGAAGACAATGACCGGGCTCAGTGATCATCACGAAAAGAAGTCACCATGAAATCGGCGTTCGAACACCATCATCTTCTTCATGCTGGGTTCATCTCCGATCTACCACCTGTTCCCTGGGAACCGCCTTACAATATACTATATACGTTTCATTCTGACCTCTTTTAATTAATCTCTCATTTAACTCTTCTTAAGCAAACACATGCTGTTTTATGTCCGCGTACTTTATAATTCTGTCATTCCGCGTAATGTTGCTCCTTTCCCCGGATAACGACCCCGCCGTGTTCTATGACCACCGGTTGTCTTCATCGAGAGCAACATCAATAAGAAGAAACGACGCCTGCTTGAACCAGGCTTTCGTTTATTTCGTTTAATTTCTTGCCAGAACACGTGCTGCCCTATTTATTCGCTGACCCACTCCGATGTCCTCAGGTGTTTCACCTCTCACTTTCACTTTCATGACGTGTTGTCCTTGGATTTTCCCCCAGTTCAGTTCGGATCCTTCAAGCTCTTAAGTTCTTTCTTCGTATGTTCGAACTCGCGTTATGGAAGAATTCTACACTTTTCGCTTGAACGATCAGCGGGAGATTTTTCGTCAATATTTGGAATTGTTGCCGAATGCGCTGCAGCCCGCCCTTTTTCTTTGACAAAGTTCTTTTCCATAAATGGACTCCCGTTTTTAGTAATTGATCGGGGTATATGTTCTCCTGTAGATATCGCAATGGTTGGTGAACTTTTTCGCCAGGCTGCTGAGCATACCATCTGTCCTCAGCCAGTGATGTCGCCAGGGCACACGAAGCCCATGCTCTCCACCCCCCCCCCCCCCCCGAATTTCTTTATGCCAATGACTCGTAGAGCGCAAAGTGGCACTCGAACACGTCTGTCCGCCCGGCACCCGCTCAAAATAAAAAAGGTACACCCCCCCCCCCCCCCCCCTCAAAAAAAAAAAATATCCCTGTCCTCAGCATGTTCATATTCAGCCTTACCGAAGTACTTTCTCGATTCAGATTTCCTGATTTGTCCCCATCATTTTTGCAGCATTTTTTCTGCATACGGTCCTACAGGAAAAAAAATGCGTTAATAAAGAAAAGACCACAAAGGAAGAATCCTTAAACAGGTCGAGCACAAAGAAGTGTTCCTTCTTTCTGGTGTCTTTTCTTAATCAGCGCATTTTTTTCCTGTAATGTAATGAGCCAAGTAGCCCCTCAAGACGTTCTTATCTGTAAATTGTTCGTTTATATGTATTCGCATTACTTGCCAATCGAGTAGCATTATTACTTCTTAAGGGGGAAGTGATCATTGAATTAGTCATTTATTCTTTTCAGAATGCTTTATCTATAACTATCCCACTTCCTTTATTGTGAACGCGCTCGCTGTGGAGTTTCTGCAGATGTCCGTGAGTGCATTCAAGCATTTTTCAAGCACTTGTCGGTGAAACAATGTCTGTAACGCTACTGATATCTCTAGTGATTCGAACAACTTTCATTTGTCTATATGAAGGACTTTTTTGTACTAGTACGGTTTCTAAGTAACGTTGTCAATCACGTGGCTTTGATTCGTCATAAAGAACCCCTTTTTGAAGCTGGCTTGCTCTCCACATTGGGGTATGGCAAGTGTTCCTGTTATTTATTGCAATTACCTTTGTCAACATTTTATGAAGTACCTAAATTAAATGTCAATGGCTCGACAACCTTTCAACTGAAAACCACTGAAAGTATGTTGTAAGTTTGAGCTAACGGTTCGAGAAACGTCGTCTTCTCTAAGGACACTCCGTGTTCAACAATTTTCATTGCTTCAATCTTTTATCCTCCTCTGAACTTGTGCGTTATGTAAATGTGCTCAAGTGTTTTTTTTTTAATCTGTAATATGGACATTCTAAAATGTAATATGGACATTCTAAAAGACGGCGTGGAAACACAGACATGAGAATTAAAGACAGAACAGCCCAAACTTTGACCATCAAAACGTGGCGTAGGCGTTGCACACATTGCGTATCTCACAGGCTAAAAAAAAAAAAAAAGGAAGCAAATGTGGCGTTACTGTTGGTTTTGTGGCTGCCAATAGGCTCGTTAAAATTTTGTTTTTTTATTTTATTTCCAAATTCTGTTGGCCGTCATGGCCGTAACAGGATGGATATAGTAAATGTTAACATCAAACAAAATCAGGTACAACGTATTATAGTAAAGACAGGACTAGAAATATATATATTTATCCACAACAAAGAAAAAAATATTTTAAAAACGCTGTTTATAAAAGCCTACATACATATATTGTGATGGTGGTATAGTATGCAATATGAAGTAACTACACGTTGTATTTTCGAACAACATGGCAATGTACGCACAATACTATAGTAATATTCAATGTTCACGACATATTTTTAATTCACTCCTCAAAGGTTTCTATGCTCTTTGAATTCAGTACCGGTACTGACAACTGATTCCACTCTTTTATTGTTCGTGGAAAAAAGAATACGCGTATACATTAAGATTGAATTTTGGAACCAAAAACACAAATTGATTGCATGATCTGACATTGCTGGTGGGCCTGGAAACAAGATGGGGCTTAGTTTCAACATTGAGGTGTCCTTCTGATAACAAAAAAAGATATTTAAGTCGATCAACGTTCCGTCGTGGGGCCAGCACAGGCAATTCAAGCAACTGAAGCATTTAAAAAACGGAGTCATTTCGAGAATAACACGATAAAGTTAGCTGGGATTTTCTATGTATTTTTTTCTATTCGATTTATTAACTCCGACTGGAAGGGATCCCAGACTGCACTGGCGTATTCTAACGTTGGCCTTGCGTAGGTCAAATATGTAAGCAGCTCAACGAATAGTGCTGCTTGCTTTAGTTTGTGGTGAAGGAACCATAACTTTTTTTTTATGCAGCTGCACAATTGTTGTCCACGTGTGCTTTCCAACTTGTCATTTGAAATGGTTAAGTTTAGGTATTTTATCGAGTCAGCTTCGTTTAGAGTTGTGAAATCCATCTCATAATAACACGTGATTACATGTTTTTTTTTCCCGATCGTAACTCTGAGCATAACTGATTTAGACTCATTGATTTTCATTTGCCATTTAGTGGCCCATGCTTCTACAGCTTTAAGAGCTTGCTTATGTGACGCCTGATAATTCTGGGCATTCATTTCATGATATCTAGGCAATTATCTTCGAACAGCCTGGTGGTTATGTCGTCACCTATGCCATGAGCAACGTGATTTATGCAAATAAAAAAAACAGTGGTCCCAAAACAGATCCCTGTGGTATGCCTGAAGCTATTTTTAGCAGATCCGATTTGTTACCATTTATTTCGACGTATTGTGTCAGACCTGCGATGTATGAGCGGATCCACGCTACTTCATAATGTATATTCATTTACATAAGCTTATTTATTAACTTGGTGTGCACAACTCGGTAAAATGCCTTCGATAAATCTGAACAAATAGCTTCGATCTGTTTTCTGTTATTGAGTGCAGTCGAAAAGTCATTGTTTCTACCAATTGTGTAACAGTAGATAGGTTCCACCGAAAGCCGTGCTGATTAGAAGAAAAAAAAAACGCCCTCTTGTTTTCAATATAACCATAGATTGATTTCGATATGTGCTCAAGAAGCTTGCAGTTCACACACGTGAATGAAATGGGTCGGTAGTTTCCTATATTTTGCTTTCCACCTGATTTGTGTACTGGAACAACTTTTGCAACTATAGCCAATCATCTGGGATTTGTTTCTGTACTAGCGATCCCTTAAATATAATCTCGGGATAGCGGCCTACCCATTCTGAATACCTGCGTGAAAAAGCATTTGGTATACCATCGGGACCTATGGATTTTTTTATTTTCAATGTTAAGCAAACGTGCTACAATACCTTCATATGACACCGCTATCTCAGGCATTGTTGAAATGTACGGGGATTGTATCGCAAAAGGTGAAAAATCATTTGCAGAACTATCAGTAAATACAGATTGGAAAAAGTCATTAACGACAATGTCCGCAGAATCCTCGTTATCTTTAGTGACAAATGGCGCCAAAAACGGTGTGGATCGTCCTTCGTAAAACCACCTAATTTAACATCGTAGGAGGTTTTCTTAGCAGCAGTCAGCTTCGTGCGCAAGGCAGGGCTTAGTGCTGGAACTTTAGTGTGATCTTTTCTTAACTTCCTTTGTTTACGACTAATTTTTTGTTTTAAATGTATGATTTCACGGGTTATCCGGGGATTCTGTTTATTTTTGTTCTTCTTTCTTATTGGTACAAACCTACCAATGCAGTGAAATACGATATCTTTAAATTCAGCCCACATTGCACTGACGTCATTCGTCTGACTGAAGTTATCAAAACATTGCGAAAGGGGATCAATAATGCTTGTCATCGGCTCTGACAAAATTTAGGATATGCGTATTTGTGTTCTCAGTCCTTGAGCACAAGGTTTCAAGTTTCAAGTTTTATTATTTCTAAAAACAAGGTACAAAATATAAGATATACAGACGAGGGTCCTAGAGCCAGAGACTTTAGTGGGACCCTCGGTTTGTCGATACAAATCGACGGTAAAAAATGGTATGCTTTATCGCCAAATAAACTAACTTATGATTTGAGATGCCAGCATCTACTAATAGTATACACCATATTCTTGAAATCACCCGTTCAGGAACACTAGATCCAAAGTGATCTCAATTTCCCAATTACGCTCGTGCCCTCTTGAACTACTTGTTGTAAATCATGACTGAACGCTATCTCTAGGAGAGGTTCACATTGTTTTTCTTTCGCGAAGCTCTGCGAAGCTCAGACCAGTCGACGCTTGGTAAGCTGAAATCCCCAGAAATAATAATTCAAGAGCTGCGGATTATAGGCTTTCTAAGTAAAGCTGCATATTTTCGAGATACGAAATAGGGGAGTTAGGCGGTCTGTATGCTGCGCTAAGAATTATTATAGTTTTACCTGCTTTAATTTGGCACCAAACACGTTAGTGTGTTAGAATACCAGTCATTTGTACACAGTATATATCAGCCTTGATCACTACAGCGACTCCACCACCACGCGCATCGCGGTCCCTTCGAATGATTTTATAGTGTGGTGGTACAAGCTCTTGGTCTTTTATTTCGGGCCGCAGCCACGTTTCGGTAATCGTGATGACATGAGGATCGTAGTTAGTCAAGATGTATTCCAGGCCTCCAACCTCGTTAGCTGCCAGACTTCTTGCATTCAAATTTATCAAGCGTAATGTGCTCGGATCACATTCTTATTCCCGTCAGTCATCCTTAACACAAGCAGCATGTCTTTTCGGACGCGGAACCTTCATGCGGCTGTTCTTTGATTGATCCCACGTGTACACGTTCGAGTCCACGTGCCGTTTGTGCAATTTGTACAACGTGCAATTTGTACAACGTGCAATTTGTACAACGTGCAATTTGTACCACTGTGCAGAGAAAGAATGAGATAGTGGCAGTCAAGAATCGGGCAAGCAAATATTTAGTGAAACGCACCAACAGGTTCACCGATTGCCGTAAAGTATTGATGTACAATACTTTACGAGTGGAACAAACTAACTAATGCAATTGTTTCAGCACCCTCATTGGCATTGTTTTCCTCGAAATTAGAAAGTGCACTAACCAGTTGAATTGTTGAATCGTATTACATACCACTGTACATGCTTGTATAATTGTAGTCTTCTATTTTTTATTGTATGATATTGCCAGTTGAAGTTTGTATTTGCCCTATAGGCATTGTATAACCTGTATATATTATATGACATTGTACTTGCCATTTGTTCATGACTAACTTCATGTACCACCCTGCTAAAATCACCAAAGGTGATTGCAGTATCTGTAAATAAATAAAATAAATAAATAATACAAGGTTCCCTTCAGCTGTGCCCGCATTTACGCTGAACAAAAGACGTGCCTCTGCATTAATAAGATAATATTGGAACACAAGAGATTGCTAACCGAAGGTTCGACCTTGAAATCTTTATTTACATCATCGAGAGTGTAAGTGCACGCTAAAATTTGATGAATGCGCAGTTTAGTACCGGCACAGTAATGAAGAAACGCGTCTGATTGAAGCATGACATATCGATAACAGCGGACGCTCATGCGTGAATCAGCCGTCGATTAAGATTAACTTGCATAAAGATGAAATGAAATGCCTCTACTGTTATATTTCACGTATAGACTCTCACGCGTGTCGTATATCGATAGGTTCGCCTATTGCGCGGAAAGGGCATGCACTGATAAGTTTTTGTGTCCTTTCACTTCCACCGTGACGCTTCTCTCCAGTTGTTGTACGATTCTGACAACAAAACGATAGGCAACAGTTCTTGAAGTAGCACACGTGGAGTGATTATTTGGAGCATTGTTTTTTAGAGGAATGATTACTAAAAAAACACAGCACACCACTGATGCCTCTGTCAAATTTGCGCTCAGTTTTTCTCACGGTCCTTGGGCTTATTGAACTTACGTGCACCACCTTAGATGATTGACCGTTTCCAGGAGAATGGGCTGCGCGGTGTGACCAGGCCCATCAGACCCTACTAATTTTAACAAAATGAATTTCGCCTCACGTTTACAGACATTTCCCCGTGAGATTGCCTATTTTAGAGTGCGTCTGTGTTTTTTTCCTTCTTTCACCATGTTTCCCCTATCCCTATACCAAGTAATAATAATACTAATAGTAATAATGTCAATAAGAATAATTTCACTTGCGCCGGAACAACTATGAAGTGCAGGCACACGCAAGAACAAAGCAATAAAAATAAGCAATGCAATACAGATAGTCTTCAGAAAAAGAAATGAAATAAAAAGAGTGAAAACGCATTCACAAAAAGAAATGAGCGCGGAATGGTAGGAATAAAGACAAGATCATCAGGGAATGGGAGTGAAAAATAAAGGGGAATATACACGACGATGTATAAGCCTTCCTTAAAAGCTGGAAAAAGGAAGCATATGTACATTGTTCAGTCAGTGCAGAACTGCGATAAAAACAATGGCATATGACTGTGAAAAACGTTAAAGTGATGCAACTTAACATTATAGAGACTGTATTCTGTGAATGGTATGAGGTGTCGCCCCGCCACGGTGGTCTAGTGGCTAAGATACTCGGCTGCTGACCCGCCGGACGCGGGATCAAATCCCGGCTGTGGCGGCTGCATTTCCGATGGAGGCGGGAATGTTGTAGGCCCGTGTGCTCAGATTTGGGTGCACGTTAAAGAATCCCAGGTGGTCAAAATTTCCGGAGCCCTCCACTACGGCGTCTCTCATAATCAAATAGTGGTTTTGGGACGTTAAACCCCACAAATCTAATCTAATCTGGTATGAGGTGTCGAAATAAGTTGGCAGGTTCATTAAACCGTTGATTCTCTCTGCTTAACTTACGCTGAATTCGAAAACTTACACGACTGAGAAGTAAAGGGCAGGATATCATACCATGCTCTAGTTTGCAAAGAAATAACAGGCGAGCGCAATTTCGTCAGCAGTGAAGAGATGGCAATGATAATATTCTGGCAATTTTTGAACGAGATCCAGAGTCATTTCTAGCGAAACGATGCATGTAGATGCTTACGAATTTTTCTAGGGCACGCTCAGAGGCGTCACTGCCAGATTTATCAATGTAATTTTAGATCGCAGATGCATATTCAATTTGAGGAAGACATATTGTGGTGTAAAGTTTGTGCAAGACTGTAGTGGAACTGAATTCTCGATAGACTCTGCAAACTCAGCCGAGAGAACGAAGGCGATGCATGCCGCACATTTAGTGTTAGTGGAGAAAATTATCGTGCTATCAAAAAGAACGCTAAGATCACTGAACTTATAAACCTTACATAACAACATGGTATTGGCAGAGCACGGATATGACACGATGAAAATCTTGCCAGCTATACTCAAAAACTTGGTCTTTGAGGTATTCAGAGAAAAATTGTTGCTGTCACATCATTCGGAGAACACAAATCTAACTGCAGAAAGCGACAGTTGTTAACTGAATGAATTTATTGAACCATCTTGATGTCATCAACATACCAGAAAAAAGAATAACGAATTTCAAAAAAAAAAGGATTGTTAGCGTCAATTAAAAATAAGAATGGGCCTAATACCGACCTTTGAGGAACTCCACTAGTCACTTTGTGTGAGGAAGACGCTTGGCTATTAACGGTGACATAGCATGACCTATTAAGCAGATAGCTGTTCAGGAGATTCCCAACAGACGAGTCAATATCAAAGTTCGCAAGTTTAACAAAAACAGCGAGTGGCTGACTCGTAAAAAGCCTTGCTCAAGTCACAGTAAAATATATACATCAACCTGTCCTCTGACAGAAATAGAAGAGATTTGGGTCATGAAACGAGCAAGATTTGTGGTAGTTGAGCGGCCAGGAAGACACCCGTCTTAGGGTGTCTCCCTGGATTAGGAATTAATCATTCACGCTAACATACAATATGTTGTGAAGAGCCAGTTCAAAGATCTTCGATGCGACACACAATAGAGAAATCGGGCGATTTCAGTAGCCCGAAGGACTCCCCACTTTCGCTTCCAGAACTTCCAAACTTCCAAAACTCAGCTGGCCTGTATGATCTTTTTTTTAATAATGCAATATATGAACTGTGCTCCCGTTTATATAGGCGTTTGGAGAGAGTTCTGAAAGAGGTGAACTCTTCCTTCCATTTCCTGAACAGAGAACATTTAGTCTTCTTGTGCACACGATTATATTATTATTATTATTATTATTATTATTATTATTATTATTATTATTATTATTATTATTATTATTATTATTATTATTATTATTATTATTATTATTATTATTATTATTGTTATTGTTATTGTTATTGTTATTGTTATTGTTATTGTTATTGTTATTGTTATTGTTATTATTATTATTATTATTATTATTATTATTATTATTATTATTATTATTATTATTATTATTATTATTATTATTATTATTATTATTATTATTATTATTACTGAGTTGAAACACTGTTCAAACTCCAAGATATTTTTTGCACAACATATGAAAGCTGAGCGAAGACTCTTTGTGTATTTGATTAGATGGCATAATGTCTGTGACCAACTTCACCGGCTAAATCAAGTTTTGACCCGTTGTCGGATGACGTCATCCGGAAATGCGGATTGACTGAAAAGAAAAACAAAACAAAGAAAGCGAGAAAGAGTGGCTTCCGCCTCTGAGTCGTCGTATCGGGGAGTGCATCAGAGGTCCTGCAAGCTTTCACAAACCTTGAAAACACGTACTTTGACACACTAATCACCGAAATTCAAGGTTCATAACCGAGGTGATATCGCAACTGAGCTCAACGCCGCTGTGTTTACCGAGACCGAAAATGCACGTGGGAAAGTTCGAAGAAAAGCGCGTTGCAGCAGAATCTGGACACAAAACGTGGCAAGCCGTTCATACATGCAGTGTTGCCTAAAATCAGGACACTTAATTTCGATTATAAAATTACACGGGTTTTTATGCTTTTGTAAAAAATGGGAATGTAAACAGCTGGCCTGTCGAATTCAGCGTCCCTCCTGTGATGCACTACTCTTGTCTTGCCGTCGTCAAAAGTAACGCTGCAATATTTTTAAGAATGTATCACGGACTAGCCACAGCAACTTGTTTTGTTAAACTGCGCTCAGGTTTACAATTCAGAAGTTAATTGAACAGATATTGTTAACTGACAATTTCAATAGAACGTTTAGTGGGGCAGAGTATCTCCGTCTCGACGTAGAGTTCGCGTACGAATATGAATGATAATGAACTGCTACAGTTTTTTCTTGTCTCTTTAAATTTATTAATTCTGTATCCTCTAAATCAAGACAGCCTGTAAGCGACAGCCTGGAGGGCTTGTTTTTGTGCTATTTCCTAGTCACGCTGCCTGTATGGCACGATTATGCGATAAATTGCCAGTAAATCGGAGTAAACAATCGCATCTTGAGACACTGAGTGCGCTTCCAATGCATTCGTGCTCAGTCTTTCCTTAGATTTCTCGATGCAATCGAACAAATAGGCTTCCAATATATGAAAGACTGCATCGCGTGCACAACAACGCATTACAGAAGTCATCCTGCCTCGCAAGCAGATTCCCGTGGAAATAATGCTAGCTAGATGTATTGTTTGTATGAAGCCGCATTACCGAGAAGGAAGTCAGCGAGTCTTGCTGTCCTGACAGCGAGAGTAGCCGAGCTTGAATGACATTGCTCCGAAACGTTGGATGACATGTTATACGTCGAGCTAGTACTGCAACTGCTGTAAAATGACCTGTCTGCAAGCAGCATAGAATTATTAGGCTTATAACGTTATGACACTCGGCATTAAAGTGCTCCTACGTAACTTCGCTCCAATGATTTGTCATTGCTCAGGTGGCGTTTCCTTCGCGTGATGCTCACAATTAGATCCCACATCGGCACGAGCGCGTAGATTACGTTGCTACTGCAATACATCAGAGGAGCGCATTCAGGGGGGTGAGTAGGCGTGTCAGTATAACAGCGTCCTTCCCTGCTCAGCCCGACTGAACTCACCTGGAGAGGATTCCCGTTCCTGAGGTTTTCCGATACGAGAAGTACTTGAAGCTGGCACACGTCAGTGCAATATGCAAGTGTGTTGCCGCATGCGAACTTTATGGAGGAGCTGATAAAGAGTATGATGATAACATTCCTTCAAAATAATCGGGAAACTAAGGGATTCGACAACATGATCAATTATGACGAGGCAAGGTGTCTCACGTTCTAATCTATGTATACGTCTGCAGGTAACGGCACCCACACGGACCTCCATGTGGAATAATGGTAATGGCTCACCAAATGTCGGCGATCTTACCAGACACAACAAAATTAAGCGACAGGAATATATTTCACCCCACCCCAAACTAAAAGACAGGCTGGAATTTTTCTCGAAGCGGGGGAGTGTGCGTGGGAAAAACTTACTGAGGGTCTTGACTACCTTATAGTACTTATTTTGGGGAAAATTGCAATATGCAAGTTTTGTGGCTCTTTGAAGACTAATATTTTCGTATTTTTTGGTTATCGCAAGTTTCTCTTTACTCTGGCGGGTTCAGCGCGTCGACGTATTCAACAGTGCCGCGACTCTGTGGCTCCTCCTACGTGTTATTGCGAGAAACTCTGCGGCTCAGATAACACCAGTGTGTGCAAGTGTCATTACTTGTTCCATTTGATGTTCCTTCATGGCCCTGTTCGCCGTCGTCTTCGTGTGACGTCGGTCTCGGTGGCGTGCCTGAAACCCTTAGCGGCGTGCCTTCGCGCGTAACGACGCGAATAGGCGCATCGCGTGCCGCTTCTTAGCGGGATCTCGCGTTCGAAGGCCGCTGAGTCGGATCAACTCGTCGTTTCTGACGCGTTTCGACTTCTCGTTCGTCGAAAGAGTAATCTGCTACAGCGTGCGACACTGAGACTGTCAGAAAGTGCGGCGACCGCTTGCAGCAAGAAGGCCACCATGTGTTGTCGCATTCCGGTACAGCTATCTAGTTCACTATAGTATATAGCGAAATGTAAGTCGCATTTCGATTGGAAGCAGGCAAAACAACACTGACACTGTATATACAGTGTTAATAAAATACCGAACTGTGTCATCTGCTTTCATTTTGAGTTTAGAAGCCTTTTAACTTACGTTTGCGAGCGTCAATTACCAAACTTTTTTTTGAATTTGTCTCAGGAGGACACAGGGAACGCGTTGACACGTAAAGCTGTGTGGGTTAAACTTGGATGCAATGTTTTCTTAAAACTAGTTTGTTCCCTGACTCACTCTGCTCTCTTGCTGTTCCTTGATGTTACACATTTCCCTTTCCATGACTCACCGCGTCGTCCTCAATACAAGTTAAACTTCTTGTAAAACCTTAAGGTCGCCGCTCCGTAGAAGCGATCTCCCCAGTGGTCGTGTCTCCCAGACTCTCATCCTTTTACACCCTTTGTTGGAATTTTTCTCGCTTCCTCTTGGGGGACTATGATGGCTGTGGAACCACTGAGGATTACTTCCGGTACTTTTATACATAAAGTTTATCTACATTGCGGTTTCAAAATGACTGCGTGACTGCTGCGATTTCGACCGAAGGAAGTGCTCTTGTAATCTATGAAAGCTATAGGCAGGGGTTGGTTACATTCGGCGCACTTCTCGTCACCTGATTCAAAGTGAGAATATGGCCTAGCAGCCTGTACGAACTCCTACTTGGTACGTCCTTCGGTTTACTGAGTTGGGAGCTGGTTTTAATTCTATTAGCTATTACCTTTGTAAACAGCTTATAGACAACGAACATTAAGCTATAATCGTCCTCTAACCTTTAAAGTTGTCGATGTTCTGTTTCTCTTGTATTCGACTACAAATCTGGCGATAAAAATTAAATTTTGTGGCTACCTCGGCTACTTTTAGATGGTATTCCGGCTATATTTCGAATTCACTGAACGGCAACACTGATGTTATCTGTACGTTAGTGAACGCCAAATGGTCGAAATTCCAGGAGCCTTCTACTAGGTGTGTCTCGGCCATATCGTGCATAGGTGCACACGAGGAGGCGCCTCTCAAGGAGAATAAATCAAAAAAAATATTTTAAACCTTGATGCCTCAAGACTCCCCCCCCCCCCCCTCCCCCAACCGAATCATCTAAGAAAAAAATGGGGGGAGGGGGGTTCCAATTTTGTTCCAGCACCTGTACTCAGTCGTACCTCTAACCAGGGGCGCAGCCTGAAAATTTTTTCGAGAAGGGGGGAAGGTTAAACCATATTTTATGTGTTTTCGCGTGCGTTTGTATGTGTGCGTGTATATGTATATACGCAAGGACCCGCAGGTCGCGGGATCGAATCCCGGCTGTGGCGGCTGCATTTCCTATGTAGGCGGAAATGTAGGCCCGTGTGCCCAGATTTGGGTGCACGTTAAAGAACCCCAGGTGGTTGAAATTTCCAGAGCCCTCCACTACAGCGTCTCTCATAATGATATAGTGGTTTTGGGACGTAAAACCCCACATATCAATCAATCATGCATATACGCAAGTGAAATAAAAATGTTCGGGGCGGGGACGGACTAACTTTCCTCGGCTACGCCCAAGCCTTTCATGTCGCCTTTTAATGCGCAGGGTTGTGCTTACACACGTAATTTGACAATTATGGCTCTAAAAGGGTGCCTGATGCCTCTCTGAAAGAGCAGTTTACTTTTCACAATTACCGCGGAAAGCCGGGAGCAATGGCAGACCTATTGCGCTGTGGACATCTCGCCACTTTACTTTTGGCAGGTTCCATATAAAGTTGAGTTACGGGATATGCTACATATACAGTGTACTCTAATATAAGAGAGTTTACAACGAACTCTATTACGTCCGCTTCTTTCCAGCTCACGCTGTGACCGAGCTACGTGTTCCACCGGGCATGGCGTTTTTCAGGCGTAGATTGAATCGCGAAAAGAATATACAAAAAAAGAACGTAATGATAGCTGCATAAGGAGCTTTACAGTCAAATTACGCTGGCCGCAAATATTGCTGGCACGCTAGAATGAAAAAAGATGTCATGACGTATGTAACTGTAAGATAGCTTAACAAAGTACAGCCAAATTTTGATTTTGGCTAGTCTGCCTAGATTAACGTGACCATAGCTCGCCAACAAGGACGAACTGTAAGCCAGTTTTTTTTCTTTTACTTTATTCGGTGAGCGAAATCAGCACTGTCCATCAAAAGCGCTTTATTAAACGCTTCAGCGCTTATGATGAAGGCTTTGTTATCAAGCATGCTGGATTTTGTTGATACATCGCATGGAAATGATTTAATCAAAACGAACAGATTCGCTGGTTTTCAGTAAGGTTGTGTCAAACGAAGGAAGAAACCTTCGAATTTATCCTAACACGTGGCAATATTTCAGTCACTCCCGATTACCGTCAGTCATGTTGTTCAAAAGTATGAAGGGAATGCTACAGCAAAAGATTAGCATTGCCCGCTCCGCGTAGTGACAGATGAGCGACTCTTTGGGAGGGAAACCACTCTCGGTGCAGACCTCACACAAAAGAAAAAGAAAAAAAAAACAGGACGCACAATGGAGACAAAAGCAAGTCAAGAAGAGGAGATCTTGCCGACGTTCAGACTGGTTTCCCGGAAGGGTTACTAATCCACAGGAGGTCACCCAAGACTGCTTGCCGTGAGGCGAGTAAAACTAGGCGTGGGCACAGCACGAAATCCTGTTGGTATACTACTATGTGTGACTATGTAAAAGAACGGAAGAGAAAAGTGCCGCCCGCAACTGTCTATCATTACGATGACACCTCAACAGGTAGGCACGGGGGATGGGGTAGTGGGAATAAGAGAAAGGGAAGAAAAAAAAAGTAAAAGGAAAAAAAAAACAGTCGCATTCGATCCGCCCTACGTACGCGCGTAAGAAAACACGCTGTTGGTATCCCCGCCTTAAGCGTCAACAATGACGGTGATGGGGGAAACCACAGCCGTGATTTGCGCTACAGCAGAAGCTGTCTCAAGATCACAGCAGCAACCGATTTCGGTGACGTGGGTTTTCGCCGCCGGTGTCCGTAAGCGCTATCGTAAGCAATTAGAAAAATTTATCCATTATCGAGCGGGTTTTCGACCCGGGCTTTCAGCGTAGTCATCGAGTATTCTACCGCGGAGCCACAGTGATGCTTGTAGCTCCTTAGAGAGAAGGCCCTATACAGGAGCCATGTCTGGCGTGGAATCGTGTTGAGATTTGTTACATAGCGTCGCGAAAGAGTAAAATAAGGCGTAACACGACACGAATGTCTCAAGTAGTTCATGGTTCAAAGCTTCCGACCCATTGCAAAGGGCTCAGTCATAATACATTTTCAGCCACAGCATCAACAAAGTCCACACAATGCCTTCCGAACATGAAGTGGCTACCTCGCTTCGTTGACTAATGTTGAATGATGGCATAGTGGATGCTTGGCTACTTCACGAAAAAATTCCCATGATTTGTGGCTTGGTGGGTACATTGCAAATGTACCTGCAGTAGTCGCTTCTAGAGTGTTTTCAGTGGGTTCTAGCGAGGTTGCTTCTCCAGCTTTCGCTGTGTCTGTGCTGCGTTTTTTTTTTGTACCTAACTTCTGTCTACGCCCGTCAACATTGAAGTTTTGGCCGTACTACCTGACTTCTATTTCTCAGGGGCCTGTTTATTCCCACTTGTTTTCAATTACGGATTTGAAAGCTTGGATATTGAGACGTAAACTGACTAAACATGCAGTGGAAGACTTCTTGAATTTGGGTGGACCGGTAGTGAATAGGGGGGTTCAACCATTGTGTTGTCCATAGGTGCGCATGCCGGGGGGGGGGGGGGGGGACACAACGTCTCTTCTCTAGTCACCTAAAAAAAGAGAGGGGGGGGGGGCGAAGTTAGCCCCAATGATTGACTTTATATAGAGGGAGCGCCCCGACGAACCTTCCCCCCTCCTTCCCTTAAGGGGAAACCTGCGCACGCCTATGGTGGCGTACGTACAAACGCTTTTATGATGTACTGTGACTACATGACACACTGCTACAACAGGAGACGCCGACAGAATTAACCCTTAAAGTGCATCGCACACAAATGTTGGTTGGTGGACGCCTATACTCTATAGATTGTCAACCAAACGCGCACAATTCTGCTCCGGATGATGGTGTTGATGTGCGCGCCCTGCTGAGTCATCAGTCCTTGTTGTGGTACACTGTGAAAGCGCTTTCTTTTTGTGTGTGTGTGTGTGTGTGTGCAGGCTCATGGCTGGTCCAGTGGAAGACGTGGTTGCAGGTCAGCGAGATGCACTACTGCCGCTGTGGGCTGTGCTGGGTATTGTGACTGGCGTGGTGGTGCTGTCGCTGCTCGTCAAACTCTACACGGTGTTGACCATCGGCAAGTGCTCGTCCAATGTGGACATGACAGGGAAAACTGTCATCATAACTGGAGCCAACACTGGTGCGTATTCGCAGAATAACGACAAATGAGCGGTAATGCAAAAAGCAGTAAATAATAATGGTGAACATTTTGGTAACCTAACATTTGCAGATGACATAGGGCTATTCAGCAATATTATACTGTAACAATATTGATCGTTCGCCTAGTCGGTACTTGCTTAGTTACATGCATTGACCGCAAAGAACACACACACACAAAGTAAAGGAACACTCAACGACAAGCACAAGCTTGTGTTGTCGTTGAGTGTTCCTTTACTTTGTGTGTGTATTTGCGGCCAAAGCATGTCATTCCGCAATAATAGTGGCGATTTGCAGAAAAAAAAATAATGAATTGGGCGTTCAACCAAAAACTGTTGAGGCTAAAAATAAATACGCTGATGAGACCACAGCGTTTGAAACACGATAGGACGTACACTCCTGTCGTATTTCAAGTGCGTCAATTGGGACAAAGAAACTATTAGCCCCAAAATCCTAAATATTTTGAAGGTAACCATTAACAGCCCTACAATTGGTGATTAACAATCACCCTTCAAAGTCTGTGCATGATGTCCCGCGTGTCTAGAGCCAAATATTGTTTTTAAAACACAAAAAACAGTGATTTACCACATCAGAAAGAAACCAGCGACATATGTTTGGCGTTAATGAAGCACTCATCCTAATATTTTTACAATGTGCTTAATAAGTTGATTAACGAAGATCAACTATGCCGAATTTCAACATTCACTTTAGGGCCAGGTGCGGTTCTTTACGTTACAGAGGGAATTCCAAAATGACTGATTTATTTTTTGTGGCCACGTAGGTGCCAAATGATAAGTTTCGTTTTCGGCACCAAGCCCGCCAAGTATGTAGTAAAACCGCGCTACCACGCTCGTGCGTCTGCAGCGTACCGCAATGCTCACAAAAGGCCTTCCTGCGAAACAACGGAGCTGCCCAATCTGGAACGGAAAATGGCGGTCGTAAGACAGGAGGATGATTCTATTAATACCCAGGGTTTTACGTCCCCAAACCAGGATGTGATTACGAGGGACGCTGCAATGGAGGGAACTGGGCTTCGAACGACTCGCATCAGTGGTATAGCCGGTACCTTATAGAAGAAAAAAAGGCCACGAAATGTGAAGCGATGTCGGTCAGTTATAGAACAAAGGAGAGGACATTGCCAAAGACGGCAACGCATTCGACAGCTCGCACAAATCACTGCGAAAGACCTTGGTCATGCACTGAACAGGCTGCAAACGATGACGACGATGAATGAATGCTGACACCCCGGAAACACGGATGGCTCAGCTTTATCACCGGATAATCTCACCTTAAACGGCCGTACATATTCAAGCAAAGCTTTATACGTGTTACGGGTTCGCTGGCGGTGTTGTCGCATTTATGCCAAAAACCCGTTGCCGTCCAGGCTCATAAATCTAGCTTTCATAGATACACGAGAAACAACATGCTCATTTGTATATGTGCGCCGTTTTTTAAAATTAATAAAGTTATCTAAATAGTAGACTGATCAGCGATCAGCCATTTATGGTGATCCGCCAAGTGGTCTGGTGATTGTGGGGCTCGAATGCTTACTTGCGGGATGAGACACCGAATGCAACCTTAATTTTCGATAGAGTAGAAAATGCTTGAGGAACGCGCACTCGGAATCAGACGGTGCACGTCTAAGAATCCCAGGTGGACGAAATTCGCGGGGCGTTTCACTGCGGCGTCCCTCGTAACTGTATTGTGGTTTTGAGACGAACCCAAACAATGAAAGCCGTTTCTGATATGGCAGTCGGATTTTTTTTCGATGTCGCACGGCTGTTTCATGTTGCCACGTTTTATCGTCACTTGACATGAACACATGACCTCACATTCGGGCACCGAAACGTGGGTCTAGGCACGACGCACACAGCGTATGGGTGGGCCATCACCCGAAGTCCGCAACCAATCAAATCAGTTTCGCTGATGCAAGGGATAGAGAGAACAAGATAAAAAGAAACAAAGGCAGTAATACGTCCAACACGCACACGCCAAGCTTCGCTTGCGCCTATCTTTCTTGGCGAAAAAGCTGCTCGTTTTTTTTTTTCAGTAAGTCAGTGAATATGTAGACATGCATGATAATAACACTACATTATGCGGACCATTTCACGTCCTCTGTCAGAAAAAGCTTGATTGAAAGGTGAACTGACCAGAATTATGATAAGAAATGGATTGACGCGAAATTCCTTCAGCAAATGTACATGTGTAAGGTGCTCCCATAGGACATAATAGAAACTATATAGTTCGTTCGCCTCGGCCATGGATCAGTGGCATAGGGTGCCCGGCTCCAGACCAGCAGGTCGAGGTTTCGATCCCGGCTGCGGCAGCCACATTACGATCGGGACGAAGTGTTAAAGGTCCGTGTACTGTGCAATGTCAGTGCACGTCAAAGAACAGCAGATGGTCAAAATTTCTGGAGTCCTCCTCAATGGCATCCCTCGTAATGACGTCTTGGATTTGGGATGTAAAACTGCTTAGATGCCATAGTTATTATAACAGTACGGATGCTCGATCAGTTGCAACTATAGGTAAATCTCCGTTACATGCTGTGAAATAAATGAAGGCGCTTTGCTCTGGAAAACGATAACGTACGTACCACCCAACCACCGCAGATCTACGACGTTCCCTTTTAATGCGATAGCGTTATCGAGCTCCTTTCACGGAAATTCTGGTGTCAGTATACTGGTGGCGTCTTTAGCTGCGAGCGTAAGAGCAGTGGTGAACGTTAGCGACAATTCGAGATAGATGTGATAAAGGTAGAAGCTGGAGGGTGTTTTAACTTTGGCTTTCCATACGGCACGCTTTAGGTTTCCACTGAAAAGCGATAATCTAAGGCAGGCTGGCGATTAGGAAAATAATATAGTGTACGTTCGCGCGCGCGCGCGTGTGTGTGTGTGTGTGTGGGGGGGGGGGGGGATCCTTATCGCTTTCAACTTATTACAATGCTTGAGATTCCCCCGATTTTCGACGTACAACTTGCACTATATGACGCCCCTAATATTATTTATGAAACTCGATCAATGTGAAACTCAATCAATGTAAAATAGTGTCGTTCCTGCTGCGAAGAAGTCGAAGCAAGTCCCAGAAACGAACTCGTGTAGCCAACGCCTCCTTTATAAAAGACGCATCGGTCATTTTTGCAATAGGTAAATTATTCACTGGGCGATATTTTACTCACTATATTCACGACAAACTAACATGTACTTCGTGTTAATGCCGAAACACAGGTGTGTGTTCATGATACACAAAGTGTCGTGCACGGCGGTGTTACACGCAGCACTGTGTAGCGCGAATGCTTGTTTGTTTGTGTACAGCAGTCATTCGACGGCGCATAATTGAGACGGATGCGCGCAGGCATCGGCAAGGAGACGGCTCGGGAGCTCGCACGGCGCAACGCGCGCGTCGTCCTGGCTTGCCGCAACCTGGTCAAAGCCAGGGAGGCCGCGGCTGACATCTGTGCGTCGACGGGACGCAGCGTGGCGCTGATGCAGCTCGACCTGTGCTCACTGCTCTCGGTGCGCCAGTTCGCCGCTCAGGTGGTGGCCAACGAGCCGCGCCTCGACGTCCTCATCCTCAATGCCGGCATGATGTGTGAGTGGGAAGCATCACACTTCGCAGTTTGGACAGACGCCTTCCGCGTCAGCAAGTTGGGCGCTGAATTATGTGTCCGCGAGCACCGTGGTGGTCTGCTGACCCTATAAGGTTGCGGGTTCGACCATGGCAATTGCATTTCGATGGAGCTGAAATGGTAGTGGCTCGTGCACACGTGCGACGTCAAAGCACGTCAAAGTGCACCAGATGGTCGAAATTTCCGAAGCCCTCCCCTACGCCGTTTCTCATAATCATATCGTGGTTTTGGGACGTTATACCCCAAACATTATTATTATTATTATTATTATTATTATTATTATTATTATTATTATTATTATTATTATTGTTGTTGTTGTTGTTGTTGTTGTTGTTGTTGTTGTTGTTGTTGTTGTTGTTGTTGTCGTTGTTGTTGTTGTTGTATGATCTGGAAGCATTGGTAAATCTGGCAGTGATGCCAATGAGAGATTCCAGAAAAAATTCATAAGCGTTAACAATCATCGTTTCGCTAAAAATGACTCTGGATACCGTTCCAACGCTGCCAGATTATTATCATTGCCACCGCTTCACTACCGACGAAATCGCGCTGGCCTGTTATTTCTTCACAAATCAGTTCATGGTGTTCATATCCTGCTCTTTACTTCTCACTTGTGTAAATTTTCGGATTCCGCGCAAGTTAAGCAGGGATAATCGACCATTTCATGTACCCGCCAACATTTCCCAACACTCTACTGTTCACAGAATACAACGTATCTGTAATGTTAACTTTCATGATCTTGCTGTTTTAACAGTCTAATGTTATTGTTTTTATCTAAGCTCTGCACTGTCTTAACATGGCTTTCACAATGTTCAGTTTTTTCTATTTTCCGTCTTTCATAAAGGTTTCTATGGTTGTGTATATTCCCTTTTTTTTCTCTTTTTTCTTCATGATTCTTGTCTTGTTTTCATTCTTCCCATTTTGCCCTAATTTTTTGTGTGTGTTTTCACTCTATTTGTTTGATTTTTCCTAAGAGTAGCTGTATTGTATTGTTTATTTGTATTGTTTGATTTTTGGGTGTGCCTGTACTAAGACCTCATGGTTTTTCCAGGACATGCTAAATTAATGATTGATTGATCATTATTGTGTGTCCGTGAACCATCGCTGCATATTTATTTATTTATTTATTTATTTATTTATTTATTTGACCCTAAGGGCCAAATGGCATTAACGAGAGAAGTAGCTTATTGCCACAAATAAAAAAAAAACTCACAGCACAAAAGGCAGTGAATATGGTTAGATCATACAAATAAATCCCTTTAGTACGATGTTAGCTTATACATTTATATATCAATACATGATGGGTAATACGACACAGACCCTCATTATACAATGTTAGCTAATGCAACAAAAAACGTATTTATACATAATGCATCACGAAGCATGTAGTTATCACTAATAGCACCGATGTCACCGGGAAGTCAGTTCCACTCCTTCGATGTAGGAGGCAAAATAAATTGAAGAAAGTTTTTCTGTTGCATGAAGGCATGCCTACTTTGTGATGGGAATCAATACAGTGGGATATGTGCTGAGAGCGAAGAAGTAGTTGCTAAATAGGAAGGGATGATGGTACACCTTGTGAAATCGTGTTAAGCGGGAGAATTTTCTACGAGATGTTAAAGACGGGAGCACTAAGGAAGTTTTCATGGTTGAAATGCTCGCGGTTCTAGTATAATTAGACAATATAAAACAAACGGAGTTATTCTAGATAAGTTCAAGGGAAGTTATTAGATTAGCACAGGTGGCGTCCTACAAGGCTGTAGCATATTCTAGTTTAGTACGTATTAGTGTTATATAAAGCTACAGTTCTAAGCCACATGAAGAATTAAAATGTATACGTCGTAAATAGCCAAGAATGTGGTTAGCGTTGTTAATAATGTATGCAATATGAGGAGATTAGCTGAGATTAAGCATTATGTGAACTCCAAGATACTTGTAAGAGTTAACAGTCCAGAGGAATGTTATTAACGTAATAAAGAGGTGAGGTAGTGGGTGTTCTCGTTACACGCATTATTTCGCACTCTTTAGTGTTTAGGTCTGTTAGCCATTTTTCGCACCAGCTAAATATAGGATTAAGGTCAGACTGAGGTATGTTAATGTAATTACCGTTAGTAATTTATATCATTATCTAATACTAGCATTACAGTAATAATACTAATATTATCGTTAGTAATTTCTCAAAAAATAACACTGTCGTCAGCAAATAGAGGAATGTTGATACAGCTGATGAGTCATATCACTGATAAAGAGTTTAAGTGACATTTGGAGAAACTACAATTTCAACACGCACTGCACTTTCGTATCTTAACGGTGGTGCGCGAAAAAACGATGGCACAGAAGGAAAAAAGCTAAACACAGCGCACTATTTCGCGTACCGTTAAGATGACATACCAACTCGCCCAGCAGTCCGTGCTTCTCATGCAGTGCACGTGTTTAGGCCTGGTTAAAATTATATTAGAAAGGAGGGAAGAAATGGGGAGGCATGGGGAGTGTGTTAGATTGCACGTCAACATCGTAGTTGATGTTGGTTTTTTACGCACGCGTGGTAATGTTCTTGGTAATACCTTTTTTTATTAAACCTCAGTTGTAAGTACAGCTTTTCCCTTGTGCGTGTGTCTTCCTCTTGTGGCCGCGTTGTAGCGTGCTGGAACCCTTCGCTTCGTTATCACACAGATCCCGCCATCTGGTCCAGCGAAAATTACGAAGGGTGCACACGGGTGGCTGTTTATGGTGGGACACGAGTAACCGTTTGACAATAATAATAAAAAAAACTCGACTCAATGCAGCAAGCCATGTCGCGATGTGTGTCGCTTGTGATGTGTCGTTCTTTGTGCCCGTCTTGTCCTTTGTTACGCTACATTATGAATTTGATCTGCAAAGCGCCGGTTTAATAGAAAACGATTGCTTCAGGGACACTTTTCACACGGTCTCTTGGCGTTGAAAGTTCAGCACGTACAAAGGCGAACAAGCCGACCGCTGATGGCTGTCGTGACACAGAGCACATGGTGACCGCGCCTGTAAAATAAAAGTTCACAGTTGCTTCTCGAGCAAGCCCCCCTTCCTCCTGCCCTGGCGTTCTCCGTGCTCGTTAAACATGAGTGGGGTGTTTCTTCTTTGCTTGAGTGTTTGACGGCCGGATTAAATAGTGGGCGATCTTATTGCGTGGTCCCCCCGAGTGACGGAACAGGGCCGGCTCGTTTCGTCCCTCCTTCAGCGTCGTTCGTCGCCTCTACTCTGGTGCTCTATACCACGGATAGAACGTACAATGCGCAAGGGGATTTATTAATATGAAGTTATACGGGACATGATGGTTTATACGGGACATGACTTTGACAGCGATAACACAAACCCGTCGAGACTGTCCGTTCTTATGTGGTTCTTAAAGGGGAAAGAAGGAAAAAAAAGCCCCATAACTGTCTGCATCAGGTGCGATACCTCAACAGTAGCTCACGAGGGATGGGTGTAAGGAGGAATTAAACGGATAGGATTAAAAGGTATATATAGAGAGATAGGAATGAGTGAGCGAGGTGCAGGGACAGCGAGTGACGAAAGTAAAGAGAAGATAGGAAAGACGGACCTGGCCGCGGGAGTCCGAGGACGTGGCACCACTCGATGAGAGCTCTTGTCGGCGTCAGGAGATGGCGTAGGGCGAGTCCAGTCGGCCAGAGCTGCGCTGTCGTCGGATATCGGCGTCAGGGGGTGGCGTAGGGGGAACCCAGTCGGCCAGAGGCCGTGCGGACGTCGGAGATCGCGAGGGCACAACCGGTCGGCACGAAATTCAGCGAACGAGTCCCAGACTATCCACGTAATTGCTCTCACAATACAATGTCCAGGTATACACGGAACATGCGCAGCTTGTGTTGAATTCCAATGGCAGATCGCGAGCGCTGAGCCGGATTGTGAATGGAGCGCGCAGATCCGAGCGGGATTGCTCTCCCCGAATCTGTGATCGGAACGCGCTCGCCTCGATGGGAGTTATTAGCGAGCGGTAATCTAGAGAGGGAGCACGAGAGAGTACGAGAGAGGGCAAAGCGTTTTCCGGACATCCATCGGTGATTGGATGAAAGGCGGGCGCACAGAATACGTCACTTGAACATCCGGTCAAATCCGCCGATTTCAGCGGAGCGAGAATTCTTGCTCCAGGGAGCGATCCGCGATCTGCGGTCGCTCTCAATCTGCGATTGGAACACACAAGTCACGATTGGAACGCGCTCGTCTCGACGGAAGCTTGAGCCGAAATCTAGCGAGGGAACACGAGAGAGGGCAGAGCGTTTTCTGGACATCCATCGGTGATTGGATGAAAGGCGGGCGGACAGAATACGTCACTTGAACTTCCGGTCCAATCCACCGATTTCAGCGGAGCAAGAATTCTTGCTCCACGGAGCAATCCGTGATCTGCGGTCGCTCTCAATATGCCATTGGAACACAAGTCACGCTCCCAATCTGTTATTGTAATGTGGTTGCTCCACTCGGAGCAGAAAAAACTTGATCTGGATTTGCCATTGGAATTCGACATTAGCCTCGGCTGGTGTGCATGCACTTGTAAGCTGTAACAGGGTGCGCCGATCACGGGGCTCGTCTGTTGATCCGAAGTTCGCGGTTTTGATCCCGGCCTTGGTGGTCGCATTTCGGTGAAGGGGAACTGGCATAGGCGCGCCTACAGTGGTATATCAATGCACATTCAAGAACACCAGATGGCGTAAATTACCGGAGCCCTCCACTCCAGCGCGCCTCATGAGGTGCTTTGCCACGTATAACCCCAGATAGGTATTTTTATTATTATTACTGTGCGCCATGCTACGAACTTCTTTGAGCATGCAGTGACTGTTGTAACTTGTTCCTTTGCACGCAGCTCCTCCGAGTCGAGAAGAGACCGAGGATGGTTTCGAGGCCACTTTTCAAGCAAATCACCTTGGGCATTTTCTACTAACGCATCTTTTATTGGGTGAGCAAATATGAAATACTTGCGCAATTGCCGCAAGTTTCCTACTGGAGGAAATTTCTCCTTGCACGCCGAATCATTGCAGTGGATATCTATATTTACATATCTACATCAAATATTGCTAAGCTAATCAAGCGCAGTTGGAAAATTCTGCACTTCTTAACAGATCCACGTTTGCAAAAGAAAACGATAAAAAGCTTGACCTCTGTTCTTTCAATAATCGCCCATTAGGTCACTGAACCACACCAAACGTATTTTTTTATTTCTTTCCACAACGGTGATAACGTAACTTTGTGTCTGGTCGTCGAACATATTGAATGTTGGTTGCACAGTTCAAGCTCTTATTTCTAACCCTGTACTTCTATGTCTCGCTAGCTTTGCAGCGATAAGTGGTGCGAAAAACTTCAGAAGCGGAAACCTTACGGCATGCATGTTGTGAGGTACAATGACCTCTTCAGGGGAGTAGTTGTTGAAAATCTGGCAACATCTAAAGTGTGTAAGCTAAAACCACTACTATAGTGACGTAGTTTTAAGACAGTCTATGGATGTGTATATAAAGAAATGGCTCGTGGTTATTGTACTACAAGATCTGTACTACTGGTGGTCAATTCGATTCGCGCCACGCTCTGTGGAGCCAGAGGTAGTAGGATTGACACCCAGTAACGTAAAGTTTTTTTTCTTGTTTTTATGTTCCATCTGTCAGTGTATACTTTATAGTGTCATATCCGTGACGGAAATACGTCAGTGCAGCTGTGGTGGACCCCGGCACAAAACAATTTCATGTAAAAAAAAAACACGGTTGAAACAAACACAGACAAATGAAGTCAGCGCTGAGCTAAGCGCTTTTCTTTAAGACTTGGGTAATTTCATATAATCTCATATACTATCATTTTTCGTTGCCCTGCCGCGGTGTTCTAGTGGCTAAGGTACTCGGCTGCTGACTCGCAGGTCGTGGGATCAAATCGCGGCTGCGACGGCTGCATCTCTGATGGAGCCGTAAATGTTGCAGGCCCGTGTGCTCAGATTTAGGTGCACGTTAAAGAACCCCAGGTGGTCGAAATTTCCGGAGCCCTCCACTACGGCGTCTCTCATAATCGTATAGTGGTTTTGGGACGTTAAACCCCACATATCAATCATCATTTTTCGTTGGAATATTTCAAAATGGAGTGAATCCTTATACAGTTCCGGGAAGATCAGTTCTTATCCACTACTTCACGAGTCTCGTTAATGAAGCTCGGCCTGTGGGTCCACATTTGCTAAAAAAATCAACGCAAATGAGGTTCACAGTGTTTTCTATATAGGCAGCAACGGATTATGTAAGTATTCACTGCAGTAATTTCTCGTTACGTTGACTCGTATTGAGCTGTGTTGTTTTAACTGCGCTGCTACCAAAGGTGATGGGAACCATCTTCAAAGAGCACGGACGCACGGACGCACGGGTGGTCGCACGGACAGACCGAAGGACGCTTCATTCCACTCATCATCATTCACTCCGTGGATATGCTGTGATTTTTTTTTACAATAAATGTTTACGTCTCGCTCGCCAAAGATGGATGCCTTTAGTAGAGCCTATAGTCATTCTTTCTTCGTTCGTCCTTGGTCATGTTCAAATCCTACAGAATATTGGCCATCGCCGTGGGCAGGAATCAAACCTATGACCTCGAAGGTGGCAGGTTTAGTCCCTGCGACGACTTGAGAATGACTGCACACCAGAAGACGTGAATGATTGGACCCACACAGAGCAAAGACATTTTTATCCCATCTGATATTCTCACTGTTTGCTCTAAGTTTTCATTTATGAACAGTGTTTTCTTTTAGTTTAAGGCTACCGTGCTTGTTCTTTCAGCTTCATAGGTGTTTAACTAAAGTATCCTGCCACCTGATTCTGAGCTCATCTCCTTTTGTTGGCGAGCGCCATCAGAAAGAAGGTATCATCATCGCCATCATCATGATTGTGTGTTTTTGTGTGCAAGACCATACTCTAGTAATGAACTGGCCCTGCTCTCAGTATGTTCCAGCTGACTCGAGTGCATTTAAAGGCTAATGGCTTCCTCAAACAATTCATCTATTTGAATGTGCAGACCTTCTCAAGAAGAGTCGGCCAAGCCGCATCGTGGTCGTCGGCTCATGTGGCCAGCTTGTGGGTCGGCTGAACACGGACGACCTCAGTTTCGGACCCTACTGGTTCCCCCTGCTCAACTACTGCACCACCAAGCAGTGCAACATGCTCTTCACGGTCGAGCTAAGCAAGAAGCTCGAGGGCACTGGTAAAGTCTCTCCTTTACATTTATTCTTTAATAATATGGCACTAGACAATGGACCTGTATGGTATCTAGTGAGAACAGAGCTGTGAGCAAAATTTTTGGTTTCGAAGCAAATTCGAATAATGAAGTTTGAGCGTGAATCAAGCCGAATAATTTACGAATATATCTAGGCTATTTTTTGAATACTTCGAAGCAAAATAGCGAGAAAAACATTGCAGAGGACCTCTGCGCATGCTAGCATAACATATTGCAACGTCAAATTCTCCCTTCCAGGTTGATGAAACGCTTGTAAGGTGCGGCTAATCCGTGTTCTCTGTATATAGATGTCGCCGGCGTCAGTGCCGGTGGGACAAGTCACGTGTTTTTTTATGCATGACGCTTGCGGACGCCAGACGAGTGCGCGCTTTCGCAAACTGGCCACATAACGCTTTCACGTTAAAGTTGACCCCAAAGCACAGTCACAGTTTTGGCACAAGGCCGAAGCAATGAATGCGACTGAATAGTCTAGTGGCTAAGCTACTCGGCTGCTGACCCGCAGGTCGCGGGATCGAATCCCGGCTGTGGCATCTGCATTTTCGGTAGAGGCGAAAATGCTGTAGGTCCGTGTGCTCAGATTTGGGTACACTTTAAGAGAACCCCAGGTGGTCGAAATTTCCGGAGCCCTCCACTGCGGCTTTTTTCATAATCATGTGTTGGTTTTGGGAGTTAAACTCTACATATCAATCAATCAATCAATCAATCAATCAATCTGGTGTTTCTAATACTTGTGTTCCTGTTCTTATCGTTGCGCAAGTGCAAACAACTGGTTACCCTCTCTACTCCCACACGAAATGTTATTTTAAGTGGCCCTGAACTTAACGTTAGCTGATCTCAGTGGTCGCCAAGTAGTCGTCTTTGATCACTTATATGACGTCGAACGCATGGCTCGCTTCAAGCGTTCTTCCTCTTCTTTTTTTGCTATATTCATTGGTCGTATGCAAACTATGACGCAGGTGTCACCGTAAACTGCTGTCACCCGGGATTCGTGCGCTCAGAAATCGCTGTTCGCAGCACAGACGTGCAGACGTGGCTTTTCAACCAGCTGCTAAGCTTCTACGGCAAGGTGAGTGCTGTGCTTTGTCACAAGGCGCCCGGCCATGCGCCTTCTCCTTTCGCTTTGCTGCGCAGAATGTCACTGCCAACTAAGGTCAGGACTTTATTGTGTGACGTGACCCGCGTGGGTAAATACACGGAAGACGAGCACAGAAGAAGGGCTTCACACACGCGAGATCTGCGCTGCAAATCCTGATTGCGTTGCGGCAGTCCACCGTGAGTTCACTCGCGTGGTCAGCTTCACAAGTATATATTGTCAGGCATGATCTGTATTCGCATTGTGCGCCACCGTTTGCGACACTGCCTTCTGCGAAGCAAATGGAAAGATACACGTTTTGTCAGCACCGTCTTCACTGTCGTAGCACTGCTCTATAGTTGTATTTTCTTCAAGTAATGACCCTATAGACGGCTTCGAGCTTAACAGGAGGTTGAGAAATGTTTACATTTACCGTATATTCTATATCTCTACAGCTATCGAGGTCGGGATCATGCCCCCGGCTCAGTATGCCGAGCCGGGGCCATAACTCACTGCGCTGCGTGGCGTTTAAATTACGTGGAGGCGCGAACGCCTCGCCAAGCCAGTTAACGAGAGTTTACACTGCTTTGGACGCGAAGTGCTATCACTTTTATGACTAGCAACAATAGAACATGTAATCGGTGCGTGCCAAGCCATGGACTCAAGCTTCTCCCTGGAGGTGTGGGAGATGCTTCTATACGCAGCCCCGCTCTCACTGATCAGCTCACGGTAGTTCAGCGGGCCCGTGAAGTGGCAGGCAGGCTCTGCTTGCCGGTCCCTACGTGGGACTGAGCCGTGTGCGCGACCCAGTCACGTTCCGCAGGACAAAAATAAAGTTGTTTTTTTCTGCCTTATTCGCAAACGTTAACGTTGTCACGATGAACAGACCGGAGTTGAATAAAAACCCACTCTTCACTCCCAATCGTAGTCATGCGAAAATGTGCAGACAAACCGTCTGCCCACAAAATAAAATTGATAAGTGGCCGGGCTACAAAATTTTCTGTGGAACTTTTTCCGCCGCCATTAGTTTTTAGACACCATCAGAGTTCCTCGGCCGCCATTAGCCAGGCTACAGAATAAAAACGACGTGCGTTGCATTTCCTCTAGCCCTGCCGTGGTGTTCAATGACTAAATAACAGGCCGTGAGATAGTGACCTAAAGCCAAGTTCTGTGTCAAATCAGGGACGCTCTTTTGGAGCTGTCACACACACAGATTTCTCTAATTGCGCTCTCACCGTTAACTAGTACAGCTATTATAAAGCTTTGTTTCACCATAGGTCGTTAACGTTAATAACCTGAATTAGAACCACCGAGCGCCAACGTCGGTGCATCCGCGTTAAACGATGTTATAGCTGCCAAACGCCAACAAATATTGTGCAAGTTCTTTTCCATCAATGTAGAGTAAATGTTCAAGGACACATTTTACCTTCGAGTTGTCCCGTTCCTTTTGCGGAGTGATGAAGCATGCTTTTTTTATGCATATAGACCCTTAACAGTTCTACTAGAGTACGCAAACACAGGCTTCAATCATGACACAGGATGAGACTAAGATTGCATGGCTGGCCTGTTGGTTATTCATGGCATCCAAAGGACAGGACAAAGCGAAAGACCCATAGGACACATACACAGCTCTAACTTTCAGTAATGCAGGGCGCACGTTAAAGAACCCCAGGTGGTCAAAATTTCCGGAGCCCTCCACTACGGCGTCTCTCATAATCATATAGTGGTTTTGGGACGTTAAACCCCACAAATCAATCAACTTTCAGTAATGCAGCTCATTCAGAGAATCAGCTATGGCCACACTAGATGAGCAGTACATGACCATCCTTTACTTCATCCCGTCTTGGATGCGATATAACCTTGGATGCCACGAAGCACGAGACCACGCAGTTGAAATGATTTTACATATCAATATATTTGCGTTGCTCATTCTTCATGGGCCTACTTCCTGACTTTTTTCCCCTCCTGAGATACATGTAAAACGCGCAGACACAGTGCCGCTTGCCACTTGCTGCTTTTTTTTTTTTTCGCGTGCGATAATCGTGTGCTGTTTCTATGAGGATCGACAACGGCAGACCATAAATGGTTCTGTCCTGGTGGCAATTGAAAAAAAAAAAAAACGTGAATTATAGAGTGACAGATTCTCAAGTTCTTTTCGTGGTACGTCACGCAGATTATAGAGAAGATCCTTGATGCTGCACGAGGAAGTCTTTCAATTCGCTATGCGTAGTCTGAAGCAGGCCCCTAGTCAGGAAATCTTTTCGGGTGTGGGTGGGGGGCACTTGAAGATGTTGAAAGACTTAAAAAACGCATATTTTATTCATTTGTTGTTGGTAAAGCATCCCCTCCATCCAAATTTTAGGGGGGGGGGGGGCTATCGCAAAAACCAGTGGCACTGGCCCAGCGCCATACCTGATTACTGGACCAGTGTCCAGTGTGGCGCCGACACTGGGACAGTGCCACGCTGCACGAGGCACGCTGGCGCTGCACACTGGGACACCCATTATCAACCAAAAATCTGGCTTTTAAATAGTGTTTAAAAAACACGCACGCAGTGAAAAAAGAAGAAAAGCTGAGTGAGCCGGAGTCGAACCTTAACACATCACATATTCTGAGCCAGACACGCTGCTTATACTCTTCACCTGAAACACGAGAATGAGCTTATTTTTCTTCATCTTACATGTAATTCAGATATCCTATTTTGAATTTGTCGTTTACATACGCAGTGTTTCGTCTCTTCGTGTTCGCACCAAACTTCCGATTGTTAGCTCATTCTTTGCGGGTCGCCTTGGATCACATCCATTTGGCACGTTTTGCCGCAAAGCTTGTTAGCGCGGCTGCAGATGTGCTACGGCAAGCGTAGTGACTCGCTATGCCATTAGTCATACCTATGTATAAAACAGCGTTCATCTGAACTGCTCACTGAACACTGTAGATTTCACCCCTCGATAGTTTAAAAGTATTTTCTGTCCTCCTTGTTTACGTTCCGCGAATGACAGCCGCAGCAGTTCACTCTATATAGCGGAAACGACCACTAGGCTTAGGGCCATACTTCTTGTGGCACGGTTGCTGTGAAGATCGTAGATATTCAATTTTAGAAAAGTCGAATAATCGTCACAATGTAGTATTGATCATAACTGACCCAAGAGTGGTCATATTTTCACCTTCTATTACACAAATCGGAAGCTAAAAGCACCAAGATTGGGCAATGCAGTAGATAAGTGCGGCCGGGAACGTGCGGCTTTCTACGGCACGAGCCGCAACGACTCACTGCTAGAGTAGGTTGGTCTTGATTATCAGGATGAGTGATATGCACTGATATTACTGTCATTTTGTGTTGCGAATTCTCAGTTCTGTTGATGCCGTTTATGAAATACATTGACGAAACTCAATCAAACATCAAGGAAAGCGCACCCGCGCCAAGAAAGGAGGGGGGGGGGGGCATACATTTGTGGGCTAGAACCTTTTTTCCCGAAATTCTTGCATGCCCCCCCCCTTTGCCCCCCCCCCACCTCCAGGAGCAAGCACAGGTAAAACACGATGCATAAATCTGTGCTCCCTGCCCCCCTGCAGGAACAAAGTTGTCGTTTGTCCCCCCAAGCAAAATCCTGGCAGAGCCTCTGACCCGCGCGATCAACATATGAATGCTTTAGCGTACTCGCATCCATTGTCTAAGGAAACTGAAGCTGTATATGTGTCGCACATAGATGAGAATAACATCATATTCGGTAAATTTTACGCTCGGCATGTCGTGATCCAATATGAGGTCTTACAGAATGTGCGCCGATCGTGCCTATAGTTTCTACCAATGTGCCGCTAACGTTATCAGTGTGCAGTAGAGACTGTACAGCGCGACCAGTGCCTCCCAGCGTGCTTTAAGACACTGGGCTACGCTTTACAGTGTAACCCAGTGCATTTCGGCACACTGGGCGACACTGGTCACGCTGTACAGTGTGTCCCAGTGCCTCGCAGCGCGCTGTAGTACACTGGCACACTTCACAGCTTTTCCAACGTCACCCAGCGCGCTGAAACGCACTGGGGGATACTGGAAATGCTGTTTTTTTTTTTTTTCAATAGGTGGGGAGGGCGGCATTCCCACTGTATTCTGTGCTACTTCAGCGGTACGAGTTGAAGCTGAAAAACGGCGCTGCTATCGCGGTGGAGCTTATGTATAGAGCAGCGCACCGAGAATGCGCATGTGCGTAAAACCACAGCGCACAAAAGGTGAACCGCTGATAATGATTGCCGTGCTACTACCCTTTGAAACGGGGGATATACAGGCATAACACGGATGTGACCACTAAACTAGAAACAAAACAAAAAAACGACATAGTTAAGGTGTCACAGGTTTCTTTTTTTAGGGTCATTTCAGTCGGTCGGTCGGCCTTTATTGGCGTCAGATATATAAACATAGCATGTAAATATGCAGGAGGAGGTCCCAAGGATACAAACCGCAGGCGGGACTTTCAATACAAAAGAATAAACTGAAATACGAACAACGAAAGAGCTACTTTTTTTTAAAGTGTTACAAGTAACAAGGGCATTTCAGTGTGTTCAGATTAGTACTTTAAAAATTATTTACAAACAAGAAAACTATAAGAAATTAGCAAAATGCATCAGTTATACATTGAATAAACGTGTTTTTTTTTTCAATTCTGACTTTAAACATGAATATGCATTATGTATTTTATATCACGTGATAGAGGATTCTATAATGAAATCAATGAAAAACAATGCTAACACTCCCATTATTGGTGCGAACTTTAGGTAATAAGAGATCACTGGAGACAGCGAGTCTAATTTTGTTGACAGCGTAAATTATCGGGATTTAGTTGAATTCTAGATAGTGCGCCACCAGCGCTTAAGTCGCCTTTTTTCTCCCACTGTTTGCAGGATGTGTCATCTCTACGACATCCGTCACCACAAATCGATAAATTTCAGTTTTAAATGTTTAGCGCTGTTTTTCCCTTCACAATTTCATGAATACACTCTGGCGGCTAAGCTTTTGTTGGCATTGAATAAGACATCAAAATTGGTTGTCGATTCCTTCAAGCTAATTATGAGCAGCTTGTTTTCATCTGTGTTTTTCAAGGAGAAAAACACAGAGGAGGGAAATATAGTGAGTTGCTTTATGTTGCACCACGCAAATGATGCCCCCCCCCCCCCCCATTCACTCTTTCATGTTGCAGACGGTGAAAGAAGGTGCCGAGACAACGGTATACCTCGCCGTTTCCGAGGAAGTTCAGAATGTGAGCGGCAAATACTTCAAAGACTGTGCATCCACGTATGCCGTGCCGTGGGCCACGAACCCGACAGCGGCGAGGAAGCTGTACGATGAGTCGATCAGGTTGACGCAGATCGAGGAAGTCATCTGAGAGGCTCGAACAAAGCGGGACATTTCTGTGCTGTCGATCTCAGCTGCATCCTGGATTCAACGGACACTTTCAGTGGCGTCAACCTCTACGACCGAAATAACAATAAATTCCGACAGTTATTGGGGGCGAGGAAGATCTTTGCTTGTGCGCTCAGAATTACAGTGGACGACATACGCAGGCTTCGAAGCTCGCCGCTGTGATAATTTGTGAGAATTTCGACTTGAAGGGGCCCTGAAACTAATTTCCAACTTGCTATTGAAAGTATTTACTCAACGAGGTATTTATCGCACACTCTAATTCGTTTCTCTCTTCTATCATCCCGACAAACATACTGAAAGGTAAGCAGGGAGGGATGGCATGGGTGAAAGAAGCTACGTTAACGCGTGCACCGTGGCCTTGAGCACTTTAAAAAACGCGTGGCTTTCTTCAGTGTGATTGCAATCACGCGCGCTGCATTGCCTCGACGCTCTCCTTCGCTTCCGGTCTGTTCAGACTGGAGGCAAGTATACGGTGTCCGCCGCAGCGGTTGTCATTACTGATCCCACTCCTCAGCGCGCGACTTCGCAGCCTTTTGCTCTCGAGTTAAGGCACTTTGTGCTGGACTTGCCTTCACAAACGCAAGTCACCCACAGATAATGCTAGTTATTAGTTTGTAAGCATGCATCACAGCAAGTAATCGAATTTTTCGCGCCTGGAAGTGTTGCGGAACGTAAGGACTCTCACTGGTGGTGCGGCCACAGGGCTGCGGGCACCAACACGAAGCCGGAACAACCACGCACTTGTGATAATCTGATCTGTTACTGTGGTACTAGTAATATATATATATACACCGTTTCAAAAATCGTCTTCGAAGTACCCGACGTAGCAAAGAAAGTACGATGGGAAAGAGCAACAAAGCTTGCAATACTCGCGCTGCATACACGAGAGACATTCGTGAACTGCCTCTTGTCACTCTTCATTCTTCTTGTCAATAAAAGCTATCTCTTATAATTGCTTGGGAAAGAAAACATCTTCCATCCATTTCTAGAATGGTTCGTGCACAGTGGTACGCAGCATCCAGCCATCTTGCTAAACTCGCGACGAATCCGACGGGCGACAAGGCAGCAGGCGCGGCACGCACGTTTAAACAAGGCGCGGTGTGGGCCGAAACATGGCGCACGCTCGAGGTGAAGCGGTGTCGACTATAGAGAAACTTTACGCTGTCGACCCTTTCAAATGATGGCCACCTTAGAGCGTCATTTTTGTATGAAACTTTATGAATGGCCACACTCTCATAGGGGCGCGTGCTTAGATGCACTCTAACACGCGCGAGCATGTGGCGGCCTCCCGCGGCGGCCACGGTAAATGTGCAGCCGCGATTTTCAAATTAGTAGTTGCAAATTTAAATGTTGATCAATTGATATGTGGCGTTTAACGTCCCAAAGCCACTATGATTATGAGAGGTGCCGTAGTGGAGGGACTCGGAAATTTTTGCCACCTGGGGTTCTTTAACGAGCAGCCAAATCTAAGCACACGGGCCTACAGCATTTGAAAAATGCAGCCGCCGCAGCTGGGATTCGATCCCGTGACCTGTGGGTCAGCACAACACCTCCTAAAATTCTTCAGGCCTGCGCCTCACGTGACATGACGTCAGCTACGTCATCACTCGCCGTCCGACCGGTCCTGCGGGTGCGCGCCGCTTCTGGCACTCCTCTCGCAGTGAACGAGTTGTATCTCAGCAATATTGTTTTCTCTCGCGTCTCAATGTCTTCAAAGGGTATTGTTAATTATAAGAAACTTGTCAAACGTGCAAACTTCCTGTAGTAAGAGTTAGTTTATTCAACATGTACACACGAAACAAGGGCACGAAGCAATGATCAAAAACACAAATAAATGAACATACTAATGAAAATAACAAATGATACATGAGCACTTTATTTTGGAGCAACAGTTTTCAATTTCCGTGCTTTTGCGACAGCTTTGGCATCGGCTTTAGCAACAGCGGCTGCGTCATTCCTCTCTTTGCAATAATTATTTAGCAGAACATTTGTCGCACATTTTGTCAACATATTTATCACCAAATCTGGTTCGTGCCCATTCGTACAAGTCACCAGTTCCTCAAATGCTGGCAAGCTCTCCTTCACAAGCTGTTGAACAATGCATCTGTGATTTCGTGCCTGCAGAAAGCACCCGGCATTTTTTTTCATTCTGCAGCAACTTTGCAACAACAACTTCAGTGTGCATCACTACTGTCACAACACACGCGTTCGGAAATTTCAAGCCACCTCGATTGAGACTTGCTATTAAAAAATTAGCATCACCATCGCACTCAGCATCGCAACTGTCAGCAACAAGGTTCTCTTGACAGTAGTTGCACTTCAACGTTTTTACCACAGAGTTAGTGCAAAAGCCTCCAACATAAGCAAAAACAGCGACGCGTGTGCTTAAGCTGTCAAGATCTTCAGGTTTGACAGTAACTCTGAAGTCCTGTTGATTTGTGGCTGTTGCCTATGGAAGAGCCTCATCAATGAAATCGTCACTGCTCATTATAGGAAGAGTATTTTGTAGGCGAATCCTGCCTTCACTCTCGTACAGCTGCCTAATGCTGATGTGGTAATGACCACCAGCCATTTGCCTGTACTGGCCAAATCGGTTTTCGAGGCCGTCTGTCTGCAGCTTGCCGAGCAGGACATATTTATAACGAAGCTCGACAAGGCAGTACTTGGTGAATTCAAGTATTGCATAGGCGGAATGCCTTAGAGCAGATTGAGTTTCTCGCGTGAGAACGCCGTTGTCGTGTTTGTAGGATTCCCACACATCCAACCAAGTGACAAACGCATCGAGAAATTCCAGCTTAGGGTCACCATTCAGGCACGAAACTGGCTCTTCATAAACATCTCTGTGGTGATGGCCTTTGTGAGGTGTTTTAACGTTAACAATCTTCCACCAGCGGAGAACTATCCTGATGAAATTGGCAGTTTCTTTGGCATGCCATAACGCATGAAAGTTCCAGTGGTGATCCAGTGCCTCAGCTACAAAAGCATTGAATATTTGTAGTACTAGCTTAACATTTTGCCTTTCGAAGTTGCTAGGATTTAGCGCCTTTGACGAAAGGCGATAGCTGTACTTCAAAAGCTGAGAAGCCTCTAGCTTGTGCAGCTCCCGAAGATCTTTGAATGATGCCCGCTGTATGCAGTCGGGATGGACACTGTTGTTTGAGAGATCAAACATAGGAAAATATAGGTTCGTCCCGAGATTCTTTTGATTTATCCAGTTGTTTCGAATGCATTTCAACAAGTGCACAGAATCCACAACATAAAACATAGGTCTTGTTGCGTCTTTTGGATTTGGGTAAACGATGCTCGGCTTTGGCGGATCTGAAAACATACTAAGTGCTTTGCGGTTGATTGCGTTGTTGTCTGAAACTACTGCAAGAACTTTAAAACCAATTTCCTCAAGGCCAATGATTATTTTTCAGGACAGCATGAAGAGAGTGAGCATTCATTGTTCGTGCAGGCAGAATGTGCACCACCTCGCGAAAAGAACTCAGCATGCTTTGCACCATAAACACATGAGCAGAAGTAGCGGCCTCTTCACTGTTTCCTGCTGCCCCTGAAATTTTTCCACCTTTAAAATCGAAGAAAGGCTGGATGTGAATTTCGTCAACCATGAGAACCATGGCACTTTCATGCGGCTGCAATTGTTTAAATCTGTGTTTTATGTACCTGAGAAAATTTTCACTGGCTGACTCAGTGTCAGGTGACAAGTGAAACGAGGAGCAGACATTTCGACAAGTACTGGAATGTGGCATGGCAAAAAAACCTGAACCCCTGAGAAATTTGTAGGCGTGTGGAGATATGGTATGCAATATGCAAGCAACCACCATACTTTCGGAGGAATACTCCAATCGTTGTTTTCCAAGCAACGCCACCTGTTCTCGCAAGAAGCGACTGATACGTTTCTTGCTGTCAATGGCATCTCGTTCAAGTTGCTCAAGAAGGCTAACGACTACGTCACAAAGACCTTCTGAGGAGCATTTTTCATCGAGGATGCTTTGAAGCCTACTCAGGATGGCAGACAGGACATTCACATTCCCAATGCTTCCTGGCACGACATAATCACCTATACGGCTTAATTTGGTACCATGAAAACATACACTGATACTCAGGTCGCTGAAAACAGTAACAGACGACCGCAACATCGGCATGCTCTCATCAACAATAATTAAAAACAGGGCACAGTTTGTGCGGTGAATTACAATCCACTCATTTGGCACAGGTGCACTTTTCAAACATTCCATAAGCTCAAAAAGCGAGGAAAAACAGCATTTCGTTTCTTCATCACGATAAGAAGCCTCCGATTCTGCGATGGCACGAGCGAGGTCAGCCGCTTCTCGGCGCATTTTTTTCGTTTCCGGGCATTCTCTCGGAGAAGGGTCATCCTTCGACAAGTACGAAGGACATCCTGGGAACAGTGTGGGCACTGATCCTGAACGCAGGCGTGGTACTTTCAGTGAGACCTCTAGCACTCTTCCTGTCATAGGATCCGTGTAGGACGACTTGTTCTGAAGGCATGACTCGGTGAAATGCAATGCGCATACCTGCATACCAATGGCAGTCGCAGAGTGTCAGCGAACCTCGGAATGCGTCTAAACGTTGCACAAGCACTTCGCGAACGGTTACAATGAGTATAATTTCACCATCAGTGTGATGCAATGGTGACATCCAGTTTGCTCTTACCTTGTTGTTTTCCGTGGGGAAGAAATCCTTTCTTGGGATAGCACTGAGCCACTTCTTCCTTAGCACTTCATCCTTGGGGAATGAAAATACTTGAACTTTCTTCCCGGTCTTGTAATTACTTGAACATGCCGGCACACAACACTTATTGGGCATGTCAGAAGCTTCGTGCAATAAAATTCCGGCAGTAAAATTCACTGCACACAACGCGAAGAAAATGGCTCGGCAGACTCGCGAAAAAAACACGTGCAGCACGGCCGTCACCACTGCAGCAAGTGGAAATTCGGGAATGCGCGACGGAACCGGTCAGGAAGTATTGGACTCGTAGGACGGCTGGTGGTGACGTCACGGCGGAGGGCGCAGGCCTGAAGAATTTTTAGGAGGTGTTGGTCAGCAGCCGATTAACTTGGCGACTAGACCAACGCGGCGGGGCGCGATTCGAAGTGTACGGCGCGGTCATTTGGGTATAATGCATCATTGGTATAGAAAAGAGAAGGAACAATTTCCAGGTGACTTCGAAAATTAATTGCAAATTTTATGTCGCTGGCTGCGCCAAAAGGCTTGGCTCACGTGGTAGCCCCGACTACCGTTCGGCAGTAATCTCTGACCGTGCTGAAGTGTTGCTGGACCGCTTTAAGGGCTATACAGTGCGAGAGGCAAGCACTGTGCATGTGCTGCGGGTTCATCCTAACCCAGATGGACTCATAGAGAGAGTGAAATTCGGGGTATAGTGATAAATAAACGGTGGTCCCCACCACCTATCGCCCAATGGCCTCCGAGATTTTTGCGCCTGATGAAGGCTTCTTAAGAGCACTGTAGATGACCCATCTAGACCATTTGGACCAAGGAGGGAGTAAAATAGGTTGCTAGTTTTGTTGTTTTGTTTTTCTCTATGCAAATGCATTCTCTCGTAACATAAGTTGAATATTCGGGGAAGGAAGGACACCATACCACAACACCTTATCGCCAGACTAGCTTCTGTCCACGGCATTTTTTTTTTCGCTCATATAAACTAGTCACGGAGTAGTATTGAGAGGTTTTTGATGGCACAGTGACTTTATCGAACACGGCAATGTGGTGTCGCCTGCTGCAAATGATGAAAGCAAGAAGTACCCACACGTTTGTGTTCAGTGGTGTACTGCGTGGTAAGGTTGTTTCTCGTCCTAATACGTAGTGTTAGCCTAAGGGTACATTGGATGCTGCCATTGCATCGTAACAAGGAAGCGCGCTCCTCGACGTTAACTTATGAGAGGTTCGTGATACTTAGCATGGCCCTGCAGAAACTGGTTAGTTTCTTTTAGAGTGCATATGTTTTAAGGGATACTGCTTTTGACAGGGCAACGAAAACAAAGGTATAGTAGTGGTATTGTGAACTGAAATTTCCGACAGATGGCACTGCTAAAACTATCATAGTCATTACCCTGGGCTGATACCTGATACGGCCATGGTTGCTGCACGGCTGGCGTGGCTGGTGGGTTCGCGTGGGTGCGGTGCGCAACCTTAGATTCTGGGTGTTTATTCATGGCTGTCGCGGGGTGGTGTTCACGAGCATGCCAGCCTTAGGTTACTACAAATATTAGCATTAATTTATGTTCACAGTTGACCAAGAGGCCTCAGCTGACAAAACGCACGTCAAGTGAATGTGGCCATGTATACGCGTAAAAATCAACACTGTCAGTCACAGAGACGAGCAATTGAAAAAACAGGAATAGCCATCTGTTTAATAACATTGTCAGCGGAAATCGAGCAACTTTGTTTCATAGCTCGCTTAGCATACATCGTATAATACGCAGAACGATGCGTCAGGCAACAGTATTTACGATGGGTGGCATTCACACAGCACTCCTGTACATGCTGCTTGTCGCCTTTCTCACTGGACATGCGTGCACGTTTGAGGATTTCAGCTGGAGTAAGTGTGGAGCACACGAATAAGAATGGGGTGGAGCACATTCGGCAAGCACTCTCAAATTATGACCGGTAGATTGCCACTATCCCTCAAGAGGAAGGTCTATAACAGCTGTATCTTGCCGGTACTTATCTACAGAGCAGAAACCTGGAGACTTACAAAGAGGGTTCAGCTTACATTGAGGACGACGCAGCGAGCAATGGAAAGAAAAATGGTAGGTGTAACCTTAAGAGACAAGAAGAGAGCTGAGTGGATTAGGGAACAAACGGGGGTTAAGGATAATATAGTTGAAATAAAGAAAAGGAAATGGACATGGGCCGTGCATGTAGCGCGTAGACAGGATAACCGCTGGTCATCAAGGGTAACTAACTGGATTCTCAGAGAAAGGAAGCGGGTTAGGGGGAGACAGAAGGTTAGGTGGGCAGATGAGATTAAGATGTTTGCGGGTATAAATTGGCAGCAGCAAGTACAGGACCGGGTTAAATGGCGGAACATGGGAGAGGCCTTTGTCCTGAAGTGGACGTAGTTAGGCTGATGATGATTATAATGATGATGATGAAGTGTGGAACATTAAAACTGCCCTCAAAGGATGCAGTGTCAGTAAGACTCGCCTGGACCACAATGAACTGTTTTGACAACACATTGGCTAGAGGCACATCGCGCCGAAGAAAAAAAAAGAGTTAAAACCGCGCTGATATGCTCCTCATTCCTGCACATATTTTATTGTGCTCAGTATCTATATGTTCGTTCCCACACGTTCAATCTTTTTACGATAAATTCTGTTCAACTATAGCTCAACTTTCAATTGTGATAAGCTCGTGTACACGCATCATGGGTGAACACCATTTACGGATTGACGCTGAAAAGGAAACTTCGCTTATGTTTCAAGAGGTAAACAAGTTGCAGCGCAATACACTTCAATGGAGTAACGGTTGGCAAATAATAAATGCCTTAGCCTGAATTCAACATTTCAGCAAGCGAATGTTCTCGTGAAGGTTGTCATGGAAGACGGAAAGTTTAGGGAACTGATCAAGCTATAGCCTTGCCCGACCACTGTGATCACCTGACACGTGAGAGAGGGTACATGCCTGTGCGTGTTCCTAGAAGCATTCATTTGAAAAGCTTTTTGAAGCGTTCTGTAGGCGTTGTGTATAAAGTTCCCCTAAATTGCGGCAAGGCGTACATCGGTCAGTCGGGCCATCGATCGCCTAGAAGAGTGTGCGCTGTCAGTGAAAAATAACACAGGTACAGTGGCGAGAATAGTCACTGTAACACAGGTTCGCACCTGCCGCGTTATTGCAAGGAAATGCACTTTCTTAGCGCTGGTGTGGACGAGGACAAACTGTAAGGAGTGATCGTGTGAACTTATGCTGAACAGCGTGTGTATTTACGAAGAAGCAAACGCAAGGTCACACACAAACTATAGCAGAGGCGGTGTATGTAAAGGAAACTGGAGATCAATGCATATCCACGTCTCGTCTTTGTCTCTGTATGAAAATTAGCTTGCTTTCTTGGCTCATATGTTGTAATAATAAGTCCTGGTGCGTTGTTTTTGTCGATGAAAATTATTTATTAAATGCGAAGCATTTCTTAGCGAACTTCGGCGACTTTAGGTCTATCTATCTATCTATCTATCTATCTATCTATCTATCTATCTATCTATCTATCTATCTATCTATCTATCTATCTATCTATCTATCTATCTATCTATCTATCTATCTATCTATCTATCTATCTATCTATCTATCTATCTATCTATCTATCTATCTATCTATCTATCTATCTATCTATCTATCTATCTATCTATCTAGCCACCTACGACTTGTAGCTCTCCTAGCCGTTTCAATAAAGGTATCCATACCAAACTTGGTATGACATAACATGACTGTATGAAGAACGTGTTAGACTAGTCAGAACATGAAAATCGTGGCTTGTATGTCATGAATGTCATGATTTGCATTTCATGGTCCTGCAGCTCTTACGGTGGTTTCGTTCACATGGCATGTTGCAAAACTGGTATGACATGATTGCACACCAAACACAAGCGACCGCGACTAACATGAAAATTATGACATGCGTGTCATGTAACATCACTACATGCCACGCTCATGATGCGCTCGTGGCCATTTCGCTAGCGTCACATATACCGAATTTGGTATTATGGTATGTGAATAGATGACGGAGGTATATGACTGGAGCAAACATTATAAACATGAGATGCGTGTCATGTAACAGCATGACTACATGCTACGCTCATTATGCGCTCGCGGCCGTTTCGCTAGCTTCACGTATGCCAAATTTGGTATTACGGCACGTCAATGGATGACAAAGGTATGTGAATGGTGTAAACATGATAATCATGAGATGCGTGTCATGTGAGAACATGACTGCATACCACAGTCAATGTGCCAATACATTTCGACGTGACACGGTGCGCGTGCTCGCCGGCGTTCATTTCGTCGCGTCCCGCCGGCGTTGCCACGCCAGGCGCCGGTCTTGCCATATACTCGCAGGCGCGCGCCGTGCTGCGTTGCTTTGACGCATGCGCGTTTCAGCGCGTCCGGCGTCCCTCCGTTACGAAAAGAGGAAGACGCAGTGTTGTCTGGGTAACGCATCGGTGCGAAATGCAGCATGCCACATTTCGCGTCGGTTGCCGTCGGACCGCGCTGACGGATGCTGGTCGCGCCGGGCGTCAGATTATAGTGCTCGCGTTTTGCTAACGTAGCGTCGCTGTGCCCAGCGTCCACGCGCGTCAACGCTACATTGGTGTATATTGGACCCTTCATGCTGCGCTCGTGGCCGTTTTGCTAACTCCACATATAGCAAATTTGGTGATACGTGTCGTCAATGGATGACGAACGTATATGACTGGTGCAAACACGATAATGCTGACAAGCGTGTCATTTGAGAAAATGACAGCATACCATGCTCATGGCGTGCTCGCGACCGTTTCGCTAGCTCCACATATACTAAATTGGGCATCACGTGATGTGGATAGATGGCGAAGGTAAACGACACATCCAAACATGATAATCATGACACGTAAGTCATGTACGGCATCATTTACCTCCACCTCTCACCATTGTGCTGATTTTAGAGTGACATGTCAACCTTCCTCATTCGTGCTTTGCGTACCATCGATTCCCACTGTACGTGGGATCTGCCAATTTTGTGTTGAGCTTAAAGCGGTTGCTAAGTCTTATGTCCGGAGTTGTCGACGTCCCATACACGTACTATTGGAACGGTAGTGAAAAGGCATTGTAACCTCGAATGGTTAAAACTTGTTTATTCCTACTCAGACGGAGGCGGCAGCTGAACTGCGGTTGTTATCGTTGTGTCGAACTGGGGATGGAGGAGTCTTAAAGACCTGAGTCGTTTGCAACCGGTCGTCCACCGCTTTATTATATACCGCCCGGAGGCTCGCTGGGGACCCAGGGGTGGTTTCGTAGACATCATTTCGGCGGCACCGATTCATCAGGTGCGAGATGCTAGGCTGAGTGGGACGAAGCTTCTATCGGGGTGCCTGCTTGAATGGAAGCTTCCCTTGGCAAACTACCTGGACGACGTAGCCGATTGAGGTGGCGGCGGCTGGCCTTTCCACCTATGTCGACGAGCTATGTCCGCAAACCTGTGCGTTTGAGCACCGTCACTTCAACTACTAAGTGGTTCTAAGAGAGAAAGGGACAGAAAAGTGAGCCCCGTAACTGTCTGCTTCAGCGAGTGACACCTCAACAGTAGCTCACAAGGGATGGGGGTGAGGAGGGATTAAAAGGATAGGAATAAAGGTGTGGAGAGTGAAAAAGAGGCGTGGGTGGTAAGCCAGGAAGCGCGACGACATATCGAGGGAATAGGAGAGATAGGAAAGATGAAAACACGGTCACAGGAGTCGGAGGACGGGGCACCACTTGCGAGAGCTCTTGTCGGCGTCAGGAGGTGGCGTAGAGCAAGTCCAGTTGGCCATAATAGCTACACTGTCGTCGGAGGTCGGCGTCAGGAGATGACGTAGGGTGAGCCCAGTCGGCCAGAGCTACGCTGACGTCGGAGATCGCGAGGGCACAACCGGTCGGCACGGAATCCAGCGAGCGAGCCTCCGCTTCAACCCTGCCAGGCCCTCTGTTAACTGGCGGGCGTATATGCGCTGCCCACTTTCAATTCTGCTATGCGGAAGCTTTTTTTCTTCAAAAAATGTCTTCGTCGAGGGCTCCGGTACGATTGCTGTCAATTGGGTTCGCATTTACGGGCCAACGTCAGTTTCGCTGGCGTTTCTCCTGTAGAGCTTTGAACAGTGTTGTGCTGTCTGAAGGGAAAGCGTGCGGCACGGCGTTGCATTGTCCCAGTCTGATCTTTAGCGAGGGTGTGTTTGAGTTCTACCTCGTAGCGCACAGCTTGCCCGTTGGTCGCTGGGTGGTATGGAGCTGACGTAACAGACGAGATAGAACTTGAGAATCTCCGTGGACACAAACGAAGGGCCATTGTCGGAAACAACCTTGCGTGGTAGTCCCAATGTTGCAGACAACGACCGCAGAGCGTCGATAACTGCCGCCGATGTCCTTGTGGTCATTTGTTTTACCTCCAGCTATTTGGTGTATGCGTCAACAACCACCAGGAATAAACATCCCTCGATAGGTCCAGCAAAGTCAATGTGCAGGGTGTGCCAAGGCATTCCTCGTCTTTCCCATTTCGGTATAGGGGCTCTTGGTAGGGCTCTGTGGTTGCATTGGCAAGACTGGCAATCGTGCACTGTTGAATCAATGTCATAGTCGATACCCGGCCACAACATGTAATTTTTGGCACGTTTCTTCACGGCAACAATGCCTTGATGGCCTGCGTGGATAAGCGACATGACTTGTTTGCGAAGTGCCGCAAGAATCACTCTCCTTGTTCTCAAGGTGATGCAGCCGCGATGAGTGCTCAACTGTGTAGTTCGCTCGCGGTGAGCGTGAAAGTGTTCACCCTTTTTTGTGCACGTTGCCTTCCTGTATAGCTGCATAGACTTCCTTCAAGAACGTGCACTCCTGCGTTGATGTTGTTACCGTGTCAGCCGTTAGCAGAGGGTTCAGCAGTGCTTCGAACATGGGTATATCACCTGGTGGGGTTGGTTTGTCTATTGGGGTGTCTAGCGGCAGGCGGCTTGGTGTGTCAGCGTTCTGGTGTTTCTTGCCAGTGTGATGTACGAGTTCTTAATCGTACGCCGACATCTTGATACACCATCGTGTTCTTCGCAGCAACAACGTCTTCGGCATTGGTTTCTGGGGGCCCATAATGCCCAATAAGGGCTGGTGGTCAGTTATGAAGGTCACTTTTCTGCCGGTAATATACTGTTGAAAGTGGTCTGCTGCGTAGACGATGGCAAGTCCTTCTTTGTCAAGCTGGAAATAATTCTCTGCCTGCGATAAGGTGCGCAATGCGAAAGCGATCGGGGCTTTCCGTCCCTTGTCGTAAGCCTGGAGAAGACTGCTCCCACTCCGTATGGTGATGCGTCAAAGGCTAGCAGTAGAGGTCTCCTTTCGTCGTAATGTCACAGAACATTAGACTTCTGTAGAAGTTCTTTGAGGGCAACAACTGACTTTTGGTGGCGTGGCGACCAAGTCCATGGGAACTCTTTCTGCAGGAGCTCGTGTATATTGTTGGCCACTGTAGCTCGATCTTCTAAGAACCGGTCGTAGAACGTTTATAGCCCTAAGAACGACTGCAATTCTCGTTTGTTAGTAGGTGCTCGTGCTTCAGTGATTGCTCGCACTTTGTCTTCAGAGGGGTGAATTCCCCTGCGCGTCAATCTAATGTCTAAGAAACTTCATTTCAGGCACCGCAAAAACACATTTTCCCTCGCTAATGTGCAAGTTAGCATTTGATATCATTTCAAGAATGAGCTCCAAACGCTCAGTGTGCTCTTCACTGGAGGCGCCCCCGACAATAACATCATCTAAGTAGACGCAAACTCCCGGGATCCCACTAAGTGTAGACTCCATAAATTTCTGGAAGAGTGCTAGTGCTGCAGCTATGACGAATGGTAGTCTTTTCCCTTAGCAGAGACTCTTACTGGTGCTTATCGTGAGCAGCTCGGATGTTGATTCGCTCACCCTCAGTTTCTGGTATGCTTGTGTAAAATCCAAGGTGCTGAAGATTTTTCCCAACCGAAACGTGCTAAAAACCACTTCCGGTGTCGGCAAGGAGTAGGATGGTGCCTTTGTAGACAGGTGGACGGTGCTCCGGTAGTCTCCGCAGAGGTGTAGAGTACCGTTCTTCTTTCGGACGACAACGAGTGGTGTAGTCCATTCTGAATGTTGTGTCGGTTCGATGATTCGTTGAGCTACTGCAGTCGGTCAAGCTCATTCTCGACTGACGTTCGTAGGGCAAAAGGTACCGACCTAGCCTTCGAAAATTTCTGCGTTGCGTCTTCTCGCAGCTCCAGTGTGACTGGAGGTCCATTGCTTTCTGGTATGTCTTCGGAAAGAACTGCCTTGTACTTCTCTTGGAGCTGCCCCACTGATGGATAGCTGGGTTGATGGTAAACTCCGCCAACGACCACTCCAAGAGGGGTCAACCAATTTCGGCCTAAAATGCTTGATCCAGGAGCCGTGGATGACTAGCAATGGCAGATGGTGGGTCTGGCCGTTGTAGTAGACCTCTACGTTGGCACAACGCAGTAGCGGAAGAGAATGTCCTGACTACGTTCTCATCTGCGCGTCGTCTTGCTGGAGAGTTGGCGCGTTCTCACTCCAAGTGGCTCGAAAAGTGTCCTCACTGATGAGCGTGCGTGCTGTTCCAGAATCTACCTCAATCTTGACGGGGCGGTAGTGTGCTATGATTTATGTCCTTATATTCGGTCTCGTGCCGAGATTCGCAACAGTGTTCAAGTCGTACAGAGCGGCTGACGTTAGTGATGTTCTGGTTGTGCTATCTTGTGTCTTACCCTCTTGAGCGTCAACATAGTTGTTACGTTGCGCTGAACCTATGGGCCTGGGCCGTTTGCGTTTGGCTATGCATGCCTTTTCGATGTGTCCCTGTTTTTTGCAAAAAATTGGACGTAGTTGTTCTAAATCGACATACCTGGGGATCGTGCATGCCGTAGCATCACCAACAGCGCTGTGTTTCTTTTTCCCTGAGTTGGCCGTGGTAGCAGAATGGCCTGCTACGGACTGGTGTGGTGCGCTGGCTAAACATTCTGTCGGATATTCCTCTGCTGGTGACCAGCGTTCTCCGCTCGCTAGGCGATGTTGTATACGCTTTGGAGAACGTGAGACTCGTCTCTGCGAACAGGCGTCGTTGTAGGCCTTCGTCACCTAGTGCGCGCACAAAGTGGTCCCGCAAAATAACGTTCAACAGGAGCATGACAGTCGATCCTCCCTCCTGCGTAGTAACTGAAGTTGCTGAGGTCGGCGTCCCGAAATCGCTGTCAGCAGCGATTTCGGAACGCCGGGACGCCGGCTCATAAAGAAATCGCTGCTGACAGCGATTTCGGGACGCCGGCCGCTACGTAATCGTTTACTTTTCCACCTTCCAGTTGGTCTCGCCATTGGAAGCAGGCTCGGCTGTAGACCTCCGATGGCCTTGGATCAAAGTGCTTTTGTAGCGCAGCTACGATGTCGTCGTAGTCGACAGTTGCTGGAGTGCGTGGCTGAATCAGAGCGCAGGCTGTGTGATATGTCTGCTCTCCACACAGCGTTAGCAGGTGGCTGTCTTCATTGCTGCATCAGCGATTTTGTTAGCCCCGAAGTAAAATTGCAAGCGTCCAAACCACGATGACCATGATGAGCCGTTGAATTCGAGTAGCAAATTCTGGAGCACGTGCGTAGACATGACTTGATTGTCAAAATTGTTGCCTAGTGCGGGTCCTAATACACTTCCTCGTCGCCACTCTTATGTCCGGAGTTGTCGTCCCATACACGTACACCTGGAATGGTAGTGAAAACGCATAGGCAACCTCGAACGGTTGAAACATGTTTATTTCTACTCAGACGGAGGTGGCAGCTGTACTGCCGGTGGTAAGCGATCGGCGGATCGTCCGCCGCTTCATTGATCACCACCCGGAGGCTCACTCGGAACCCAGTGGTGATTCGGGACACAACACTAAGCTATGAAAATTATGGGTGTGTGGGAGGGGCAGAATAGCTTATCAACTCCGTGATCAACACATTGTGTGCATTATTACACACACTGCCCGAAGTTAGATGTGCTTCACATTACCTTTAGGCTGTTAACATAAGGAGAACCATGTGGTCTGACACAGGCAACACACTTATTGAAGTATTGATTGCTTAGGAATTATATATTTTAACAATCATAATTATCGGTAGTTTAGCTCACGTGAGTTGCAAGCGTAATAAAAGATGATCTTACGCATACTAATTGCAGTATAGAAAAAAAAATCCTGTAAGAGTCTGCTTGCTTGCGGTAAAATCGCACTTCCAGGAAACACAGGTGAAAATAGTGCAAGCTGTCGGCTGTTTGGTAGGTTACTTTGAATTAACTAGACACCGAACCATTTCCAGAAGAAGATACAGAAGGAAAAGAAAGGGCATCCTTTATCTTGATTTATTCGTATAGTGTTGGTTCGGCGTCTAGATTATGCAGAGTAACTGAGCCGCTGTTTTGGAAGTTAAGGGCGCCTGCAAAGCTGCGTGCTGAAAATATTACCTTATAGAATGCAACCCAAGCTGGAGGGCCGTAACTATGATGGGGGGAGGATGGGTCCTGACCCTTATCCTCAGCCGTAAAATTTTTATAATGCGGTAACCTTTCAGGTGATACTAAAATATGTACACGCATTCAAAGCAACCGCGAATTCACCATTTAAGTCAAGCAACATGTTCACAACATTCTCCACCCCCCCCCCGGCCCCAGAAAAAAAATTCCTGGGCATGGCCCTGCGTCGAATATTACCGTTGACGAAGTTGTGTATTTGTATGGGACACAATGTCGTGTCTGTTATTCAATGTGAAAGTTTAACTTTTTCGAGATTATGAGGTCTCAAATATGTCACAAGTTTAACGTACGTGACCGAGGGATCCACCTGGTACACATCGTGGTGGTCCTCAGTGGCGTTGTGCGGATATTGTTAATAGGGTGGGGATAGTGTGCCTTTACTGCCCGTACTTGCGCACGTATATGCAAGCTAACTTTCGCAAAGCGTAAAGCTCCTGACTGCCCTTTTGAACCATTTTAGATTATTCAACTAAATTCAAATTACAAAACATGGGCATAAACAAGCGTTTGCTGACATGCAATCACACTACGCCAATAGAAGATCTGAAAAACAGCGCAATATAATCTGTTTATAGAAAAGAAGAAGACTTTATAGTTAATTTAGGCAGAATAACAGATGGGCACCTGCGCTTTTTAAAAGGGCATGTACGTAAATTTTTGAAAGCGAGATAAAGAAGTAATAGATTTATGCGGAGACATACGCAGCATCTATGAGATATCAAGAGAAGTATACCTTAGAACACACCGCGCGACTAAGTGAGGCGACGCCAACATCAACGCAGGGGCAATGTAAACAAACGTACGTCACGAGTTTGTGTTGGCTGGTTGCTGGCACGCGCTTTGCTCTTTCGACCTTTGATTTCCTTCTCCGTGCCTGCGGCTTCGCGCGTGCTGGCTGTCACTGCGGGGCCCGCTCGCGCACACACTCGCGCGCGGCACCGGCCACGTCACCCCTGAAGCGTACGGTTCATGCCTCGGAGGTTAGCGCGCTCCTTCGGCTCGGCCTCTTGGTATTTTAAGCCCACGGAGGTTTCATAGTTGGTGCACAGTAACCGCGAAAGCCCGCGGTTGAAACAAGAAGCCTTTCAGCATTATCATCGACCGCAAATCTGGTAGAACAGAACTGAGTCGTCTCTGATATGAATGTTCTGATAAAGTTATTAGTGCTCAGGTTTCTCATAAAACAATCGATCGTATGCGCGCTCATATATAGATCAATGCTCTATCGCCGAGAGAACGAGCAGATGCTTTCCACACGGGTTTCGCCCTTCTTCAATCTACGTAGTGCGCCCGTAGCACGACCGTGCGCTGCTTGCAATCTGCGCAAGATAGAGTGCGCAGCTATAGGCGGACCTGTGCGAATTCTGATTGAACGATCGCCTTTTTGGTAGGTTGGCAGGTTCCTGAAACAGAGCATGACGCGGCGCGATTTCGGCATGTCCGCGTATTCACTCGCTTACCATGTCACATAGCTGGTGTTAAAAGGCTGATTGAGGCCGAGCAATGCATTAGATGTACTGAAAACGCGCAATCACGCACTTTTATAAGATACGACTTGCGCGCGCCAAACGCAGACATTTCTCGTCAGTTTCAGTAGCTCACTTTAGTTTCAGTTTCAGTACAAAGTGACTACAGCGCGCTGCCATTACCACTAGTCGCCAGAACATTATTCGAGATGTGGCGCAGCTTTGTTTGTTTTATTGCCATTTTTTCAGTACACTGCAACGTTGTTAAAGTATGTTGGTGCACTGTAACTACGTAACAGAATCCCCGAGTGCTCTTACAAATCAAAATTACCTTCGATTCCAACATACGCTGAGAAAATTATTTTTTGTTGTGCTATTAACGACCCAGCAATCACTGATTAAATGCAAAAAACAGTGGCTCGCCAATTTTTTTGTCACCACTTCTTTAACTGCACAAAAGCAGCAAAATGAAAACGCAGGAAGTTAGTTTTTTTTTTCTATATAGATACAAGCACCACTACCTACACGGGGAGACGAAGCCGCTGGTGGCGCCACTTCGTTTCTGTAGAAGGTTTTTGTAGTACTTTATCTCGGCATGGTTGGCATGGTCGCCCAAGATGGCGCCACTTTCGTGGCCGGAAATGTATTTCGCTTGTTTTTGGGGTTCCATCTGAAGGAGGGGTGCAGTGCTGTCAAGGATTAGCAAAAGTGATGGACCGCGGTGAGCGTGATTGCGTTGAACCAAGCCTGCGAGGGCCATCTGCAGTAGTCTCTTATGTGAGTAATACCTCTCGTCCACAGCACGGGTGTTCCCGCCCTTCGAGGACGGTCACCAGCGTCAAATAATGTTAGCAAACCCTTCTCGACACACATCGGGGTTCCCTTTCGGCGAAACGAGCCCCTGTGAGTGAGCGCGCACCATGCGTCTCCCACGGAGCTTTGGCTGCGCTTTGTTGCGGGCTCTGGCCGCCAACGCCTTTCGATGATGAGTGCCGTTTCTTAGCTGGCCAACCCCAAGGCCGTGGGTGTTGAGAGTTCAGACACCAACCTTAGGAAGAAAGCGTTTCCGATCAGAGGCCCAAATCTGAGGCCTTCATCGCGCTTCGACTTCATTCGAATGAGTTTCTTTGCTGCTTTCTTTTCTACAAGCTCACATGTTGGGGTATTTCGATGCGTGCGTACAAAGCCCAGCCTGTATTTTATGTCTTGTGTACTCGGAAGCAAGCGCGTGCATGCGATAATCGAGCGTCGACCGAAAAAAAAAAGCGGAAGCGATGTCACGCATGTTGCCGTAATCGTGGTTTAGATCTGAAGCGTGGTGGAAGCCCTTAACTGCGCGTGGAGAAGACTCTGAATACAGCACTATCGCTGTGTAGATGACGCTATCTAAGCACCTGCACTTAATATAGGCCATTGTATAAACGACGCTGATTTGAGTTCTGTTTTTACTTGAGCTACGAAAAAAGAGAGGAAGAAAAAACTAAGAAAAGGGAACTGAAGTTGCCAGTATGCGAAAAACAAAAGGTTTATGCTACATCAAAGTGGCTTGATAGAAAGTGAATTCCGGGTCAATACGTGTTGGTATCGCATGAAACATTTCAGCTGTCGCTGTGTTGTGGGTGGCTCATTAGAATACTCATTTCTTTTAGCAACGGTTGATGTGCTCTGTTCTCAAATTTGATTCGCAAATTACGTGGAAAGTTTGGGGTTACATAAGACAATACTAACATTTAGTTGATTGCTTGCACTACTGGTTAAAGCTATTTTGACAGTGTAGCTGTGTTGCGCCAGCCATTTGTATTTGGCCAACAGAAAACTATCATCCAAAGTGGGACAAAGTGAAAGACACACATAGACAGCGTTAACTTTCAATGTGCTATACCTTTGTATGCTATAGATCGCCATTAAACTGTGGTGAAACCCAAGAAAACTATCAATATCCTTAACTGGCACACTCAATGTTTGTCCTCTTCATTATTTTTTTCATCTCCTGCTCTGCTCCCAGATCTTCGAAGATCTACTCTACTCTACTGTATTTGTGTGCTGATTTGTCAAGCGTGGAATGGAAAAGCTTTGATGGGTGAGAGACTTAAGTTTCAGGAGACAGAAAGGAAAAGAAAAATTGAAATAAAAAATTATTCTTGATGAGGTGAGATTCGAAGTTGTGCACCCCCATTTGAAGGTGGGCATCATGACAGCTCAGCTATCCAGGCAAGCTAGCAGAGCCTTGTATAGCATACTCTAGCAAGTGGTTGGGAAAGTGAAGTGAGGGTGAAGAGGAGGAGAGTGTAATGCATAGCATTGAAAGAAACAAAGAGAAGTAAAGAAAGGAAAGAGAATGAAAAACAAAGAGAACTGTGTGAACAGCAAAATATAGAAAGGAAGTGAGTAATAGCAAAAGAAACAAAAGGGTAGAAAGCAGCAAAAAAGAGAAAGGAATATGAGAAGGAAATGATAATAAAAGACAAAGAAATTGTAAAGAGAGAGAAAGGTGAAGGGGAAAAAAAAAACACTTAGCCTGCGCGTAATGCGTAGCACAGTCACAGCATAAGCTGGAAGAGCGGCCTTTCTAGAGTTTTTAAACTCTTTCGGTAACTACTACAAGCACGCTTGAAGGGTGCCCACTACATCGTAAATCGTCATAATTTTTATTTAGTAGGGAAGCATCCACGATATCATTCTTCATCATTCTTTGGAGAATTGTGGTACCCTCGGCCTTCTTACAAGGAATTGTGTTAATTTTGTTCATTCTGTGGCTGACGACAAAGAAGAACTACACCCGAGGCTCTTGTAATGGGTTGGAGCATTCGACCACCCACTCGTTACGTGATTCGCATCATGTCGTGGCTGGTTGTTTTTTCTTTTTTTGTTGTTGTTCTAGAACACTTCATTACACATATTAACGTCATTCCTTACCCTACATGAAGCCTGCCTAGGCTCAGTTTGCAATATAGTTTCGAGCACTGGCATAGCTCAGTGTTAGGATACTGGAGTGCCAAGAAGAAGGCCCGGGTTCAAATTTCTTTCTGCCCTGGGCATTATTTATTAATTTAGTTTTTTCTTATTCGGCATGCTAGTGGTTACAGACACCAGTGGTGATGGCGGCGGTGGACAACTACGGAGCCAAACACAACCCTTGTTGGTATCTCAAAACAGCTTTCGCTGTATAACGAGAAAAAAAAAAATATGGAGAAATGAAGGTGACCCAATTCACTTCCTTCAGGCTTGGCGTCGCTCATGTGAAAATGACCTAATGTTTTAACTACTTCGTGTAAATGTAGATTGCATGCTGCATCAGCACTTTATAGAATGAAGAACCTACAAGGCCAGCAGTAGTATGCACTGATGCATTAAGCATCTTCAGTTTACACTTGGTGATTTCACTCATGTACCAAAATGTGTTAACTTGGATTTATGGTGTTGTCTTGAAGACATCAACCTAAATTTCACTTAACCGTGCTGCAAGTTGGACAGGGTCTGTCACTGGTGAACTCATTATTGTGCAGACATGTGCAGTTCTTGGCCATTATACTGCACAGCCACGGACCAAGGGTTACTCGGCAGATGAAACAGCTCTATCATGCATCGTTTACATATACTATTTAGGAGAATGGTGATTTGGGCAAGTTGGTTGGTATTCATCTTGAAAACAGTGCATACACATTAGTGTGTACATTTTGTTTTAGAGATGAATACATATACTATACCACATGCAGCCATTCAACAAATGCAATGCTTGTAGATACTATAAACGTAACTTGTGCATGTGCGTACCGATCATTCCACGATACCATTCATAGTCCCTATGCAGTTTCTCTTGTTCAGTTCTTAAAGCCAGAAAGTCCTAGGGTTCCAAGGGTCCTCCTACCAATACTGACGATAAATCTGAGACTCTCTCTCTCTCTCTCTCTCCCCCCCCCCCCCCCCGGCTAGAATGTAGAGTTCAGTTGTGTGTCTGGAAAATCTTTTCTCCTGTGTGTACTACATACTGATGTTTCAAAGTATGTCGATATAGAGAAGCACACACTGTTTTCTCACCTTTTCTCGGTGAGGCTTCCTTTACGATAGGTCTTGTGCTACTGAGATTGCCTGTGAAGGCTTCATCTGAAAAACGTTTGGGATACTTGCATGTGTGCCCCCGCCCCTGAATAGTCCTGCACAAGTCTCTGTCACACCAGACTGTCTTGAGACTGTTCAGAAAAAAAAGCCACCTTTCTTTGGTGCCGGGAGCTCTCCTACAGCAGATACCGCTGAGGACCTTGGCAGCGCTTGGAAATCATTTGTTTCAGGTTTTCAAAACCGATTAAGCAAAATAAGAAAGAACTTTATACCATAGGCATGGCATGCAGCAAGGTATCAACTCTGTCAGCAGAACAGAAAGCTTATTGAGAAATTCGGCACATATTTATGGGCGGTTGAGTGGTAGGGAGATAACTGGGAAGATGGGCTACTAGAGACAGTCTGATGTTGTGCAGGCAGGCCAGATTAGGTAGCAATAAGTGTGCATGTGCAAAGAACATGTGAGGAGGCAGCAACCTTGAAAAATTATTTTGCCTGTAGGATGAAATGACGTGTGGGAGACAGCTGAATATTTTTTTTCTCTCTCTCTATTTCCCTCTCCGTATTTGCCATAATAATCAGAGGAGACTTTAAGGCTGGACGGTGAGGCGCACTATTCATAGAAGCTTTTGATCTTCAGGCCAATTGGTGGCGATCAAGTGTGCCGGCAATTCATTGGCTGGAAACTTCTGTACCGGAAACACTGCTGGTACCTCATTTCAAGCACCACATGGATTTTAGTTGAGGCGATCTTCAATGATCAACCAATGGATCCGTATCATCGACTGAAAAGAAAGAGAAGCCTGCTTTTGCCTTCGAGTCATCTTGGGAATGCGCAAGACTGGACTGTGGCGGTTCACTAATAAGGAACTTTTGAACGGTGCTTCATTTGTCTGCTACTTATGCTGATTTAAAGTGCAGCATTATATTGACAACAAAACTGTAGATTCGTGGCAGAAGCTCCTCAAATCGATTACCACATAGTTGTGTTGAGAGTGGTACTTCAAGTACAATTTTATTGATTCAGTTTTATGTTTATTTGATTGTGTAAAAAATATTACCAAGGAGGCTATTTCAGAACTTCCAATGGCATGGGACTCTAATATTTGTATAATTGAGTGAAATAATGTCTGCTCCAGAGAACATTTTCTCCATGAGATTCACAACGATTTGATACGTTTAACTAGCTCTTCATAGCAACCCCACAATTATTCAGGTGTCTGAATGTAATGCATCTTGCTTCTCCAACGCACTTCACAATGTGAAATGAGGTGCTCTCCCAGATGCAAAATTTCTTTTTCTGAAGAGAACCAGTATGGAAGCCTGAAGAGTAGCTTTTGCCACTGCATAATGCACCAGAATGAAACTTGCGAAAATTGCTCAAAGTTGGCAGTTCTCGATGGCATCACTGTACACTTCATCAGCCATTCTACTCAGCGCAGTCACTGTAGACGCGTGTGGTTCGATTTAGTTTTGGAATGTAAAACACCAACAGTTATTAACAATTGAACCTGGCAAGATTCAGGCCATAGTCAACGTTTCGGCCTCTGCCCAACATAAAAAATGGAGAAGAGGGCTTGAAAGGGGGAAGGGAAAGAGTGAACAGTATAGGGGGCTAACATTTTCTCAAGAATCGTAGAAGACATATTATCATTGCTGTCATTGTAGGTTTTGTGCTGCCCTCTCTCAATAAAAAGGGTGTCGAAGTGGAAATTGTAGCTTTGTTCTGAACATGGTGTCACCAGACTTAATCACGGTGAGTCATGACGTGAGAAATATGCTCAGCCACGGATGCTTTCTTTTGCAGGCAGCTTCGAACCTGGTGGCCCGGCTCTGCTGAAGCATGCCTCGCCCTCAGTCACTCAAGTGAGTGCTGGACTGATCACTTCTTCATGCATTTTTCCTAGAATACGACAATGACTCTGTAACAGGGCGACTGCTTGGGCGGGCTGGTACTGCATTTTTGAAGGGAAAACATTTCTCTTGTTACTCACACCCACTCGATTATAAATATAACTTAGTCATCAGCTGAGCAAATAAGTGTTTGTAATTGTGCTCTCTGTCCTATCAAATTTTTTTTGTGTGTGAAACATTTTGTGCACAAAAAATGGTTTTCCCTTTAAGAAGTCCATGTGTATTTAGAACTGTTATCCAAAAGGATAGCTATGGAGAGTCAGAGTAAATGCATGTAATATATTGCCACGCTCGAAATAAACAGAGAACGAAGACGATGCGTGCGCCAACAGTCTTGTGAAAAGGGACACTGAAGAAGAAGACGTGCTTTTGTTTATGTCTCTTGCTCTTGGCTCCTGCATAAAAACACACGCCGTCGATTCTCAGACTCAACGTCTCGGTGATCTGCTTATGTTGAACCGCGACAATGGTGGAGGTGCTGGACTGCAAGCCTGCCGATGCTCTACACCCCATCTGGGAGTCGTTCATCAAGTCCCGACACGCAGCCACCTGTTACGACACCAGTGCACCTCTTCAGTCTGCGGTTGCTAGGCTTCTCTCCTGAGCTGACCTCCTTGGACGAACATTCTACTAGGCATTTCATACCTCTGTCAATGGCTTTTGCCAGCCAGCCACAGGTGGTCCAAGGGATACAAGGCAGCCCCGTTTCCAGTCCAGCCCAGGTAATACATCTTCAGCCACTTGTACCGGATCGCTTCAGTGGTGCCCCACATGAAGATGTTGTAGATTGGCTTGAGCATCACGAACGCGTTGCTGACATCAACTAGTGGAATTTTCAACAGAAGCTCACCCGCACGTACTTCGCTCTCGATGACAGTGCTCACACTTGGCTTGAGAATCGAGAAGGCCGTATATCGACATGGGATGAGTTTCGTCAGCAGCTGAATGACACCTTTGCTAGCGTCGACCATCGAGAGCGGGCTCAGCAGTTGCTCGAGTTAAGACTTCAAAAACCTAATGAAACTGTGGCAATGTTTGCTGAAGACGTGTTGCGCCTATATCGTCGGGCTGATCCCAATATATCTGAGGAAAAGAAGTTGCGCTACTTTATGCACAGCATGAAGGAACAACTGTTCGCCGGACTTGTGTGCAATGCTCCAACTACCGTGGCCAATTTTATAAGAGAAGCCACTGCCATTGAGCGTGCTCTGCACCAAAGATCGAGGCAGTATGCTCGCTCGCCTACTACCACCCCAATCAACGCCGCTTCAGTCACTCTGGACAATTGGGGCTTTCTACGTTACCTGATCAAAGATATTGTCCGAGAAGAAATTCAGAAGCTTTGGACTCCTCCAGTGGATACACCAGGGACCGCCGTTGCAGCAGTCGTTCGTGACGAACATAGGCACGCCTTTTCAGCAGCTGATCTGCGTCGCGAGCAGCGTCAAATGAGTTACGCCGATGCTGTCCGCCGTCCACCACTTGTCCCTCCTATTACGTCATACTACCAGCCACCTGCAGTCGCACGTTCGTCGCAACATTTGCAGGAGGCTTTCAGACGTCGGCCCATGTCTCTGATGTCTTCATGCCACCAGCCTTACTCACCACCACAAGAGGACATGGGACGCCCACAATTTCGCAGAAAGGACGCTTGGCGCACTGTCGATCGGCACCCTCTCTGCTTCAACTGTGGTAGTGCCGGCTATATAGCTCGCTATTGTTAGTACCGCGACACATCGCTTCCCCCGTCTCGGCCAGGGTATGACGGTCGTCGTGCCAATGCCGATTACATTGTTCGCCATGACGACCCTGGTTTTCGAGGACCTTCAACAACGTGGTCTTTCTATCACGAGTCTCTTGCCAATCGCCAGCACAACTCTGCCCACAGGTAGCGCTCTCCATCCCTGCTCAGACATCGTCACCGAATCGACGTACTTTTGCTGACCTTCGAGAAACAATGTCGCCCAGCCCTTACCGGGGAAACCAAAGGCGGCGACCTCTCGGTGTAAGGTCGCAGCCCGACTACAAAACGATAAAAAGTCCCCAGTACTGCCACTACAGAACGACTCGACGGCGACGAATATTAACAACGACGAAATGGTGAGCGCCGACCTCAATGTAATTATTGATGGAGAGCGAGTGACGGCCTTAGCCGATGCGGGTGCTTATTTTTCCATAATAAGTCACAAGCTGGCTGATCATCTTAGAAAAGTAAAAACGCTATGGACAGGACCACATATAAGAACAGTGGGTGGCCAATTGCTGCTCCCTGCTGGAAGCTGCACAGCAAGAATCAGCATAGGAGATTCCTCTTTTGTCGCGACTTTCATTGTTCTCCCAGAGTGCTGCAAAGATTTAATTATAGGAATGGACTTTCTCATGGAGCATCGCACAATAATCAACATCCCGGACCGTGTAGTTTGGTTTTACAAGAGTGCTCGTCTGACTGATTCTTCATCATGAGAGCACAAATCCTTTTGTCTCAAAGACCACAATATAGTCGTGCCGCCTCGATCATGTATCCTCGTTTCAGTGGCATGTGACGTACCGTTCGACGATGAAGGGGTCGACGACCAACTAACATTGCTGCTTTTCACTCGGGATTTCAGTAGCACGAGGAATAGTCAATGTCACCGACGGCCGAACGAACTTGCTGTTCACGAATCTCACCTCCGAGCGACGGCACCTTCCAAAAGGCACAACTATGGCATACTTTGACGAGATAGCAGATGTTTGTGACTGCTTTTCAGCACACGAAGCAACGCCTACACAAGACCAAAATGACCTAGCACCTAACCTTGACGTCAGCCCTACTTTAACTCAGCAACAGCGGGAACGCCTGTTTGGGCTGCGTTCCACGACTGTTTTGCGTTGACCTCAAAAGTTGGGCGGACGTTCTTGACCAAGCACCGAATCATCACAGAGGACACGGCTAGACCAATTAATCAAAATCCGTACCGGGTGGCTTCAAAAGAACGAGAAGCGATAGAACAGCAGGTAACAAAAATGCTTGAAGACGGCGTCATTCAACCGTCGAAAAGCCCTTGGGCGTCACCTGTTGTTCTGGTCAAGAAGAAAGACGGCAGCCTGTGTTTCTGTGTGGACTATCTAAAGCTAAATCAGGTTGCAAAAAAAGACGTGTACCCGATTCCCCGCATAGATGATTCGATTGACAGGCTTCGAAACGCACGTTACTTCTCTTCCACGGGCTTAAAGAGTGGATATTGGCTAATTGAAGTCGACCCCAGGAATCGTGGAAAAAACGGCTTTTGTGACGGCGGACGGACTGTACGAATTTAAGGTCTTACCATTTGGCTTGTGCTCCGCGCCTGCTGCTTTCCAGCGTCTCATGGATACCGTGCTCTCTGGGCTTAAATGGAGAACCTGCCTAGTATACCTTGACGACGTCATTGTGTTTTCTACAACAGTTGACAAACACCTTGAACGGATTGCAGGTGGTCTTGCAGGCCTGACGCTCAAGCCGGAGAAGTGTCACTTCTGCTTTGAAGAACTACAGTTTCTTGGTCATGTCGTCAGTTACCGTAAAAACCCGCGTATAGCCCGGGGTTTTTTCTAAAATTTAGGGTGCGAAATTTCAGCCCCGTACTATATGCGAATCCCAAAAAGTTCCGGCCCGAATTCAGTTTTGGTTTCGGCATTGGTTGGTGCTATCATCATTATCAGGTGTCTGCGCACTTCTACGTTAGGTGGCGTGGTAGCGTGAGCGGCGTTAGTCCTAGAGACCTACAGGTACAGGCGTGCATCAGGCGAGCAACAGTGGCCATTGCAATCACTTGGCGCACATCACGACGGCCACGATTTTACTTCCGTGATTTTAAGCCATGTCGAAACCGCGCAGGCAGTACTCGGCTGCCTTTAAGAGGAAAGTTATTTCTGCTGCCGAAACCATCAGCAACTGTGCCGCGGAGCGGCAGTTCGGCGTGAATGAGCGAAGCATTCGCGGTTGGCGGAAGCAGAAGGAGGCCCTTTTTGCATGCTGCGGCAAGAGAAAAAGTTTCCGGGGACCGAAAAATGGAGCATTTCCAGACGTGGAACGAGAACTGACGGACTTTGTTCGGGAGCAACGAGCTGCACAACTCGCTGTGCACATCGAGCTGCTGCAGGCAAATAAATGCATTTTTTCTGTTTTCCTCGAACAATATTCGCGTGAAAATGTTTTTTCTCGCGTTTGCTATCCCCGAGTTACACCTCGAACTATACGCGGGTTTTTACGGTACGCAGGAGTTCGTCCAGATCCCGAGAAAGTTCTTGCCATTACATAGTTTCCGACACCATCAGATAAAAAGGCAGTCAGTCGTTTTCTGGGTCTCTGTGCATATTATCGGCAGTTTATTAAAGATTTTGCACGCATTGCGTCGCCTTTAACTCGTCTCACGAGGGATGATGTTGCATTTGTTTGGGGCGACGAATAGGATGCTGCTTTCAATGACTTGCAGCAACGTCTACACATGACCCCCATGCTTGCCCATTTTGATGAGACAGTCCCTACTACAGTGCTCCATACTGATGCCATCAATGTTGGCCTCGGAGCTGTGCTTGTGCAGCGCCAGGACGACGAGGAAAGAGTGATTGCTTATGCAAGCAGAACTCTGTCACGCACAGAAGCAAATTACTCGACCACTGAAAAGGAATGCCTCGCCGTGGTGCGGGCAGTTATGAAATTTCGCCCGTACTTGTACGGCCGCCCATTCTAGGTTATCAGTGACCACCATTCGTTGTATTGGTGAACAAGTCTGAAAGATCCTTCCAGGCTATTGGCACGCTGGAGCCTTAGATTACAGGAATTTGTTATAACGATGGTGTATAAATCAAGAAAACGACACACGGACGTCGACTGCCTGTCTCGATCACCAATAGAGTCCGCTGCTTCCCTTGATGAAGAGACAGCGTTCTTCGGAATCCTCGACTCGTCAACCATCGCAGATCACTAGCATGACGATCCTGAGCTACTTGGCTTGATTAATTATTTAGAAGGACGAAGCCAGAACGTGCCCAAAGCCTTTGCAAAAGGACTATCGTCGTTCTGTCTGCGAAACAATGCCCTTTACAAAATGAACTTCTCGTCAGACAGGTCCACCTACCTGCTTGCTGTCCCTACCACTCTTCGTTCTGAGGTATTGCAAGCGTGCCACGAGGTCACATCTGGACATTTAGGCTACACGCGCACACTGGGCAGAGTTCGAGGGAGGTATTACTTGCCTAGACCCACCGCTGCCGTGAAGCATCATGTTCGGACCTGCCTCGATTGCCAGCGGCGCAAGTTACCTCCGACGAAACCAGCCGTTTTGCTACACCCTGTTCAGATCCCAACAACGCCATTTGACCAGATCGGAATGGACCTTTTGGGCGCACTTCCCACCTCTAGTGCTGGTAACCGCTGGGTTATAGTGGCGACCGATTACCTTACTCGCTACGCCGAGACAAAAGCCATCCAGAGAGGCACAGCTGAGGAGTTGGCCCGATTCTTCATAAAGAACATTGTGCTGAGAAACGATGCGCCGTCGATCGTTATAACAGATCGAGGAACATGTGTTGGTGCTCAGTGGTACTATTCATCGCAAGTCGACAGCTTACCATCCACAAACCAACGGGTTGACCGAGCGGCTCGACAAAACTCTTGAAGACTTGCTTTCTATGAATGTGGACATCGAACACAAAAACTGGGACGAGATTCTCCCTTACATAGCGTTCGCATAAAATACTGCTAAACAAGAAACCATACGGATGACTCCATTCAGCCTTGTTCACGGACGAGAAGTAAGGACGATGTTGGACGCGATGCTGCCACACGAATGCGATGACAACTAAACGAGTGCTGACGCGTTTACTCAGCGCGCAGTGGAAGCCAGGCAGCTCGCACGTCTGCGAATATACCAACAGCAAGAGTACGACGCAGGTCGTTATAACCTACATCATACACCTGGAACGTACGAAACCGGGGACAGGGTATGGGCGTTGGACGCCTGTACGAAAACGTGGACTATCCGAAAAGTTGCTCAGAAGATACTTCGGACCTTATCGAGTGCTGCGATGACTAAGTGACGTTACCTACAAAGTCGTCCCAAATAGCCCAAACTGTACAAGGCGTCGCCAGCACCGACCTGAACTTGTGCACGTAGTGCGCATTAAGCCTTACGTCAGCGAGTGACTCTGCGAAGCACCGTCGCTTGTACAAAGTGGCTTTATGCACGAATGACTGGCTCAGCCATAGCATCGTGCCAATGCTCTTTTGGGGGCATAATATTGGGGGCATAATGTTCTACTGCTCCAAGTATGTCAAATCTCTATTTCACATGCTCTGATACGCATTTTGTTCAGCTCCAAACTTTACCAATATACAATCTCTTCTGCTCTGAAACAGGGGTTTTCCTGCTCTGAAAATCGCTCCAAATCCTAAAAAGGCTGAACCACAGCTGTTTTTTGAAAAAGGGTCCCTCAAGTACCATGCATACTGACAACATTGCTGTTGCATGGGCGCTCACTGGAAACACGCGTGGTGTGGCCTGTCACGTGATGCAGTTTGGCACCGATGCTCAGGAACACCATCCGTTATGCTACAGGACAGCTCTCTAATTAATTAGGCAATATAGCAATTGATGTCTTACAGCAATATTTTAATGTACCTGTTTATTAATTAACACAATAACTCGTAAGCTATCTTTTTACCATATTGCCACCTACTTCTGGTAGTGGGTCGTATGCCAAGGTGAAGGCTCACACCACAGAGAAGAAAGAAGTGCGCGTGGACCCCCGCTCTGGCAAACAAGCCCAACCGACGCGCTTGGTTAGAGCCCTGTTGCTCGGACATCAATAAACCTTGTCGACACCCCCTGGAGCGACGTGACAATTGGTGGAGGTGCTGGGTAGCCCCTCACGGATGTTTCAGACCCCTCCTGGAAGCGGCACCACAAGCCCAGTGCGAGTCCACACTCCCGTTCATCGGACAAGCCGCAGGATCAGGGGATTGCCACCCGAAGCTGACCCTACAGTTCACACCAGTATGATGAGCACGTCGGTTCAAACCACTTTAACAGGAACGGGAAACCCCCCCGGTGACTCGGTACACCCTCGAAAGTCCACAGGTTCCGGCACCGTTTCATGGCACCGAGCTCGAAGACGTCGAGGACTGGTTGGTCGACTTCGAACGCGTGGCTGCTTTGAACGACTGGAACGACGCGGCCAAACTACGGCGTGTGTATTTCTATTTGGAGGATGGAGCACGTACCTGGTACATGAATCACGAGGAACAGATGACATCATGGCCCGAATTCCGCCGCCGGCTGTTGGACACTTACAGAAGTGCTGATCGCCACGAACGAGCGGAGCGAGCGATCCAGGCCCGCATCCAGATGCCCAACGAAACTGTCACGACCTATGTGGAAGATATGACGCGCCTGTTCCGACGGGCCGATCCAAGTATGACAGAAGAAAAGAAGTTGCGTCACCTGATGCGGGGAGTTAAGGAGCAGCTTTTCGCTGGCCTTGTACAGAGCCCTCCGAGCACGGTCGCCGAGTTTTTGTCTGAAGCCGTCACGATGGAAAAGATGCTTCAGCATCGATCCACCCTGTATGAGCGGCAAGTGAACAGGTCCACTGCTCAAGTTCTCACGACTTTTGGGAACAACACCGAGTGTCTGCGCGACCTTATCCGCTCTATAGTACGCGAGGAGCTGCAAAAGGCTGCCACACCACCACTACCTACGGTGAGTTCTATTGCAAGTATCGTCAAGGACGAGCTGCATCATGCCCTGCGTGATGACCCTGTGAGTCTGGATAACGCCACACCCGCCCCGGCTGACTACCACCGTGTGACTTATGCGGAAGCCTTGAAGCGCCCAGCTTCCTCTTCCCCGCTGTTTGTTCAGGCACCTCCTACAGTTTCACTTCAGTCGGCGCAGCCTCTACGGTACTACGAGAACACACGCACGCCCCCACCCCTCGTTTACGCCAACCCTGTGCATCTTGCGGAACAACCAGCACACTACCTTGACGACAGACGTGCTTCGCCTCGGAAATCTGATGTTTGGCGCACTCCTGATCGCCGACCTTCGTGCTTCCACTGCGGTGAAGCGGACCATTTGTACCGCCAGTGTCCATACCGGCGCCTCGGGCTGCGCGGCTTTTCAGTATATTCAGCGCCTCCTCGGTATGGCCAGCGACCCCGGGACATTGAGGATTACCTGGCTCAACAGCGCATGCCACCGCCTTCTGGACGGCAGCCGCGCTCACCGTCGCCGAGGCGCTTTTCATCTTCGCCATAGCGCCATGCTGGCGCACGGTCTCCCAGTCCCCGCCGGGAAAACTAACGCAAGCGACCCTTGGAGGCGAGGTCGCTGGCAGTCGACGTGCTGAAGACCTCCGATCGACGCTAACAGTAAAGGGTGTGGATTCGACTGAGCGATATGTGCGGCTTTCTCTGGATATACCGGTGCTGATAGACGGCTGTGCAGTAGGTGCTTTAGTTGATACCGGGGCTGACTATTCTGTACTAAGCGGGAAAATGACCAGGCTACTAAAGAAGGTAATCACGCCCTGGCATGGCTCTGTGATTCGAACGGCTGGTGGCCACACCGTCTCTCCGCTTGGAACCTGCACAAGTAGAGTTCGGGTCTGCGGTTATACTTTTGTAGCAAGTTTCCTTGTGCTCCGTGAATGTTCACGCGACGTTATTCTTGGTGTTGACTTCCTGCAGGAGTATGGAGCTGTCATTGACCTTCAAGAGAATCGCATCACCTTCTCAGCCGACCGAGCAATCGACAAGCAGGACGACCAACAACGTGCCGACATTCTTCGTGTTTCTGCTGAAAGTATAACGCTTCCTCCAAGAGCCAGTGTTATTGTCGACGTTACATGCTGTGGATTGCGAAATGGTGAAGTGATTGCAGAAAGTAATTTTGAACACCTGCTGACTCAAGGTGTTTGTGTGGCTAGGAGTATCATACAGCTACGTGATGGCCGATCTCAACTGCTCGTCACAAATTTCAGCAACGAACCCCGACACCTTTTCCGTGGCACTTCGTTAGTGTTTGCAGATGAATTGGGTACCGTTCCCATCTGCTTCTCGTCGGACGCAGTGGAGGCCGCCGATACGTCTCTAAACAATATCGATATCAATTCTAACCTCACACCAGAAAACCAGACAGCACTGCAAAAACTCTTGCTTGAATTCAAGTCATGCTTCGCTGCTTCCTCTAAGGTGCGCCAGACTTCGATCACTAGGCACAGAATCATCACTTACGACGACGCCCGCCTAGTACACCAACAGCCTTACCGTGTGTCAGCGAAGGAACGAGAAGCCATCCGTACGCAAGTTCGAGAAATGCTTGACGACGGCATCATCGAGCCTTCCAACAGTGCGTGGTCCTCTCCGGTCGTCCTAGTCAAGAAGAAAGACAGAACGCAACGTTTTTGCGTCGATTACCGGAAGCTGAACAGCGTGACTAAAAAGGATGTGTACCCGCTGCCACGCATCGACGACTCGTTAGACAGATTACGCCGCGCCCACTATTTTTCCTCTTTGGATTTAAAAAGCGGGTACTGGCAGATCGAGGTTGACGAGCGAGATCGCGAGAAAACGGCCTTTGTTACCCCTGATGGCCTGTATGAATTTCGAGTCCTTCCTTTTGGTTTGTGCTCAGCGCCCGCAACCTTCCAGCGAATAATGGACACTGTGCTTACTGGTCTGAAGTGGCAAACTTGTCTCGTATACCTTGATGATGTTGTCGTTTTTTCTGAAACCTTCCAGCAACATCTTCATCGCCTCAGGAGTGTGCTACATGCTATTCAATCAGCAGATCTTACACTCAAACCGCAGAAGTGTCACTTTGGTTATGAAGAGCTCAAATTCCTTGGCCATGTAGTCAACGCGAAAGGAGTCCGACCCGACCCCGACAAACTTGCCGCTGTAGCCGCGTTTCCGCATCCTACAGACAAAAAGACTGTTCGGCGCTTTCTGGGCTTGTGCGCCTACTATCGACGATTTATTACAGGGTTTTCGAAGATAGCGGAACCCTTGACTCGCCTTACACGCGACGACACACCGTTTGTATGGGCTACCGAACAACAGGCTGCTTTTGCCGAGCTACGACAGCGGATGCAGTCAGCCCCTGTTCTTGCGCATTTTGACGATGATGCTGACACAGAGGTGCACACCGACGCCAGTAACATCGGCCTCGGCACAGTGCTCGTCCAGCATCAACACGGCAAAGAACGAGTCATTGCCTATGCCAGCCGCTCACTGTCCCGTACCGAGGTGAATTACACGACCACAGAGAAAGAGTGTCTCGCAGTAGTGTGGGCGATCACCAAGTTTCGCCCGTACCTCTATGGTCGTCCATTTAAAGTGGTGACGGACCACCATGCCCTCTGCTGGTTGGTAAACATTCGTGATCCCTCTGGACGACTGGCCCGATGGAGCTTGCGTCTACAGGAATTTGATGTTACCATCGTATATAAGTCTGGACGGAAGCATGAAGACGCTGATACGCTGTCGCGTGCACCCATACCTTTAGTCAATCAAGAAGAAGACGACGATGATGGCTTCCTGGGCGCCCTTAGCTCATCTGACTTGAGCAGACGCCAGCGAGAGGATGAAGAGATTCGACCGCTCATCGACTATCTGGAGGGTCATAGCGCCGTTATACCTCGCCATCTATTTCGTGTCATGACGTCTTTCTGTCTCCGAGGTAATGTCCTGTACAAGAAAAACGCCCGTTCTACGAGCCGCGCTTACCTCCTCGTCGTTCCGAAGGACATGCGGGACGAAGTCCTCTCCGCGTGCCATGACGAGCCCACATCTGGTCACCTAGGTTACTCGCGAACGCTCGCCAGAGTAAGTGAGGCGTACTACTGGCCCGGACTTTCGGCAAGCGTGAAGCAGTACGTTAAAAGCTGTCGTGAATGCCAGCGTCGAAAGTTGCCACCAAGCAAGCCGGCTGGATTACAGCCAATTGATCCACCCCACAAGCCATTTGACCAAGTCGGCATGGACATTCTCGGCCCATTTCCTTTATCGTCCGACGGCAACAAATGGGTTATTGTTGCAACTGACTATTTGACCCGCTATGCTGAGACACAGGCGATACCACGAGCCACGGCTTCTGAGGTAGCACAGTTCTTCATGTGCCACATTGTTCTGCGCCACGGTGCTCCATCTACAGTGATAACCGACAGAGGAACAGCGTTCACTGCACAGCTTATTGATGAAGTTTTTCGGCTAAGTAACACTAGGCATCGAACAACGACTGCTTACCATCCGCAGAGCAACGGCTTAACCGAGCGACTAAATAAGACAGTACAGTCACAAACATGATCTCCATGTACATCGACGTCCAACACAAAACATGGGATCGCATTTCGCCTTATGTGACGTTCGCTTATAACACCGCCGTTCAAGAAACAACCCGATTTACACCGTTTCGCCTTCTCTACGGCCGCGAAGTTCAGACGATGCTGGATGCGATGCTTTCTTATGAAGGCGCTGATCGATTAACAACTGACGCAGAAGAATTTGCAGAGCGTCTTGAGGAAACTCGCCAGCTCGCCCGGGTACACATTGGTCAGCAGCAACAGGTCGATGCACGACGTTACAATATGCGTCACAATGACGTATCTTACAGTCCGGGAGACCAAGTTTGGGTTTGGACCCCTGTTCGACGCCGTGGCTTCTCCGAAAAGTTGCTCAGCAAATACTTCGGTTCGTATAAAGTAATACGCCGCGTGAGCGACGTAAACTACGAAGTGGTTCCGGACGCTACGTCGTCACGATGGGCACAACGAAAACAACCGACCTCTGACATAGTTCACGTGGTGCGCATGAAGCCCTATTTTGCGCGTTCCTAAAAGACCACTTTTCCTGTGTTTTTTTTTTATTTGTGCTCTGACAATTGGCTCATCATTGGTGAACTTATCGCGTCTAACATTTGATTATTGGTGCCCTTTTTCATTGTTTAACCTACTTTGTTTTGGTTTTTTTTTCAATAACTTTACAGCATCCGGACGATGCTCTTTCTTTTTTTTTTTGTTGAGGAGGAATATTGCCACCTACTTCTAGCAGTGGGTCGTATGCCAAGGTGAAGGCTCACACCACAGAGAAGAAAGAAGTGCGCATGGACCCCCGCTCTGGCAAACAAGCCCAACCGACGCGCTTGGTTAGAGCCCTGTTGCTCGGACATCAATAAACGTTGTCGACACCCCCTGGAGCGACGTGACAATATCAAGAGTGACTTATAAACACGAACTGTCCACGTCTTGCATAAAAAGAAAGTTTACTACTACCAAGAGTTTGCACTAATAGTGGCCAAAAAAATTTCATTTACAGCCATTTCATATTGGGAAATTCGTCATCACACAATCTAAGTCATTATAATTAATTCTTTCTTATGTCAATGTTAGATTGTGTCACAGTTGTGGTAGCATTCATTTTTGTCGATATATTTATGGCTGATTTTTATAGCTTAGATTTAGCTAGACGTAGTTGTTGTCTATCAAAGCCTCATTAACGTTTTTTTATCCTCCACATCTGTATGTGCGTTTCCATCATGGGCTGCTTCCTCTATAAGGTGACTCCACGAGAGATGGAACATGCATCTCCGATCAATATTTTTGTTTTGTCTGCTCTATTTGTATGTTGAGTGTGGACATTCAAAGTGCACAGAACAGAAAGTTTTATTTCCAAAAAGACGCTTTCAGCACGGTAAAAAATATTTGAAATTGGGGGCACTGGATTCGGGGGGCGCAAGCATTCTGTCCTTTTTTGCCAACTTCAGTAGTTTCTGATTTCATCAGTGAACTTCACGCTAGCAATAAACATAATGTCAAAAGAAAAGTTCTGTTGCCGGTTTTGATAGGCATCATTGTAAATTACATTTGTGCTTACCTTATGCTGTGCTCAAAACAAGCAATATGAAAAAAAGGCAAATATGGCCCAAATAAAAAAAAGTTAGTTAACATGATGCAAATTTGCTTTGACAGAGAAGCTTAAAAAAATGTAAATTATATGAAAAAGCCTTCACAACGTTACTGAAAAAGATTGCTTTTGTACAGACCGCATAAAAGAGAAAATATAGTTGAAAACTGAGTTCTTTCAAAAATGCTCATTTTCAAGGAAAAAAAAATCCAGTCTCGGTTCATAAGGAAATTTTTATCGGAGAGCGCCCATGTCAGTCAAAACACTGTTTCAATATTCTATGCCCTCATTTGCTTTGTTCACGAGATAAAATGTGCGAAAATAGCCTCAACAGTGTGTACATGCTTCACTATCATTGCTGGTTATCAGCTTGCATTGCGGAGTAGACCTGCAATTATAATTATTCTGCTGTAGCAAAGCTTTGCTTCGGTGGCTTGTCTTCACAAAAAATTTATTGTCAGATTTTACTTGTGTCTAGTATGTGCGGGGTTGGGCAGCAGCCTTGCCCTCTAAAGGAATCGGGGAGCACCTGAATCTGAGACAGTATCATTGGTGTTAATTGCACTGCTTCTATCGCACGGTCACGAAAAGAAACAGATTATTTTGCGCAATACCTTTGTACCATGAGCTCCTGTTGTGTGACAACATACATGTGCCTCGCTTCTATTGCGGTGTATGGGGGTGCATAGTGACTGCCCAAAGAGCCAAGAGCCCATTTTTCTGTGCAATAAACTCTGTTGAAGACCAGCGTTGTTACGGTCTCTTTTTGTTCATGTGTCTGCTTTATTTTTCTATTTCGCTTAAACGCTAGAAATGCATCACGAGTTTCATCAGGCAGACGTGGCTGTTGTCATGTATAAGAACACCAATTCGTGACATGGTGTCACAGTAAGCGATTGATTGCAGGTCTGAATGCAGCACCATGACAGCTTGTTCATCACGGCGCACGCGAAGCAGCTCGGGAGACGGCGCCTACAGCTCGACGAGCGAGGCTGAGCTCGACTCGGACCACGAGCTTGACCTAGATGCTGAGGTGGACCCGCAGAAGTTGCTGGGGGCCTGGCTTGGAGAACTTGACGCTATCCACCAGGTCAGCCACATGATTTATATCTTCAATGGCTCTTTAAAATATTTTCTCTTCTTTTTTTTAAATTTTTGATCTATACTGAAAAAAATTGTCAAGTTCGTGAAAATTTGTGTTACAATTCTAAAAAAGCAATGTCATAACTTTCATGGTACGTTGGCCTTACAAAAGTGGATCATTGTCGCCTACCTACTGAAATGCCCCACTTTTTGGGGGGTTTTAAAGGACCTCTAAACCACCTCAAGCTAAAGTAAACGCACATGTTGTGTGCAGAATGCCACTATGATCAACGATGCCACACATGGTAGCGCTACAAGGTGTGGGCATGCCAGAAGTTCCGAGAAACAATCTTTTCACCTCTTCGGGCTTCCCCATTGACGTGTGTGACGTCAACATGTTCAATCTAGGGTGCGGTTTGCAAGCAAAGCTGCGATTGATTGAACAAGAATCTGACTTTTGGTTAATCTTTAAGCAGTATCCCACACTCCTCACTCTTCTTGCTCGTATTACGTGCGTGTGCACGCTTGTTAGTCAGCAACTGCGGCCTATAACACAATTGTCAAATCGCTTGCGGACTATCTCGACTTGAGACAACGGTGCTTTGCAGAATGTGGCTTAGTGTCGCTTTCACCAAAGCTTTCGCCTTCCGAATGGGCATGGAAGACAGTGCTGCTTGCGACCATTGCGGCAGCAATGAAACGATAGAGCACATTCTCTGTCACTGCCCTCGTTACAGCGCGCAAAGCCGGCAGCTAGCTGCTGCGTTAGGTCATCTTGACGAGAGACCCTTGTCAGAACAGTTAGTGCTTGAAAGGCGACATAATCTGTCTTGGCACAGATAATCAGTGAAGGCCTTATTGAACTTTTTTGAGCTCTCAACTGCAGGATGCACACTGCATCTTGGTCCTTGTAACATATGAGCATATGCCACCTTGTGTGTGCCTTTTTTCCAACCGTTTCATTGTTTTCTGGCAGCACAAACAGTAATGTAGCCTAAGCAGAGATACTATTAGCAAGACGTAATTGACCTTTATAAAAAGGGTGCTAGAAATAGACTACGAAGTGTTTCCTTAGAATGTTTTCTTGTACAAGCTGTGGGAGGTCTTCTTGCAGCCATTAGATGGATGCACGGTCTTGCATGCAGAACCGGTTGATTGTTCCCACTTCGTCCTGCGAATAGTTCCCTTAGATAGGCTCTTCTTTGTTGCTTTTTATCACTTGCTGATGTAGAAGTGTCATTTTGAGACTGGACAATGAATTGATTTTGGCATATTGGCTGCATTTGCTTGGGAGCTCGGCTATGATGTGGGTTGCATTGCCATCATAATCAGTCATGGTTGCGCACTCTTCCTCACTACTTATGTGGCTGTTCTTCGTCATTTTCTTCAGCTATTCACTGTTACTCTTGGGCAACTCGTGAACAAAGTCAATCTGCCACGGTGTCACAGAGCTACGTGCGAAGTGCCCTTTAATTATAGTCAAGTCTTTAATAAGTCGTTTATTACATTATAGTCGAACCCCGCTGCAACGAAACTGAAGGGGCGCGGGAAAAATTTCGTTGTAGTGAAATCGAAAAAATATAGCCGATCTGAACTAGCAAAACAATGGAACGTTTATTTTCAAAATTCGAAAAATGTCCACTGCTTCCTATTCTTTCCCAGCAATGTCGCGACGTGATTGTCACCCATGCATAGCGATGCCGCGGTGAAAAGCACGCTCAAACAATGCCTAAAACCGCCTTTGTGAACGAACCAAACAGTTGCATTAACACGTTAACACCAGCAGCTGTCCGCTGTCAAAACGCCGATGGCAGCAGTGTATCATGGAGCAGTGATTTATGCCTTATTTTATGCCATTCTTATCAGCCATCACTCGCGGCTAGCTGATTTTGTTGATAATTCTGACAAACAGCTGCTCTGATTAGTTACAACACTGGCCAAGCGGGAACAAAATGATGAGCGTTGGAATCGGAAAAGGCATCGTTCCGCAGATGCACCCAGCAGCTGCGCGAAAGAAACCATGATCTAAGCAACTGAGCTTTAGCTTAGAATCTTCTGCGGCTATAATGTAAACCCAATGTTTAACATCTTGATGTATTTTCAAGTTCTGAAAATGCACCAAAATGTTAAAGATTGGGTTTATGTATTTTCAAGTTCTGAAAATGCACCAAAATGTTAAAGATTGGGTTTACTGTACAGCAATAAATATCTGAGGCTGGAATCGCATCGTGAAATTTCGTTGAAGCGGCATGTTCGACTGTAGAACCTTTATTGTACAAATCTTGTTGGCTCATCAAAAATCTTCGTTCCGCCGAAGAACATGGAAGCCCATAGTGGGTTACAAAAAGAAGTATGGAGAGGCCCTGCCTTGATGCAACAGTTGATTGATTGCCTTCGTGACTAAAGAAACACTCCCATTTATGCACTCAGTGATGCCCTCTGAAGTTGGGGTTGCCTGCCGTGTGGCTCTTGACGTCAATATGGAGTGCGTGCCCACTGAGGAAGGCGTGTATGCATCTGCCTTTAAGGAGTAGATGCCGTAGGCTTGTGAACCTGTATATAACTTCAGTGTGCCAAATTAGTATTGTACTGTATGCATAGCATGTAATGAAAGGAAATACTTTTTGGTATTGTTTCTCGGGGCTGCAGCATTGTCACAGACTGCTCTGGATGAGTTTTTAGACATCAGCGAGCATACTGGTTATTGTCATTAAATGACGTCTACACATGTGTGTAACTGAGGGACGAAATGTGCTGTGTCACGGCTCATTACCCCTTTCCAATCTTGCTAAGCATTATGACACCAGTGAGCTAAGGCAAAACCAAACCGGCGGTTAGCCAGCCTGCGCTTCAGTTCCTCTGACCCATGAGGGATTGCTATACCTTGCGGCCATGTGGGCAGTGCTTTTCTTCTCCTGTAGGGCAGTGCACATTCGTTTCAAGTGTTACAGTGTGAAAATTGATTTGCAGCAACATTACTGCAGCACTTTGTGAGCTAATGAGTCTTGGCCTGACCCATACTAAGCTTCCTGCCAACCATGATTCAACTGCAGAAAAGACAACCATGATTCAACTGCAGAAATGAATGGTCACGGTCTGATAAGAAAGTCTGCATGTGTGAGCCTGTTGTTTTGTTACAGGATCTGAATGGGCTGACCAGTTTTCCAGCTGGCATGGCGACTGACCCAGCTTTGATGTCCACACCAAGGCTCGATGGCTACCGCTTTTCCATGGTCAACTTGGAAGGTCAGTCGAAGCTGTTTTGCAAAAAACACAGCAATTCTCTCACATTTTTTTATTTCACAATTAAGAAAAATGTATTTTACAAATGATTTTTGTGAAAGAGCACTCTGGCAGTAGTTCCGGCATAGTGTATCTGCTTCTCTCATGTCCTGTGGTTCGGCTGGCCTTTCTTCAAGTATCGTTAAACATCTTGCTCAGATATCGATTGTTGTTAATGGAAGTTGTTATTATTACTCAGGCTTGTTTGCCGAGCTGGAAAATATGACCAAAAGAACTTGGTTATTGCGTGCACTGTAACTTGTAACTTATGTTAAATTCGCGTGCAGAGAGCCAGGATGTGGAGCTCGATGCCATCCTAGGTGAGCTGTGTGCCCTGGAGACACAGTTTGAGCGTGAGATCAAGGCCACTGCAGCGCCTCCTCCATCGTGCACTCCCACCGCTAGCCAACGTTCATCCACTGGCTGCTGCCGAACCAAGCTGGACTACCAGGTCCGACTATTGTCGACAACATTTTATTCCCCAGCATTTTCTGGGAAATCTGTTTCATGGGCTTGTCGGAATATTTGGTGCTTTCTAACGTCAAATTGGATATTATAATTCATGTTCTGTTGGATTCAAATTTTAGTATCTGGTGTACTTGATTATAGCAACCGGTTTAGGTGTTCCACCGCACTTAACGGATCCGCATGAAGTCATGTGCACCCTTTTGAGAAATTTCATCGCGGTGTTTTCATGACAGCATGACTTATGATACCACAAAGCCATAACCACGAGCATTGTGGGTATTTCCTCACTCACAGAATTAGATCAGCGGCGTAAACCAGTACGTGTAATGGCTATACTACTTGAACAAAGAAAGTGGCATTAACTTCCTTATTGTTTTATGTTTAATTCTATTGACGCGATGTTACATGGACAAACCAGATGCTATTCGCTGCCAAATGCACTTGCTGGAATTCATTCAACGGCAAAAGGCATACTCTAAACACCATAAGTTGCACAGTACAATATAATTGAGGGATTCGATATGACGTGTATCGCATCAAAAATATTCATTCCAAACATTGAACAACATTGTTCATGTCAGGGCTCGTGTTTGGCGGACTTTTTTAGGTCTGCGTTTCAAAGGTCTCGATTTGATAGATGCTATGTTGCGTTTGGTCTTTGGATCTGACATGCTGTGATCGAAGTTGAATTTGTCAGCTGCGACATTCTAAAAGACAGGAACAAACTCCAACTGAAGGGAGCGCAGAAATTCACTTGCCTTGCAAGCAGGCTAAACTCATAAATGCATGGTTACTTTTTTCTTCGTAATTTGAGTGTTAATCACTCACTTCACAAGATCGCGTCATTGTATCAAGTGTCATTAAATTTAGATGCAGCTGCATGTCAAGTTTAGTGCCTCTACAATCTGTATAATTCATTGTACTGTGTTACACCTTGGACATAGTAGTTAGCTCAATATTTCATTGATAACATTTGTGGGGTGTCAAAAAAACTGCGCTCATGGAACACACACAGTCATGCTACGAGCACGTGGACATTAACTAATATTTTACGGGACGATGAGCTTGCCAATTGAATCTGAAAATTATCTGAACTATGATGACTTATAATATAATGCCAACAAAACATCAGAGAACATGACACACACTAACAACAAAATCCATACAATGTACTGCGTTTGTGGCGTCGTCGTCGTTCATCTTTCCTCGGGAGTCCATGGGAATGAGCCTCTGTATCAAACCCACGGACCTCCCATGAGTGACGTCCATTTGAGGCCATGCCAATCACTAAAAGAGATTGAGAACTTCCCCATGTGCCTTCAAACACATGGCCTGCGGGGCTTTAGAGGTGCAGCTCATGGCATCATACGAAATTAACTTTTGTGATTCTGCTGAATATAGTGCTCGCATTATTTTCTCTCCTATTGTAATTGACAGCACTTCGCTTGGTTAAGTTGCAGAGACAAGACTGGTCTGAAGCATTTTTTTTTTCATGCGAATTTTATGTGGTCAAGAAAATGAATATAGGCATGTACTAGATTTAAGTCATTGTGAAAATCAGTATTGCTACATTTTTTTTTTTTCACCTAACCTGATGGGTAATCACTTTCAGAAATGACCCACATGTGGGATATGAAAAAGCTGTTCTTTCAAATGTCAGCGTTAGGTGACATTCTGTGCAAACTCACCCTCCCCCCTCCCTCCCACTCCCCTGACCTTCCCTGCCCTGGCCCTTGCAGGGCAAAATTTTGAGACTGCAGCCTGTTCGCTGAGGTGATTTTGAGACCCTTGCACTCTATGGGTGTGACCATTTCGATTCTTCTTGCTTCTGGTCAAGTATAAACAGAAACTTCGAGGCACTCTTTGGTCGAGATGTTCGTGGTGCTGTTAATCGTAAACCAATCAATCAATCAGTATACCCATTCCTCTGAGGTTCACAGTATTGCAGTGATGTGCAACAGGTGATTGGCAAAAGGCTTTCATTGCTTATTATTAGGCATCTGCGAATAGGGATTATTTGGTTCGAAGCAAATTTTGAAGTGCATAGTGATTTTGGTCGAATAATTTGATTGAATTGTATTAGATGTATTACTTGAATAGTTGTGCTAGCTCAGTATTCTAGGAAGGTTTATTTTCTAATTTGCAACATTTTCTTTTCCCACACCAGACTTTATCATTAAGCCTTGGTGATTGGTCTGAGTGAAACCAAATTTATTTACTTTAGGGCACTGCTTAGGGAAATATCTAGGTTATGGGATGAATGAGTCATGTTATGTACCATTGGTGCTATCAGTTTCTGCCTCTGCACAGCGTCATGTTGTAAGTGCGGTCCGATTAATAGCGTGAGAAAAGCATGGAACATGCCACGCTGCTACCAGTATATGCCAAATTCTGGTGTCTTTTTGTGCTGCTTGTTTGCAACAGGACGGGACCGTGTCTACAAATGGAGGGGTCGTTGCTCGGACAGACAGCCCTGACAATGACTCGGCGTTCTCGGACAATGTGTCCATGCTCTCCTCCGAGTCCTCGGCCTCGTCTGGCGGTGGAAATAATGCCCCACGCACGGAACCAAAGCCCAACTCTGGCCTGGCATCATCACCTTGTCAGGTATTACCGTGGCATTTTGGAGGGAAACTTCATGAGGTAATCCACGTGTGTGCGTTGGTTTCAAAATACAGTAGACTCTCAGTAAACGCAACCTGAAGGGACAGGGAAAAAGTGTTACATTTAACAGGAGTTCTGTTTACTGAGAGGTGAACATGAGTGCGAATACAAGCCCGAAACCAAGCAATGCAGAGGCAATAGTTCCGTTTAACAGATTTTCGTTTACTGAGAGTTTTCTGTACGCATTTACTTTTTCTAGTAAAATACTGTGCTTGCATAATAAACACACCCACATCTTTAGTCAATAGTCGGATTTCTCCCACATTATTTAATTAATCCACTCCGAACTACGACCCCCTGCAGTCCTTAAAATGCCGCACTCACTTTCCTATTTCGCTCTGTCTAGCTAATGCGAAGTGATCCGAGTTCGGGAGCATTTTTGCTGTAGACATTGCTACAACACTCCATATAAAGTCTAAATTGACAGCATCGCCCTGCACGACGTATGTTCTATGTGTGAGTTTTGAAAAGATGCCAATGCTGTCCATGAATATTGCTCACGCAGAGAGGATACACCCTAGTCGTCTTAAGTTGGGCAAAATGTTCATGGAGATAGGCGTAGGCAATGAGCACCTCCTGAAGGAAATGAGTGAGCCCTGTGACAGTTGCACAAGTTGTCTCCGATACCTTTTGGGGCAATCGGCAGACGGCATTGTATGTATTGTGCTGTCATCGCAAAGTTTACATTGAAGCAGTGATAGGGATGCTGCGATATCAATGCTGTGAATGAGCACGATTGCGCTAACACAATAGTTCCACCCAACAGATTTCTATTTACTGAGAATCTACTGTATTTACTCCAACCTTTGGTTAACACAACGGCCAGTCTGGCCAATGAACAGTGAAAGCTCGTTAATTCACACCTCATTAATTTGAAATTTTGGATAATTCAAAATGGTCGCCGCAGTCCGGTCTGCAGTGCATAGGAGATCATGTGTAAAACGATTTGTTAATTCAAACAGAAATTGCTGCCTCTACGGATAATTCGAAGCGCGCGCCGCCGAGCGTCATCATCGTCAAACACTAGTGGAAGCTTTTACGGCCGAACGATAGGTGGCATGACCGGTTTTTTCGAGCTTCAAGGGGCCTCCGAGCAAAAGGCGAGCAAAGTATGGCCTCCAAAATCCAGGGAGCAATTTTTTTTTTTTCCGTAGCCCTCCCGCTATCTCAGCGCCTGGCGCCACTTGTATACCCGGGACCCGCGGGACGCTGAGGAGTCGGCGGAGTAGTTCTAGCAGTCCTAGGCCGCACCCGGCAGCGTCACTTTGTTCCTCGAGCGTGTTGTTCGTTCACGCCGTCAAGCCGTCTTATTCCGCATCAAAGTTGCAAGATGCCGCGGGGAAACTACTGCGCGAGGACTGTCAAGGAGAAGGTGGAGATTTTGCGAAAGGTTGACCAAGGGAACTCGAGCAAAGACGAAATTGCGAGGAAGCACGGCATACCTCCGAGCACGTTGTCAACCTACATACGCAACAGGACGGCCGCAACTGCGGCCAGAACTTGCCTGCTCTGTAGCCGAGATGGTTTATGGCTGCACACTCCGTTTGCTTGGTGACCTCGTCAGCCCCGTTACTACGCAGTGTGTTTCGGATCCATCTTCTTTCGTCCAGCGTCTGCGGATCTTCATGCAAAAGTTGCGCCCATCACCTACTTCAGCTCACACTAAGAACGATGTTTTTCTGCCGGCAAACCTACAGACATCTTCACACGTTTTTGTTCGTGTCGATGTGTCTCGCCGTGCTCTTCAGCCTCGCTATGACGGTCCTTTGAAGCGTTCTGAACATCATTTTACAATCCTGCGTAATGGGCATGAAGACACAGCCAGCATTGAAAGGATCAAGCCGGCACCCATTCTGACAAGCTCCGTCTGATCATTTTTTTTCTTCAAGTGCCCACGGCCACTTGTCTGCAGGGAGGGCCTATCTGTGGCATACTTTTCTTCTTCTTCTGGCACGACACACTTGGGACATAAGCTAGTAGTGGGTAGTCTGCTGAGGAGAGAAGAGACGTAGTTGGAACAATGGCGGAGATGCATTAATAAACCGCGCTGTGTTTTCGGAACCGCGTTTCATAGTGCTATACCAGTGTAGCAACAGGACAGCGTCCGACAACGTAGACCTGCCGTTGTCGCTGGTTTAATGAAAACGACGAGACGGACAGGAAGCGGGCTGCCGAAGTAGAGCAGCGACCACAGCGTCCCGCCAGCCAGAAGCAAACGAACATTCTAGGCTCTGCGCCCCACGAGCCACCGGCGCTTGTCATCTTTTTCATTAGCTGGCTGGCCGCCACTAGCGCTACCCTACAAGGGCTTCACGCCTAGAGTGTTACACGATAAAAAATTAACAAAATGTACAAGAGTGTCCGGGCCGCGAATAGAAAGGGCCCGTGAGCAGTCCAGGTTGTCAATGGAAGAGACTATCGACAATCAGTGGGTCTCTGGCGGGTGACACTGGGAATGGCGCAGCGTACGAGGGTGGCGACGCAGGTACGCTGTTGGAAGGGGCAGGCTAGGGTCGGATGAAGTGAGTACCAACGAGCCGTTTCGGTGCGGTTGGTTGTCGCGCGCATTCGGGCACTGATGCTTAAAAGATGGATTGTAGCATGTGCGTAGTACGGCCAATCCAGTGGGTCTAGTTGTATGTACATGTTGGTGCTGGTGGGAACGTCGACAGGCAGTGCGGTCAACCCAGGTAATGTGCTGACGGTGCTGGTACAGTCGCATTCGATGGCACATTACTGGCTGTGGCAGCCACCTGGTCTGCTGAGTAGGGTGCAGACAAGTTGGAAGTCGTGCGCTTTGGACCAACGAAGTGCGACATGGCTTAGCGTGATGACGAGCTGGCTCAGGGGGCACTGATAGATGGCTTTTTCTGGCCTTTGACGACATGTAATACGTAGGCATACGCCGATGAGTCGTCGCGTTGCTCGAGCGAGAGCCGATGTTGGTCGACGCAAAATCGAGTGGCGGGTCTGGGGCGTCACAGTTGTCAGGGGCCATCGACGGCGTTGAAATGCCCGAGCACTTGTACGGAGCGGTAGGCGGATGGCTTACCTGCGCGTCTGTTGGGGCATGCACGGTGTGCTCCACCTGCAATGAGCCAGGTCTTCAGGATTTCCTGACATCGTCGCAGCATCATGCACGTTCAGCCGTACATGCTTGGGGGCTTGAACTTCTGTGGGATACATCGAGGATGATGTTAGTAAGTGCTGGGAGTCCACAAGGTTTTGAGCAGCAGGCACCGGTGTGCCGGGGGAACTGATGTTGCGCAGCGTCACAGCGGGCTCCAAGTGGTGTTGCGGGCCTCCACAGGTGCCGGGACAGGCGTGGAGTCTGCAGGAAGGTCAGCTGGCCCGGCTGAGGTCGTCGAATAGCTCGGGGCAGACAGTGCAGCTGACCAGGTCTCTGCAGTGAATCCGACGGTACACGGGGCAGCGGCCGGTGTCGAATCTGCGGCGGAGAGACGTGTTCGTGTCTTTTTGGCAGAACCTGCACGTGGGTCTCTCGAACAACGGGTCGATTGGCGCGAAAGGTTGGTCCTTGTTACCTGTGGCCAGTTGTTGTCGGTAGAGGAATGGTCTAGACTGGCTGTGGTGTGGGAGGCGTCCTGAAAGGTAATGAGCCAGATGTTGTTGTGTCGCTTGTGGGAGAAGGAGCGTGTTTGAGGCCATAAAACGTGAGCACGGCATCTCGCAAGTCATCGAACTGGCGAGGGCTCCAGGAGAAATATGTGAAACGGCGTTTGATGTCTTGTGGAAGATGGTATTTCAATACCTCGTACATGAGCTCTTGGATCCAGATGCTGTTGTGATACAACGCCGCCACAAACTCCTCGAACCACAACTCTGGGCGAGAGGTCCGGAACGATGGTAGTGGCGGGTCGAATTGGGGCTGTTTGACTTGTGCTGGCTGTAACATGGCCGCGGAGCTCGGCAGCAGTTGTGCAGCGTTGGTCGCTTGTCCGTGTGTCCGTGGTCACCAATTTGTAGCGGCGGGATGGCATCTGACGTAGAGGTGCCGTCGTCGCTAGTTTAATGAAAAGGATGAGACGTACAGGGAGTGGGCTGCTGAAGTAGAGCAGCGAGCACGGTGTCCAGCCAGCCAGAAGCAGACGAACATTCTAAGCTTCAAGCGCTACGAGCCACTGGCGCTCGTCATCTTTTTCATTAGCCGGCTGGCCGCCACTAGCGCTACGCTACACCAGAAAAGATGTCGCAAAGCGTTTTTATGGTTTGCGCGGGGCGGCCCAGGGACAGCTTGCAGAAGATAACGCCATCAACCACCGAAGATGAGTAAATTGCAACAAAGAAGCTGTTTCCAAACAGTGTACGCGTATGTAAATTGCGAAAGGCTAAGCGACCTAACTTTTTTTTGCATTACCGCTTTTTTTCCTTCTCCCGAAAATGTTTTCATAAAATTTACCCCGCATAATAAACGCACCCCCCAACTTTGCTCCGATGTTTCGAAAAAAAAAAAAAAAAAGTGCGTTCATTACGCGAGTAAATACGGTATTTTTTTTCAATGTTGACCTACCTACAAAGTATCTGCTGTCGCATAGGCATGGAAAAAATAATGTCCACACCGTACCTTCTCACAGTCCTCAGATTCGGAGGTAGGGTGCGAATGTAGGGCACTACGGCAGCCTTTCTTGTTCGAGTGGCTGCTTGAGTGGTGCTTTCAGGCCCATTTGGGCTGGACTGATGTTTCTTGCTCAGGCGTTGCGTTACTACCAAGTCTCAAAGGGTAACCAAAATTGCACAGATGCTTAACCTGGCCCCACAAACTTTCTCAAACCTTATGCTCGCATGACTTATATAGAGAATGGTGAAAACGTGACTGAATTATAGCACACTCAACTAAATTTAAATGTGAAAATGAAAGTGGTATCACTGGCTTGTTAACTCTGGGCTCCAACAAATGCCCCTTGAACAGCAACACAATGCAATGTCCGATAATCTGATGAAATTGTCCTTTGGTATTTTGTGTGTCAGTAAAAGAGCGCTCTCGTCTCAATAGTTTATTTCAATCAGAATAATGTTATTTCAATCAATCAATCTTGCTATTCACAGTGAGAAATGTGGCTTTGTTCCAATGTTCGATAAAACACATATGTATTCTCAACAGGGCAAAAGATAGATTGTCAAGTGAAGTTCTTAAAGCCTGTGAAATAGAAAAAATGAATGACATCCGTGTCCACATACCATTCATGTTACTGTCCGACACGGAAAGGAGATTTCCCGATCTGTCACCCTAGTTTGGTTGCGACGGGTTCTGATTGCAGCAAAACATGTGCGTTTGAGTTCTTGTTTCATATTTTCCATGTGTTTTCACCTGCTTGAGTATGTATATACATGGGCCGCGTGAATATGAAAATAAACATTTCCTGTTGAAAATCAGCACTGTGCATATGTGTGTTCTGTTCTGTCTGTGCAGTAGTGCTGTTCGACCTTGCTATGAGAGGCCCAAGTTTTTACTGTCTTGTGTTTTGCTCAGCTTTTCTTTAGGAACTGTGTGAGCTGCTGCTCTTATAGATCTAGAGAGTGACTGCACTCAAATGCTGTTCGTTGTGCACTGACTAAGTTGCAAGTTTGTTGTTTGTGTGCAGCTCTTGGAGGCCATCAATGTCAAGCTGCGGTCTATTCAGGCTGGTATTGAGTTGGATACTCCACCTCCAGTGAGTCAACTAATCTCACATTCGTCTCTTTACGATATAAATCATTCAGTCTATCTAAACTGTTGTTGCTTGGTCAACTAATCTCACATTCGTCTCTTTGCCATATATATCATTCAATCTATCTAAACTGTTGTTACTTGGTCAATTAATCTCACATTCATCTCTTTGCGATATATATCATTCAGTCTACCTAAACTGTTGTTACGTGGTTGGAAGGTCTGTCACTTTGGGGGCACAGACACTGTGCTGATTGTTGCATTTATATTTTTAACATTCATTTTAAGCTAACAGTTCTAGTTCTTTCCCACATGAGTTTCGACAAACACTGAAATAAATTTGCGGAGAGCGTACAACTTTGCCCATTGCCGAATATTTTAGAAATACTGCCGAGTATGTGAACCTGTCTATTTTCGATCTTCTGAACCTTTGCTTAGGGCGCAAGCTTCTCCTTATAAGGAGCACACTACTCTGTCCATGACCATTTGAGAAAGACTGCTAAGCATGCACACATATGTATTTTCGCTCTTCTGGATTATCTGTTGGGTGCGAGCTTCTTTTTACTAGAAGCACACGACTTTGCCCATTGTCATGCATTCGAGAAAGACTGCTGAGTACGCACGTCTGTATTCTCAATCTTTCGAACCATCTGTCGTTCGTGAGCTGCTGCTTGCCATAAGGTCGAAGTCTGGGTCAGTAGTTACATGACAAAAGTGGTGTCTTCTTGCTAGGAGTGCACGGTTTTGCCTACCGCTGAATATTTGAGAAGGGTCACTGAGTGTGCACCCATCTGTACCTTCTCACTTCTAAATCGTCTGTTGGACGCAAGCTTCTTTGTTCTAGGAGCGCACGACTTTGCCTATTGCCGAACATTTGAGAAAGACCGCCATGTCTTAGGATAGACAGGTCACTATGTTCACTAGAGGTTATTGGAAGATAAGGGATTGCTTACTGGTAGTTGATCATCTAATCTCTCTGCATTATCAAGAGAGTAAGTGCGCGCTGTAATTCAATTAATGCGCAGTTATGTAGTGTCCACGGTGTAAGAATAAGTTAGGTGCTGACACCCGCCACTTCGCGCAAGGTAAGGGCGCGGGCAGATCGTTTCACCAATGACCTTGAGCTACAAGTAGTTTCCATCACGCGAGTTGGGATGGCGCTACTATATGGGGCGCGCTAGGGAGCCTTCATGTGCGCGCTGCCACGGAGGCGGCGTGCACATGAAGGCTCCCTAGGAGGCAGCGCGCACATGAAGGCTCCCTAGAGCACCAGGTATTTGCACGCAATGGAATATATACCTGAAAGATTTGTGTGCATAGGATTTTCTGATTTAGAAACGTGTTTCCCTGGGCCTGCGAGCCTTTTCTGTGCATTTGTTTTGCTGATTCGCGATTTGTGATTCAGTGCATGTATATATACCCTGACGCTGCATACCACTTCGAGTTCGCGTCAGCGGTCTTTTCGCAGGCTGCACCTTGAAATGGGCAAGTGTGCTTTGTCCCGAATTGCAAGTCTAGGTATTGGACTTGTACGGAGCGTGTGTTGCTTTTCAAGGCTCTGCATAAATCAGAGCGCTTGCATAAGTGGCAAGTCACAGTGTATTAATTTAGTGGATTCCATGTACTTATGTATATCGGGCGTAATAAACAAGCGAGGCTTCACAGCAATTACCTTCTACACACAAATCGGTGTCGCTCCCCAGTGAACGCCATCTGTCGCACCAGAGGGACACAGCCCAGGAGGTGAACACAACCTGGATGCAGCGCCGGGCGCAGTGTCATCACCTAACATTACCTATTCTTACACCGTGGTAGCGTCACAGGAGTGAAGAAGAGCATCTAATGATCGGAGTATGGCATATCATGAATTGTGGTAGCTCATGCGTGAACCAGCCATCAATTAACTTGCACTAAGAGGAAATCAGATGCGTTAACATAGACAATCTTTCACGTAGACCATCATGTGTACGGGAAAGATAGGTTCGCCTTTTGCCTGGGCATGCACAGATAACTTTTCGTGCCTTCTTTCTGTTTCGCCATTATGCACATTTACAGTTGTTAATCGGCATTTGTAATGTCCTGACTTCTTTCTTGACTTCTTTCTTGTGTCTGCGCTTGCACGTCCTGTCTTCTAGAAGTCACCCATGCCTGTAAACAGGCGTGAGTGTGCCTCTCAACTGTGCTTCCTTCCTCTCATTGAACTCTCTTCTCACCTCTCTCTCTTCAGGCTGAGCAAGCTGCGCGTCTCAAGGCTGAAAAGATTAGGATAGCTTTGGAGAAAATGAAGGAGGCCAGCGTGCAGAAGGTAGCCTTCTTCTCTTGTGCTGCTGGCATGTGTGTGTGTGTGCGTGCAGTGGATGTAGCATCGCATTTGGCCATGACGACACAATATACAGTCAGACCTTGACATAGCAGAGTGCCATTCAATGTCCTTCGTGTGTCTAAGGATGAATGTAAACAAAAATCACAGTCAGATTTGTACAAAAAAAATGCAGCGAGATATTCCATTCTGTGTTCATTAAAATGCCTTCAAAGAACAAAGGAGACGAGGTCATATCTCTGTAGAAGTAGTGCAGAATCCAAAATGCTTTCCCAAAGGGGCACATCTTGTGGCGACAGGTTATTTCGGAAACCTACACGTGTGTTCACAGGATTTATTTTGTACCAAGCTGCTTCTAATCTGTTCAAGACTACATGCTCTGGAAGCTTGCCGTGACAACACGTTAGCACTGTGCAATTGCTGCAGCTTTTTAGATGCTAAGCAGCTCTTTGACTAGCCTGTGTAACGCTGTTCGTCCGTGTCTCTGTGCCAATGGGCCGCTTCGCACTCCCCTCGCCACAGGTGTTGGGGCAGTGCCAAGTAGGTAATGCCTTCCCTCGTAGTGTGGGTTGACGTCACTCTCTCCTTCACCTGCGCCAAAAAGCAAAGCTCCTTCGCCCGCCAAGATATGGGCCAAAGAGATTTAGGCAACCCGGCTGTCACCGGCGCTGCGAGGGTTATCAAAGCCAATTGTGTTTGGGAATGGCGACATCGCGGCTTCAACACCGACAAGGGGCGAGCCAGGGAAGTCGAATGCAAGGGTCGGCAGTGGAAGACCAACGACACTTACGAGGCGCGAGTGAAAAACGCCGATCGCATCCGTGCGCAACGCTGCTGCTTCACATCCCAACAGGGTTTCTTTTGCGAAGATGTCATTAATTTTTGGTTTGGGTTGTGTGTTTCCACTCGGCAGGCGCTTCTGTGGTCAGTCATACAGGATTCAACCGGTCCAATTTTGCTGCAGTTAACTTTTCATTTTGTTTGTCACCTTACCCTACCTTGGTGTAGTAATTTTGGCTAAGCTGCTTTGAGTAACTTGAATATTTTGATGGACTTCTTAATTATTCTCAGCTCAGTATTTGTTACGCAGCATGAAAACAGTGACTGCATATTCAAATTATTTTTTTCTATAAATCTTTGATGATTCGTGCCACTTGGTGCTTGGCTTTTGCTTGGATCTTGACAGCGGCCACATTTTATCGGTTGCCAGCATCCCCTGCAAGCGGTTGGAGGTGTATTTCCAATCTTGCTGATGTGTTTTTTCAACTTGTCATTGCATTGCTGCCTATCTGCTTAGCAGGCGTACCACCCATTGATGGTGGACATGATGACAAGGAGGGCTTGCCTTTACTCCTCGCCTACGACGACTTCGTTAACTGATGACAATTTGTGTACACAGAACAACTTTTCATGACAAGTGAATGTGAACAACTTCTCCGGTTGCAGACTCTGTAATGGCCTTAAAGGGGCACTGACATGAAATTTCGCGGCCGGGATAGCCTGTGGGATTCATTCCCAGGAACATTCGTATATCATCAGCGAAAATAGCTGGGAAGGTATTTTAAAAGAATTTTGAAGTTTGCATGAGCCTTTAACTCCATCGTGTCGTTGACACTATCGAAGAGGAGCCTTCTGGGACCCCCTACTTTTGTCACGTCACCACGCTGGACCCAACAAAACAAGTCATGATGACATCATAGCCGGCATTTTTGTTTTGGCGCGTTTGTTCGCGCTGTAATATTTCTCGGCGGCTGGTTGCGGGTGTGTGGTTGTGGCGCACGCTTAGAAAGTTTTGCGTTTGTGGACATTGTAGTCTCGTTTTCTGTTGGATAGCAATTCTTGATGCGGACGATGCGGAAGTGTGTCACAGTTCAGTGTGTTGACGTGGTCAAGAGCTGCACACGCTAGGTGGCGACAGTTGCACCCAGTTTTCGGAGCTCTCAAACGAAAACTGACAATGATCGATAATGAGGGGCCTGTAATTAATTATCTGTCACGTGCTACAGCAAACGATGTGTCGTGTCATGACTAACAAGTCCCAAGCAACACATTGCAGCAGAAAAACGCGAGGCCAAAGTTTTCGTGTCAGTACCCCTTTAAGGTCCCCACAAAGCAGCAGCTAATTTGTTGTCGAGGCTCCCGAGTACATGTGAGCCAGGTGTTGTAGCACAGCACTCAGCTTGCAGTTTGTAATTAATTCTCAAAGTCAGTTAGAAAACGTTCCCTTATATGTTGAATATGTTGACAAATGATGCCGTATGCCCAAACGATTACTCTGTAAACCGGAAGTCCACGGCCATTGGCTAATTTCAGCATTGCGAGCTCCATAGTTACCATGGCTGCCGTGAGATGCTGCCACGTTCTCGTGCTCGTAATAACACTGGAAGTAAGCCGCGCATTTGAAGATAAAAAGAAATGCTTAGTGCTGAAAGTGGGGCACATCCTTTTGCCTCAGTGTCACCCCCTTCCTGCATAGCTTTCGGTGTGCTCACCACTACTTTGTCTGGGCACACTTCATCGAAATAAAGCTGGACCTGCAAAGTGACATGTTTCCTTTGTTGTATAAGATAAATTGTACCTGTATCAAGGTCTGACTGTATTGAATTGAGGCTTCCGAAAGGAAAATAGTTTTTTTTCCACCTGTGAATATTTCCCAGCTCTTATTATATCGCTGGCCTACAATGTACAGTACTTGCAACTCCTCTGTTGTGTCCATGAAAAAAGGTGCTCTTCCTGGTTGGCATCATGTAGTTCACCTATAATGAATTCTTGTCATACGTCCACATGGGGGAGGTCAGTATGTGAAAGTTGTACCCTGCTTGGTACTGCACTGCCGTACGAGGTGTTTTTGCAGTGACAAACTGTAGTACCGAGTACAAGCTAACTACTGCACAAGTAGTGTGTCTCAACAAGTGAGTTGTCACTGCATTTGCAGCTGTTCATCAAGGCATTCAGCGCCGACAACAGCGCCAAGAGTCTGCTGGTGGATGAGCGCATGAGCATCGTTCACGTGACGCGCCTGCTTGCTGACAAGAACCACGTCCCCATGGATCCCAAGTGGGCCATCCTGGAGAGCATCCCACAGCTCTACATGGGTCAGTCGAGCATGAAAGATTTGTTCTAAGCATTTTGTTCAAAGAAAGTTTCCGTGTGCTCATTACCAACCGGTTTCATCATGCGCTCGAGGGGCACTTTTATACCCATAATGCACATGTCCAAAAGATTACCGTGTCAACGAGGGTTGCATCAGGGCATTTGTCTAAGTTTTATTAATACTAGTCACATAGTGACAAGAATGGGTGGCTTGGGCATGCTACCCATCCTTGTTGCTGCGTGCCTTAGTCATTGACTGTGTTTCGTATGATCACATACTGTATTTACTCGCATAATCCTCGCACTTTTTCTTGACAGAAAACCGATGCAAAGTAGGGGGGTGAGAGAATTACGCGAGGAAAACTTTCTACGAAAACACAGAGAGCGAAACAGAAAACGAAGTGGCCACAAATCTGGATTCTCACACCAGCAACTTACAGCAAGCTTTAGGAAGTACTAATTAGAACTTACCTCAACAATAAAAGCAGAGATTCAACACAAGGCAAGTTTTATTTGAGACACAAAAAGTGGAAGCAAATAGTTCAGAATTAGAATACCATACGCAAAGCTTGAGGGCGTTGCGGTAGCGGTCGGCGCTCAACAGGAGCCCTCAAAAAGTAAGCGTAGGACGTCAGTATTGGGCTGATGGCTATTTAACAGAATCGTTCGCAGTTCCCTTCTGAAGAAGTCAAATTTGCCATCGATCCCAGTTTTAGGCACACGGCAGGCTCAACGCGTCTTGGTGGCTTTCAGTTGCCGTCACCAGTAGCGAACACAAAACTCGTAGACTGAAGGGCCTACCGGTGGCCCTGTTGCCGTTGTTTAGTGCATGATCTATCACTATCAGCTTGAAGGCAGCCGTGCAGCTTCGGTATCCCCCCATAACGTGACAAGATTACCGACAAAACACACAAAACACGCCGCAACGTGCACTGGCCACTTCGGCTTGGCTTGGATTGGATTTTTGTGCAATAGTACGCTTAATGCTTAAGAGATGGCGCCAGATGGTGCGCGCTATTATCATCAATGGCTGGAACGAGCAGACGACATTATTGCAGCAGTTTTCGGGGTTGCGATAATTACTCGAGGAAAAAAAAAATCGTATTTTTTGTTGGGCGATGTGGGGGGTGCGAGAATTATGCGAGTGCGAGGATTATGCGAGTAAATACGGTAATTTAAGAATATTTGCGATATGATCAAGTTTTTTGCTGTTGGTCGAACTTTTTTCCATTGAGGTGGGAATGCCTTTTCTACTTGGACGCAGAACGTGTCTATGAGGACCACGAGAATCTGGTGGAGAATCTCCTGCTCTGGACTCGGGACTCATCTAACCGGATCCTATTCGTGGAACGGGAAGAAAAGTACGACCTCTTCGTGAGGCCAGAGGTGAGACTAAGTGGGCAGCTTCGTTCGCCAATTATCAAACGATGTCAGGTTGCTTCCCTAGTTGGTGCTGCAGGAAATATTGAAATTCCTATATTGTTGTCGTCTTACAGCACACTGGCTCTACAGCTACTTGAGACTTGTCACGTCCCAAGCTTATGGTATCGCTAGACAAAATGCTAAGAGTCATTTTGCAGACCAGTGCCTCATAGTCTGAAGAGTGTAGGGGGCCAATGATGAAAAAAAATGCATGGACAGATGGCAAGAAAGGATCTACTAGTAAGGAACAAGTACACTAGAAACTAAGTCACAAGAAATTAATGCATCAACAAAAATAAAAGTGCAGTAACTGCGATACAAAGTAACAAGGACAAAATAGAGTGAATTACGGTGACAAAAGAAGGAATTGTGGAGCTTTTTTCTTTGAAATTGTAGGTTACATGACAACACTAGATTGAGTGCCAGAGTTTTATAATAAAACAGCTCTATATGACAGATTTCATGCCATAATTGTTGCGAGCTTTTGATAATATTAAGACACCTTCTGAGGCATGTGGAAATTGAGGCTAGCCCGCTGCCTTTGCGCGGGCTTTGTTGCCTTTTCTGCCGTTCTCATGTCCCGACATGACTCCCCTTCTCCGCTGTCTGCCGCGCTAGGAGAGTATGAAATTACGTTTAACCCCTCTTAACCGGTAGCGAATGTCAACTGTGGCGCCGCGCGCGGGGTCTCCCAAGAGGTTTTGCGCGCACGTGCATCGAGAGTGAGTCAAAGATTCTCCGGGACACCTTATGGTGAGCACACATTCCCTTTTCCGTCCGTCAACTCCCGTTGTTTGGGGCTCTTCGAACTTCGCTGACGGCGCCTCGCTCCCGAGGTGAATGCTCACCTTTTGTAGCCGCCGAGGTGCGGTACGGTGTCCTAGTACGTGGCCAGGCTGCGTCGACCCGTACCTCTCCGAAGCCAACGCGAGTGCCTTTTCCCTCGCTAGAGCAACCGGGCCTTGGTTCTGGTGTCTCCGTGAATCACTTTTACCACGGAGACGTGCTCGTGGCACCCTGTGTAGTACTTTTCGCCCGTGGCGTGGATGAGCCCATTTGCTTTCTCGCCGCGCCTTTGCAATGGGCTGTACTGCGTTTTGGTGTTTCCAGAGACAATGAAGTGTTGCGACCTTGAGCAATATCGTGTTCTCGCCACCTTGACGGCTAACGCGGGCCCTGTGGCATGCTAAGATCGGACTCGCGCTAGTGGCCGTACTCCTTCGGGATACTTGTCACTGCAGGCAAAACATACAGGGTTAGCATTTTTCAACGAGTAACAGTGATTATGGTCAAAAGGTTAGAGAAGCTTTATTATCTTAAAGAGAGAAGTAAATTAATTCAATCTAAATGCATTCCAAGAGATAAAAAGTCATGCGGCGTAATTAAAATGACAGCATTAGAAACGGGAGGTTTAAAACATGCATCATATGCTAACCTCTCGCATGCATCATATGCTAACCTCTTGTAGGCTCCCATTAAAGGTGTTCTGACACGATTTGGAGACATTGCAAAAGGGACATTTTCGTTTCTTTGGTATACAGTGTTAACGCTCTCCACACACTGAAGTCTGCCAACATGTACCGAATATTAAATGCGCAGCATTTCTTTGCGTACTGCTGTAGTTAGGCTGCCATCCGCTGAAGTTGATATATGTAGCTTTGGCCAGGGCTACCATTCTCGTGAGCACCAGTGCTTTGTATCAACCTACCATTTTTGATGTTGCTAACATTCATGAGGGTTAGGGTGAGGGGGGTTGGCATCACTACACAACTGTAAAGAACTGGTTATATATAACATATGTGGCTGTTTAACATATGTTTGTACGTGCATTTGTACGTATCTTTAGCGCCACTTCGTTATGTCTCACTCAATAAAAAAAGATGCAATGCAGTCGCCTTCCATCCGCATGCTTTGCATAAAATTGATCTCTAAGGTACTTGGGATCTGCCAAATTTTTTTCTTTGATCTTAAGAGTGTTCATTGCTGAGCACCAGCAGGCCAGCCTCATCGCAATGGAGATTATCCTGACGAGTCGACACAGCTTCACTGAGTGCATACTTTGCGTCCTCTATGCAGCCTAAATTACCGAAAACACTGTCGCAGTTGCTGGACACAGTGCACCCATTGCTGTTGATGGGCACCACGAGCAGATGGCCAATCTGCTACTAGTTAGTTGTGAATTGCTGTCTGCCCGTGATGTGAGACTGCCATGACATGTTACGGAAAGGCCGCTCCCTCGATATTGAAGCCAAAAGTGATTTTTCATGGTAGCAGTATTAAAAATATATACGATGCATTCCCGGGCACCCTGGTCTTATATACAGTGACAACCTGAAAATATTTAATGTAAGTGTCGGTGCTCCTTTAACCTTTTAGTGCTGAGTGTTGCTAATTCGCGACATAGTGAAAAACTTTGAGCAAACAAGTCACAAAACCTGTGCCTCCTTTAATGCCAGCTGTCAAGTACTCACGGGGAACGTAGCTTTTAGCGTGAAAAATCTAGCGCCGTCTCGTCTAAAGTATTTTATGCTAGAGCCAATTGTTTTGTAGCTAATGACTAAGAGCGCACAGCGCTTGCAAAAGCTTACTTTTTCGTTCTTTTTTGTGTGGGTGACATGGTAAGTTCCATCTTCAATGACTGTTTACTTGGTGTGGACGCACCAAAGAGGCGGCGCATGACATGTTACGATGTTCTGAAGTTCTTTTTTTTTTTTGCTGTAAGGTTCTCACTTCTGTGGCATATCGAGAATTCGCGACATAAGTAAAAGTATGCACTAACGTCGCATTTTAGAAAATTTAATTATGAAATCATTTAAATGTTGCTATTTAAAGCTGGAAAATTAAAACAGTTTGTATTTTGCTCTGCAGTTTCAGAATTCAGGCATTAAAAGGTTAACTAAGTGAGGGAAAGAGTGGGCAACCACAACAAATGCAAATTGAGTGTATACTATTCTAAAGCTCTATAGCAGTTCAGTCCAGCTGGGTGGTGAGCATTCGTTGCTTTAGTGAGGAGGCTGATTCCTACCTGTGGGAACGACTCTGCTTCTATTCAGTCTCAAGTATTCCTCACCAAGAACCATATTTTGTTGCACTTTATTACCTCGGTCGTTCTTTAAAGCTGCCCTAAAGCTACATTAAACTTACGTTGGTATGATCCTGAGTAAAGTAGTGTACTGGACAAGCTGGTATTGATTCAGGGCACGACTTAGCACGTGAAAAACTGGTCTTAGAGGAGAAGACACAAGATAGTATAAACATGCTTCATTGTATTCGGCTAACATGGTGGTAAAAAAATAAGTACCTTTATTACATTGAGAATTTCATTCATGTTGATAATGGTTTTGTTGAGGTTTATTGAAGAAAAAGAAAAGAAAATGATAAGGAAAAAAGTGTGCAGATTAGCACAGGCGTGAGCAAAAAGTGTAACTTTCTCTGGTGCCTCTTTTACCGCTGCACTTCTTTTCATTCGCTCATAACGGTAGTGTGCTTTTCCTCACTGATATGCACGTATGTCTTCCCTACGCAGAACTACCTGCTGGGTGGAAGTTCTTCAGAACATGGGGCCGAGCTGGATGACGATGCCAAGTTGTCATTGATTGACGTACGTACCTTCTTTTTCTCTTTCTTAGCATTTCCTCACAGACTCATTGTGAGGAAATGCCATACTGAAGCCTGACCAAATGAAGTTTTTTGACATGCTGAGGGTTGTTCTGCATTGAAATGCTACAGAAGTCATAACTAGTGCGGCGCCTAGTTGTAATTCATTGTGTCAATTGGCAGCAGCACGCTTATGTTAGCTTCATTCCTTGTGAAGCTTGCATGTGCTTCCTGTGTGTGGTAACTGCATCCATGTCATCAAAAGACGTCTATTACAGTCATGGTAACTGTTCAAGTGAAGCTTGTACATTGCCTCCCAAATGTTATCGGTACTGCGGGAGTGCAGGCACACAGACATGCTGCTTGCTTAGAGAACCGGTACCCCTCCACTTTATTGGGCCGGAAGATAGTGTTACGGAGGGACGAGTCTGTTGGTCAGCCATCTTTACTCTTGCCTGCGTCTTTTCCTGTAAAATATGACACCAACACCCATAACAATATGATATAGTAAATGCTTGGTAATTCGGATTTCATGGCACTGAAACAAAGGCCGGAATTAACTGAACGTCGAATTAATGAAAGCATCAAGAAAGCAGTAGACTAGAGAGTTCTACATCAGTACACTTTTATTATGTTGATGAATGCATAAATCCAGTTCATACTTTGCATAGTAGCCATGCGACTGACACAATTTTTGCCATCTTGCAGCTTCACTCTCATTGCAACCACAGCACCAGACTCCAGTGTTTAATTATAATTAGTCCGATAAGTGTTTTGTATTCTTTCATTATTATATGCCTCTGCCACATCATGCACGATGATTCTTTGCAGGCGAAATGGCCTGTAACTGGTAGTTCATTCATCAAATTGTAGCAAACAAGTCTTATTCCAGGAGCACACTGACCATTGCAGCGAGCTCTTCATCTTCAACAGCTTCAGCCGTATTTGCACTTTGTGATATCTGCGCACACATTGCATTTAAGTTAAAGCAAAACTGCTGAGTGTCGTTTGTGCATGTGGACACTTACGGATGACGCCACCTTGTTTTAGTTGACTTCAAATGCCGTTTTTGCTCTTGTACACCACAAATGTGCCGCACTTTGCGCTCTACGTGCTCTGAGGATTGTCTGAATTGACCTTGTTGTGGCCAAATGTCACGAACTTAACGATTGGTTGATATCATTAAACAATGCATATGTTGGCTAGGACCACAGAAGAGATCAGAATGATTTTTTTAATTAGCAAGGGCCTACTTAATGAATGGTCATTTTGAGAAACGGCATAACATAAAGCTTTCCTAGCTCATGGGAGTACTGCACATTACATCTCCTGCATCACTTTGCGGCACTTAGCATCAGTTTCCTTTTCCTGCAGCCAACGTCGCGCTGCCGCTAGGTGTACAGGTTGCTGTGCTTAGGGATATTTTTTATTTTCACCATGTAATGCACTACTTTTTGTTGCGAAAGGGCTACTTGACCAGGTCTGCGACTGGGAAAGAGCACAGTCACCCGGCCTTTGCAAAAATCATGTGCAAAAAACTTGTGACCTGGACCCGATACCAGTGCCATTGCGTAAAACGTCATCCGCACCACGTTGGTTGTACCAAATCATACGAATAAACACCTATGCTTTATCCCAATCTTTATAAGACATCTAGTGAACAGGATTTGGCAGGCTCTCCATTCATCAACCTACACACAGAGATCTTCATATTCCTATCTCGTAATAATATGTCTTGGTATTCCCTTCCACTTCTTTCTGTAATTTCGTTTTGAAGTATCGGAAAAATATTAGACAATTATTGATTCGATTAGCACTCAAGCTTCATTATTTGAATTTGCTTCCCGCCCGAAACTTGGCTATCCACACAGCTCTAATACTAAGTTAAGTGCCACTGTGTTCTATAAAAAAAATGTGGCCGATCTCTCTATATAGGATTTTGTATAACACGAAAGCGAGACTTATCTTTACAGAGGTAGTTGAGCATTTATTGTGCATTGTTTCAGCAACAGCAAAAATTGCGAAGTCACATTAAAAACGGCAAGCAGTTCAGGACTTGCAGCCCACACCTCAAGCAGAAAGAACGCATGAAATTAGCATACACAGGATGAGTGTAAACTAACAACTGTCACAGCTCGACATTTAAAGCATGCTGTTCAAACAGAAAGATGCACGAAACGAGGGCACAAGTATACACAGAACAAGCACGAATAACTGTCACACATCTTCCTGCATCGTGCGTCAGCAGCGTGCTCCTTTTGTCGAAGGCAGCGTGCGAAGTGACCTTCGTCCTCTCCAGAATTGCGACTCTGATAAGCACGTGTGCAGGAAAGACCACGGTCTGTAGAGGCAACGCTTCGTCGAGGCGACGACTTACGGAGCGCGCCCAACGCGAGCCTGTCGGGCCATCTCGCCACAGATAACGAAAACGCACTGAAGTTTCAAAGCTCTGAGGACTGCAAAATGGTGTATGGTGTATATAAATGGCTTTCTGTGAGCACTCCAGACAACGTATGCTCCGTGATGTAGTGGTTAGTGCCGCGCATTCAGAATTGAGAGGTTGCTGGCTTAATTCCGTGCGACAAATGCTTGCCTTCTGGTTTTTGTTTTTTTTTTTCTTTGCAATCCTTTAGTATACCGTATTTACTCATGTAATGAACCCACTCGCATATTCAATGCCCCCCACATTTACCATAGAAACAGCGTTAAATCAAGCTGTCATATCACAAAATACCATATTTATTTCATTCTACCATTCCCTCGATTGTATCGCGCACCCAGTTTCCACGGCGAAAAAAAAAAGTAAGACGTCGATTGTAACACGCACCCATTTTTCACGACGGAAGAGAAAAGAAAAAAAAAAAGTTCATAGGAGTCAACCTTCGCACATTGAGAACAAGTATTTGGGTTTTAATGCACTGAAGTTTCGAAAGATAAAACATAAAGTCTAACGGCCAGCCCTGTAGCTAAAACTGTGACCACTGCGGCGGCGTTACGAGTCGCATAATAGGTCAGTCATTGTCGCTGTCGGTCAACTCCTTATCGCTGTCAACGGCCCAAAGCATCTCATCCTTTGTACCGTTCATGGCATTCGATATGCCACATTTCCTGAATGCCTTGATGACCATGGCTGCTGGTATTGCACACCAAGCGTCCTTCATCCATGCAGCGAAGTCTTCGAGAGAAGTGCACTTCATCCTGTTGCCTGGCGTGAAATCGTGTCGTCCATTGATCAGCCAGTCAGTGTAAAGTGCCCGTATCTTGTCCGTCACCGGCTTGTTCAGGCAGACATCTAGTGGTTGAAATTGTGACATCATGCTGCCAGGTATGACTACAAGGTCCGTATTGCGCGCAGCGAGCTTTTCCTTGATCCACTGGTCGAGATGGCACCTGAACGCGTCAAGCACGAGCATCACTCGCAGGCCCAAACCGGTGCCGGGCCAGTTCCGCTAGACGTGATAGATCCAATCGGCGACCAGGTCCGTCGTCATCCAACCATTCTCATCGGCCCGCACGATCTCACCACTCTGGAAAACAACTCCTTTTGGGAGCATCTTCAGTTTAAATATCAGGTATAGGGGAAGCTTGTGCCCATCTGATGTGCAACAGAGCATTGCCGTCACTCTAGTTTTTTCATGGCCAGATGTCAGCACACTGTCTTGCTTCTCCCTCTTCTTCTCGACAGTTGTGGTTCCAGGCATGTCGAAGTAAAGAGGCATCTGATCGGCATTCCCGATTTGCTCAAGCAGGTAGCCGTTGTTGTGCCGCAAGTTGAGGACCAACCTCTGAAAACTGTGAATCTTTGTGCTCCTCCAGCAACTTCTGGCATATGCCCGTTCGTTTTCGGAGGGAAAAGCCTTTCCTCTTCATAAAGTTAGTTAGCCAGCACCTGCTCGCTTTGGACTCGCTCCGCGTTAGCCCCTTTTCTAAGGCTAACTGCACAGCTTCCACTTGGAGCAGTTCTGTCGTCACAGGCCGCTGTGCCGCTCGCTGCTCAAGCACATACTCGGCGAGCAGCTCCTCAATTTGCAGGAACCAACCCTGCAGTTGTCCACTGAAGCCTTTACGTGAAGCTTTGCTGTCGACAATCTTCTGCTTTTGTTTCCGCCTGTCCCGCACGCATGTTTTGGAAACTTTGAACGACCGCGATGCAGCCCGATTTTCGTCTGTTTGTGCACACGCAATGACTTTTCTTTTAAAAGCGGCATCGTGGTGCACTCGTCCAGTCTTTGGAGTCAGCCCTTCCATGCCGTTGATGTGAATGCACTACAAGATGACGAACCCCTCAGCACACGAACGAAGTGCCGCAGACAGGAAACACATTAGCAGAAATGGCCGACACGCAATGCCGACGCACGTAGGGGGCGACCATTTTGGTAATGCCGATGGCAATAAAATGACCGTATTCATTTTTTTTCGTACACGATTCTAGTGCGCATGCGATTTATGGACCCACTTAACCGGAAAAAAGGTACGCGTTAGATTCGAGTAATTACGGTTATGACACAATAAAAGCAAAAACATAGTTTGACAACCATACTAAACAGTTGTAAGCAGTGCGGCTCGGACGACGTCAATCAAGATTTAAAAGTCTTTTTATGGCAGAGTGCCATCTGTCGAATGCAGGAGAAACCTCTTTGCTTATAGCGCCATGCAAGCACAGCGTCAAGAAAAGAGAGCAAAAACAAAGCGCATAGCCTCCGAGACTGTGGGCATGCAGCATAAAAACACGCCATGCATCCGCCATCTCGGAGGCCATGCAAAACGCAACGGCAACGATGGTGTGTTGTGCTCCTGCTCCCACAACATTTGTGCGCCACCATCCGACGCTGTGTTTTTGTTGTTAGTTGGACACCTGTTGTGCAGGTTGCGTTCGGCCGGTACAATATCCACATCGATGGTTCTAAGGGGAGATGTTACTCGAAGACGCTTCTTCTTTAATATTCACCCTAGAGCAATGAAACTTGAGCTGTTTATGGAACTTTTTATGCTAATTTCAAGTATATAATTAGTTTTCTTGCAAGTTGCACATTTTTAGCTCTGCAACATGACAAAGTGAAAACCTTAACCCTTTTGCCCACCCCTCTTTTCATCCCTAAAATTCTGTAATTTTTTACCATTCTTAGGACTATACCCCAATATATATCCGACGAATATATGCAAGATATGCCATAGTGAAGTTGTCACATTAAATCACATGCTCCGGGACTGCGCTTGAAATCCGCAAGGTGCTAAATCCGGAACCTTTCCGCCGCGGTTGGCCGCTGCCCTGTGCAGCCCTAGCCTCAGTGACCAACTCTGGGCTGTCGAGCAGGTCCGTGAAGCGGCGGTCAAGCAAGGTCTTGACGTCCCCACGCGGGAGACCTGAGGTCCTGTCGGCGAAAGCTCTGCCGGACTTCCAATAAAGTTCTTACCGACCAATAGTTCATAATGCTTCAATTAAAATGTAGAGTGCAAATAACGAACTAGGAAGCACATACAAAATATGTACTGCAGGTGAAAAATAATAGACGTAAAAAGTCCATATTTCACCTACTCTAGTAAAGGTATACATACAATTTTTTTATTATACAATAAAATATTAAAACTTAAACTAGATAATTGCATTTGTTATACTTTGCAAAAAAATTTGGGCAAAATTTCATGCAGATCTGAGCACTAGAAGTGCTCGAAAAAGGAGGCGCACATTGTAAAAAATGGCGAAATTTGTGTTTTGAGAAAAACGAGTTTTAAAGTTAAAATTGAGTTTTTAGTTATCAAAGATACTACTAAATCAGATGAAATTTGCGCACCAAAAACAACAATTTTTCTTGTAGTGGCCACTGCGACTAAAATACGCCAGCACCATGAGTTTGTCCCTCTCTGTGTTTTCGAGCCGACTCCGCACGGCCATTTTGCTCACAGACAGGGCCATGTAACGTTTGTTAAACTTCCGCTCCATCTGGCAGAGCCTTGTGCCAACTGCAAGCTAGGAAGAAGTTCGACAGGACTGCGAAATCCAAACTAAGTCCAGTGTCATGCCATTTTGCAGCCATGTTTGTGCCACATACTGTCGTACATAATGGCAATGTCGTAGCTGCTAAGTTCTCTCACTGCGAGCTCTTTCGACCTCCCAAGATTGGCGCTGACGTCATCCATTGCCGCATCACGAACTTTCCGGCTGACGGGTGTGAATGACTTTGATGCATTGGTTTTTGCAAGCCAACTGCCGCTAATCGGGCCAGCTGCTCGTAGCCTATTCCTACAGAGTGCACGACACAACGGCTTTCACTTGCGAGCAATGCCTTTTTTCATTCATGACGGAGATAATTACACGAGAAAAGCATTGTTCAGCTGCGCTGCTCGACAAGACATGGACCCCGCAAATAGGTTTCACAGCACATACAGGTGCGCAGCGGCCAATGGCGGTCCCCGATTCGTACCATGTGATAAGCCAGTCGCGGCGCTCGAAAAACGCGCAGAAGAGTGATTCCTTTTATTATTTCTTGCGCTGCATCAGCGAGAGAAACTGTTGTTATTTGAAGAGTGAGGCTCGACTTTTTGACTCGTGCGATCAACAATGGCTAGCGGCGGTGAATTATCGGCGGCAAGGTGCTCGAACACTGCACTCTTTCTTAACAGGCACTTTGTGCTCTTTAGATGAAATTTTAAAGCATTTCCAGTCAAGTCTCGACCTTTATTATTTTTTTCATAACCTCCATTTCCCCTTAAACTGACAGTTAGTCGAGCATGCGCTGGAGCACGGAAACCGACCAGCTGGACAACACTTCGGCGTCGATTCGCACGCGTTCGTTACTGGAGAAAACAAGAAGAGCTTCCGGTTACAAAAACGATGCGCTGCGTATTTTGCGGACCAAGACAAGCAATACCATCATGCTAAATTTTCTCTGTTATAATTCCTGTTTTTTCTCCCGCATAATGAATCTTTGTCCCAAATTGGCGTAAACTTTTCTGAAATAAAGATGGGTTAATGAACCCATCTTTACTTCAGAAAAGTTGATGCCAAGTTGTCGCGAGTAAGTATGGTATGTTTTTCAAGGTCATTTGTGTGATGAAAGTGTGTCAGCAGAGCCGTGGTGGACACCGGCAAAGAACACCTTCGTTTTAAAATATTGCCATATGAAAGTTGGTTATTTCTGAGTTTACCTGTACTCTCGATACTACCCAGCCCTGCTTGCTGGTGGCAAATGTAAATATAAATTCATTTTTTTATATACTATGGAATCAATCTTTGTGCAGGAATTCTTTGGCAGCTCACGAGTGCCCGAGGTGGAGGGACTCCTCTACCTTAAAAGTGACGGCAAGAAAGTCTGGAAGAAACACTTCTGCCTCCTGCGTGCATCGGGGCTGTACTATTGCCCCAAGGGCAAATCGAAGGTGATTGTTGCTTTCGACTAGCATGACTGATACGCCAGTGTTGATGCGAAGTTAGCTACTGGCAACAAAGATTTCAAGTTCGCTCTGTAGCTACACTGAACTCCTATTTTGATGATTTTATGAACGTTTTCCTTTTTTGTGTGTGTGTGTGTGTGTGTGTGTGTGTGTTCGCGCGTGCGTGCGTGCATGCATGAATCACAGATATAGTAGAAAGCAAGCCTAAGAACAACCCATTGTTTTAAACTTTTCTGGTGTGTTGGCAAATGTGTGCTGGGCTGGTGCACATTGAGGCCTTACCAGACAGAGCAGCATGCACGTACACAAGGGGGTAGCCAGCATGCTGCTGATGCCACTTTCCAATTGTGTCTCATGCTAACGAGATGTAATCTGTTTATCTGTACCATCACCTAATTTGACGAAAACTGTTCCACTTGGAAGTGTGACTGGGATTGTCATAGCTGTGCTTATCAACTTTTGTCTGTAGTTTCGAGAAAAAATTGTTTCGGCATATAATGTTCCAACTCGGTTCTTGCTTGGAATGTTCTGAAATCACTCTTACAAAATCTCATACTCAAGGCAGTGGTTTCAACAACTCGATCACATGAAACAGAACCTGGCCTTATAATCTTCATCAGGCTGTGACGTGTATAAACGGGATGTCATCTTTATTGCTAGTTAAGAACATTGCAAAATAAACATGGACAAGAAAGGAACAAGACTAGTGTTCACTGGTTTCATTGCGAAAACATGCCAGTATGCTTCAAAACGAAGTGCACAGGAGAGGGGAAATTATCTACACTGTCAATGGCGCAGGCGTCCAGTCCAGTTTACTTGTTAAGGGAAATGCGGCTTTGGGATAGCGAAAAATGGCAAAAAAATCGATTTTTTGAAACTGAAGTTTTCAGTTTCTGGAACCCTTTTTTATCTGGTTCCAAAATATCTAACTGAAAATCGTGCAGAAGGGCTTCGGAAAATTCGTTTCACCCACCTAGGTAGCAAAACTTTTTCAGGAAATGGCGAGAAAACGGCGATTTTCAAAAAATTATAGCTTAGCGATGCTTGGGCCGGGAGCCGGCTTCTTGGGCTCATCGGAAAGAGCATTTCTCTGTGTTTAATTTTCCCGCCTCAGCTGCCTCCTCCCTTTATCAACAAGCGAGCAAAAAGCAAATCTTTGAAGGTCGTTTTGAGGCCCTAGATTGGCTGTGGCCACCATGTTGCCTCAGCTCGCCTCGCCATTGGCTCGATGCTCGCTCCGGGAAATCGTCGACTGCTGCTTGTGCGTCGCGAGGACATGGCTCTCAAAAATCGCCACTTCGTCACGTGTTCCCGGCTTGATAATCCTTTTAGATATAATTACACTCTCGTTACGAGCAGTAAGCGGATGCCCGATCATGTTACTACGAGTGGGCGCGTGGTCTACGAGTGCGGCGCGTCATCGGAGTCGGCTTTAGCTCTAACTCTGCCGACAGGGAGACTGCGGGCAGGAACGACGCCCAAGCGCACTCTTGGCGACGTGCTTCTTCGCAAGGAATGTACCACATCACTCGCTAGCTCCTCTGAATCTCGTACGGGTATTTTACGCATCGGCAGCGGACAACACAGTCAAGCTCGTCACCCCCCCCCCCCCCCCCCTCACTGCCAAGGATCACTCGGAACAGCGGCTAGCAGTTTCGCGCGTCGTCATTCGAAAATGCGATGCCAAGTGCAGTGCGCGCCGATTTTTTTGTCATCAAAATTACACATTTCGCGCATCGTCATTGAACGCTGCCGGCAAGTGCATTACTGTCCTTGCGTCCGCGCACCCCACGGTCATATGGAGTGCTGTCAATAAGTTTTTGTGATGCAATTCAGATGTGCTTGGAGCCGTGCTTGATATCGCCACGAACGTCTATGAAAGTTCCGAGGTTAATGAATTGCTGCAGATTAGAGTTTCCGCGACTGGCTTTATGATGATGCGTTTCACGGCTAGAGCGGCAAAAGAGCATGTATGAATCAGGGGCATGAATTTTTATATGCCCGTTTCGTGTCATTAATTATACTGCTAGAAATTCCTGTGCCACCAGTCTTCTGCCCATAACTTTGTTATTTGGAAAGAAGGCTTAGGCCGTCATGATGTTATCCTTTTTTTTCTTATGCAATAAACCTCTCTCCAAATAAAGAAAAGTTCAGTGAATATTTGTAATCAAGTACTTAATTATGCTAACTACAACTTCAGCACAAAAAAATATGTGTAATAGTTTCAGTATATGGTTTTATTCAATTACAATCTTTTCTGTCATACCTATCACACCACTCCTTCATACAAAGAACTTTGTTTGAAATCTATACTTGTTCTTTGTAAATCATGAAAAGGAGTAAATCATGAAAAGAAGTCAAATATCACAAGACAAACCTGAGATCACAATTTTTAGGTGCCTTAGAGACGTAAAGAAAAGTTGAAACTTTAAACGCAGCTTTCTCGATACTGTTTTTTTGACATTATGCTCAGCCCTTCCACATGGTTCAATGAAGAAATAATTTGTTTCTCGTAAAGTATTTGTGGTATTGCTTCAAAATTTTTGTGGAAGCACTGCGAGGTCATTCTTAGTGTGTTTGCCAATTTTCATCAATATCCAACGAGAAACAAAAAAGTTCATTGGAAAAAGCCTGTCTAAAACTTCGACAGGCTTTTCCTCACAAGTATGTTTTGTACATTGTGCATTGCTCGTGGAAAGAGTAGCACGGGAATAACTGAACCGATTTTGATTCAGTTTTTTTTTTCCTGAATCTCTGAACACTGCTTGTGGTACAGCAATCTTCAATTTCTGTTTTATGGCCCTGTTATTTTTCTAGACGATGATTTGTCCGTGCCACTGTTTCTGACAATGTGTGTCGGCAGCCATGGTGATCTCTAAAAAAAAAAAAGAGAACTTATTAAAACATTCTGAGAGTGCCATACCCTGTAGCTTTCTTTCGAGTAAAGATCAACACTATTCGCAGCTTCCTGGCATGTTTTGTTGCAGCACTAGGCTTTCCACGAGCAGACCATGTAATTGGACCATGTAGCATTATGTAACTTGACAACTACTGAAGCTATCAGAATGAAACTGCATATTTCCCTATTCGAGACACTTATGAGTACGCATGCCAAATGTCATTGCTGTTGGTCAACAAATAAAACAGTTTTTTTTTTCAATGTCACCTCCCTCCTTAAGTAAGATCAGTTACACAGTTAGCAACACCCCTTGTCAGCTAGATTTATGGAAGGCATGCTAACACATGCAGAAGCTTTACATTTCATTGTGAATGCTTCAAACACTTCCCGTGCAGTCTTATCCTAGTAATCTTCACCGAATGGGGGTCTCTTGAAAGTTAGTAGGCAGCCATTGGGCATAATAGCAGACTTAATGTCGTGGGGAGGTTTCATTATTTGGGTTGTAAAGAAATATCATGTTGTTGGTGACTCCGGCTTGCAAAAAAAACAAAAAAGTGTTCCACACTCACCATCATGGCTATGCGAAGAACTTCGTATCACTCAGGTTTACATGCACAGAAATGCCCATCAAAGTTGGTAGCAGAGCAGCCGAAGGTTGTAGGTTCGATCCATACTCGTGAAGAAGTTGCTTTCATGTCCTTTGTGATCCATTTTCGTTTATGTCCCAATTACTGCTCCAAACTTAATGGCTACAAATAATGTTGCCTATACTTGGCTACTAGTACTAGTAAGTTTGACATACTAGTTATGCATGTTTTTTGGCGATACTTCGTAATCTTGCGTGATTTGTATCATTGAGCCTATACTGCATATTTATTCATTCCCAACTTACCTGTGGCTCGAAGACTGAATGAGAGAGAAAATATTTGCTGTTAGTGCTATGTTGTTGCTATTCGAAGAGAAATGATTTACCGTATTTATTCGAATCTAGGCCGATAGTTATTTTTCAAATTTTACTGTATCAAACTTCAGAGTTGGTTTAGATTCGAGGACTTTAAATATATCACCTATAATGTAAATGCAAGGTCACAAACGGTATCAGCGTCGGTACAGAAGCAGCAAGAGCTAGCCGGATGTACGGGCAGCGTCGCAGCAGCAACCAGGCAGTCCTAGCTCGTGCCTCGCGCCAACGTGTCGATGTCGCTGCAGTACTGGGCATTCCTCTTCACTACACTTCGTCCCCCGTCGGAAAAGGAGCCATCCTGGCGACTTACGGTGAACAGAGTACGAGCGGATCGTAATAAGGTTTCAGCCGCTGTACGTGCACAGTTTCATGTCCCCGAAAGCGCTGGTATGTGGATGGCGTAACGGGTTCGACGATGTAGTTAACTGGTGAAGTCGTCGAGACAATGCGGTAGGGTCCCTGGTATTTTGAAAAAAACTTCGAGGAAAGGCCTGTAGGCACAGCGGGAACCCAAAGCCACACAAGAGTGTCCGGAACAAAGTTAGGGTACGGGTGGTTATCGTCACGCCGAGATTTTTGTCTCCATTGGTCGATGGTTGTGAACGACTGGGCGAGCTTACGGCGTTTCTCGGCGCGGCGGGCAGCTTCAGAGATGGGCGTAGACTCGGAGAATCGGGGTGGTAGGGCAGAATGGTATCTAGTGTGGTGGAAGGGTCTCGGCCATATAACAGGAAAAATGGTGAATAGCCCGTAGTCGCCTGTGGAGCAGTATTGTAGGCATATGTCACAAAAGGCAGAATGAGGTCCCAGTCGGAGTGGTCTGAGGCAACATACTTTGATATCATATCCGCTAGGGTACGGTTGAATCTTTCCGTCAATCCATTCATCTGCAGATGGTAGGCGGTGGTAGTCCGGTGAATGATACGGCATTCGGCAAGGAGTGCGTTGACGACTTCAGAGAGGAATACACTTCCTCTGTCGCTGAGAAGTTCACGCGGTGCGCCGTGACGGAGAATGAAGTGCCGCAGGAGAAAAGAATATACGTCGCGTGCCGTGGCAGCAGGCAAAGCGGCTGTTTCTGCGTATCGCGTCAAATAGTCGACAGCGACAACAATCCAACGTTTTCCGGAAGCCGTGAATGGAAAAGGCCTGTACAGATCGATCCCAATGCGGTCAAAAGGCCTGGCTGGGCAAGGGATTGGCTGGATCGGACCAAAGGTATGATGAGGCAGAGCTTTCCGTCGTTGGCACTGCGGGCATGACTGAATGTACTTGCGCAAAAAAGGTGTACATGCCTCGCCAATAAAACCGGGAAGAAAGCCGAGCGTATGTTTTGAAGATGCCCGCATGTGCGCACTGAGGGTCAGCATGGAAAGCTGACCCAAAATGAGGTCATGGGAGTAGGAATCCAACACTAGCAATTCAACGACATAAATGAGGCCATCAATCGCGATGCGAGCAGTACAGGCAGTGGCCGGTGTGACGTGATCTGCGCTGGCTGTACGAAGTGATATACTTGCTAGTGGCGTCATAACTTTTTTGAGCAAGCGGCAGAGTCTAGCACTTATCACTGAAACTGCAGCACCAGTGTCGACAAGAGCGAGCGAGTGCAGCGACGCCGTCCACATGTACGTCCAGAACATTCGTTGGTGAAGTGAGAGGCCTTGGTCTTTTCGCTGGCGACGCAGTTCCTGCCTCTGGAACTGCGGCAATTAGTTTTCCCACTCCGGCGATGAAGGACGACGACGCATCGGCAATAGCGAGCGGCGTCGAGGTGATGGCGAGCGGCGTTTAACAGGAGGGCGGTGGCCGGCGTACGATGACGTCTGGTCGGGGGGCTGAGAGCCTGTGAACGAAGGGCGCGGTGGCACATAAAGGGCAGGTTCGAAGGTCTGGTCGTAGCTCTGGCGGTAGACAGGGACGCGCCGACGGCAGTATCGCGCTATGTGGCCAGGTAGTGCACAGACAAAGCATATTGGGCGATTGTCGAGTGTACGCCATTGTTTACTACTCTGGACGTACCTTGGCTGAGCGAACCGAGGAGTGGGTCGCAGCGGCAGGGCTGAGGGAAGTGTCGTAAAAGCCTGAAGAGGTGGTTGAGCCGCCACTTCTGCATAGCTTAGAGGTGCATTTACCTCGACACAGGCATTAGGGCTCGGCAATGGTGAAGTGTCACGGGCAGATGGCAGAGCCGCGCAAACTTGCTCCTGGATGACCTGGCGAATGTTTGCTGGCAGAGGTGACGGTGGTTGGCCGGCTGTTGATAGCAGCGATAGCTGACGAGCAACCTCAGCACGAACAAACTCCTTGATCTGCGATAGCAGCGACTGAAGGTCAGATGTGGTGGTCAGGCTTGAGAGGGTGTCATCCGGGACGTCAGGGCGTCGCGTGAGAAGACGCTGTCGTCGCAGCTCGTCGAAACTTTGACACAACTCGATGACCTCAGAGACAGTGACAGGGTTCTTGGAGAGCAGCATTTGAAAGGCGTCGTCGGAAATGCCTTTCATGATATGTCGCACCTTGTCAGTTTCTGCCATCGACGGGTTGACACGCCGGCAGAGGTCGAGGATGTCCTCTATGTAGCTGGTGAATGTCTCACCGGTTTGTTGGGACCGGCCTCGTAGGCGTTGTTCTGCGAGAAGTTTGCGCACACCAGGGCGTCCAAAAACATCTGCGATGCAGGTTTTGAAGATGGTCCAAGTGGGGATATCCGCCTCATGGTTTCTGTACCACAGCTCGGCTACATCTGTTAAATAAAACATCACGGTACCAAGCTTTGTGGGATCGTCCCATTTGTTAGTAGCGCTGGCTCGTTCATAAGATTCCAGCCAATCCTCAACGTCTTTCTCGTCGGTGCCGCTGAAGGTGTCGGGTTCTCACAAGAGCTGGGCACTGAAACAGCTCCTACGTGGCGAAGCCGGTGGGGGTGTGAAGACAGCGTCGTCAGGCATCACGGACGGCAGCTTTCGGCTACGCAGTTCCAGGACTGGGGAAGACCGCAGCACTCTCCACCAAAATATAATGTAAATGCAAGGTCACAAGCGGTATCAGCGTCGGTACAGAAGCAGCAAGAGCTAGCTGGATGTACGGGCAGCGTCGCAGCAGCAACGAGGCAGTCCTAGCTCGTGCCTCGCACCAACGTGTCGATGGTGCTGCAGTAGTGGGCATTCCTCTTCACTACACACCATTTTTCATAGAAAAAAGTGGTGCACAACTAGCGCCACCTAGACTGTATTGTAGCCACTAGTAGCCGAGCCAACACCTAGCTTAAGTACATGAGTAAGGCATCTGTTAGGCCGCCATTTTGATCTTTGTCGAGAGTGTTAAGGGGAGCCGTTTGTCATTTCGAGTCGCGTTTTGAGTGCTTTGTGTGTGGTGTAGCTCAATGGTGCCAAACAGACGGTGTCATTATAGTACCGCTTATAAACGGAAAGTTCTCCTAGCCGTGGTGTTGTTGTTCAAGGATTGTGTACAGTGCAAGGATTGCGCACAGTGTGAAGACAGCAACAAAGAAGTCAGCAACGAGGGAAGCAGTGACGACGACTTGGAATGAGCACGGCATCAGCAAACGCGGTGACGAAGAAAACACACTATAGGACTAACAGTTGTATGTTTCTGGAGTTATTTGCGTAACGAATGAACTGCCTTGTTTCATTTTCATGGTAAATAAATGTTCTCTCTTTGTGAATGCTGTCTTCGCTGTTTAGTTTGGCCTACATCTGAGTTGAGCTTTTTTTCTTTTTTCCAGGCATTGGCCTTTTTGGGGTCGCTTTAGAATCGGGTTGGGCCTAGATTCAAGTAAATAAAGTATTGTTCCGTAATAAAGACTGTGTTCATAATATTGCTGATGTAGTTGGCTACAAGCACAGTGCTAAAATTAGATGATATGGTGACCATTACTTTGTCCTCTGACCCCTTTGAAATCTGATGGCTGCTGTCACTGGGATACATGCACTGTGGTCTTAATGTAAGCGTTGCACTGCATTCAACTTCTTTACAGTTGCCCAAAGATTTGGTTTGCCTTACAACTTTCGAGATGAACAACATATATGTGGGCTTCGGATGGAAAAAAAAGTACAAGGCACCTACAGATTATGGCTTTGCAATCAAGGTAAGTTGAATACTAGAGTGTAGCTCAGCTATTGCTTGATGAGATCTTTGAGCGTGACCCTCAGTATAGTTGTTTTCATTAGGAGTGTGTGAATGTTTGAAATTGTGAATATTTTTCAAATAGTGTTTGTTACTCGATTCGATTTGCACTAAAATTTTATTATTCGAAACTTTTCAAACTTACCAAAGAAAAATACAGTCAGCGTCTGATTAGAAGTGACCCCATCAGATTTTCAGTATGCTTCACCTCATCATACTTGTATTGCGGCAAAGTTGTCTTTCAAACTCCGCTGCCATTGCAAATGAATTGACTCTATAAAATGCTGCTTCCAACATGGAGATGATAGATGTGGCAGTGTTGATGGTATTGTATTTGCGTGACATGAGATAGTACTGGTAGAAGTTTAGCTTTCTTGCTAATCTAGAGGAACGCAGAATGGCTAGCATTGGGGCGTTGCAAATGAGTTCTGCGGAATCCCACAAGGTCGCGGAAGGGTTAAAAAAGAAAAAAAATAGACAACCACTCATTTGTAGCACAAAACTACAAGGAAATCCATACGGATATCTTGGGAAGAAAAGATTTTTAGTTGTCGAGTTCGGGGTTCGAACCCGGGACCTTGACGGCCTTCCCAGTGTGGTCACTCTACCAATTGAGCTAACCAAGAAGCTAGAAATTGGCAGCAGGAGAGTGAATTCATCAACAACTTGAAGCACACAAACACTAGCATCGCAAGTGAGTTCTGCGGAATCCCGCTAGATGGCGGAAGAGTTAAGAAAGAAGAAATAGACAAACACCTATTTGTAGCACGAAGCCACAAGGAAATTCTTCTTGCAATTTGGCCAAAGGGTGTTGTAGCTTTCCTACTGCTACTGGTGTGTTCACTTGAAATGTAGCTAAGGTAATCAGTAAAGTAACAGCAGTTAGTTAAGCCTAACTGCGAAGGCAGGTCTGCTGCTGACCAGTGTGATACTGTGTGGCAAACCCTCACAGTGCGTTTTCTTCTTCTTAATAATGACTGGCACACATGGCTCATGGGTGACTCGCAATGAAAGTCATAAATGCAGCATTTGTGTGCATGGACAATGAGTCAATAAATACAGCGAGCATATCGGCTGGACAACGTTCAGCTTCGAAGTGGTGGGCAGGAAGTTGTAAGCTGAATTGGCACAAACTGCCTGGGTCAAGATCTTGTGTGACATGCGCATTCCGGTGGAATAACTCTCACCTGATTAGTAAAATGTCTAAAATTCTTTAGCTCCAGTCACTGTTCACTTTGAAATAAGCAACTTGCTAGCAGATAATTTCTCTAATTCTTGCTCCCAGCACCTGTGGAGAATCAGATGTTTCATGACCCTTTGTGTTTACTCTTGCAGCACCCCCAAATTCAAACAAAATCGTCCAAGTACATCAAGTACCTTTGTGCCGAGGACAAGCTGACCTTGCAGCGCTGGGTGACAGGATGCAGAATCGCCAAGGTAGAAAGTGAATGAATCTCTTCTGTTTTCGTCCACAGACTGGAGATGAAGGGCAGTTTCATGGTACATAAGAAAATATGAGCTGCTCCAGAAGTAGGAGGACACGGCTTTTGGTCTGCTAGGCCTGCTGCATGTACGCACTTCAGGCACCCCTGAAGCACTGCAGCACTCCTTTAAAATCATTTTTCATAGTTTCAGCTCTGTTTATTCCCATCTCTCTAATGATTTTGAGTTAGCGAGGTTCTATTGTATTGGTAAGGTTTGACGTCTCAAATTAAATGGAAATGGAATTACTCGGGCGTCGGCACAGAGTCGACTCACAAGGGCACTGTATGCCGAACTCTGTGTGTAGTGTGGGCATGTGCATTGAAGCATTTTCAATGTTTGAACAAATATTACAGCATTCAAATCTACATCAAGACTAATGAACCTACATTGGCTGCTTCCATAAAATGACTACATGTAAAGGTGAAAGGCCAGAAAAACGCACTGCCCTGTGCACTTCAAGCTTTTCAGTAAAGCCAGTATCTTTACAACAAGATTTAAGTAGAATAAATGTAAGACGAATCTCGCAACTGCATATATGTTGTCTCCGTTGTGGCAGTGATTAAGGCACATGTGAGTTGTGAGGACTTGCACAGTTGGAGAGCTGTAGGTATTCTAATCAGACAATTGTCTGAGCAAGTGACCTTTTATAAAAGCATTAGTAAGCTAAGCACTTATTTGATTTGCTCACTGTTTCAATGCAGAAACAACAAGAGTAGGTGTTTTCATTCCGAATCCACTAGCTATCAATGCCTATGGAGAAGTTGAAATATTCTATCTTTAGCCAACCGAGCCAAGCATGGTTAACCTCTCTGTCTTTCCTCTCTATTTCTGTCTCTCTCTGTCCTTATATCCTTATAAAGAAATGGCACAAACGAAACATTATGTTTTTAATTCATTCAAAAAAGACATAACACGCCAAAGCACTTGACAAAAACGGCACTTTATTTATTTTGTGACATAACTGGATGATAGACAGCACAAATGAATTGTGGTGCAATTCTGTTGTGAAAGGCGCTTATACAAGAAATGAACAAGCTCCTGTGCACGCTCCTCGTGTTGTGTTGCCGTTGATGTTGTAAAGTCAGGCAGTCAGTGCCCGAGACATCCAAGTGTTTTGCACATGCACACCTATACGTTGATTCAAAGCTGGAATCGTGCGTGCTTAACGATGGCCTCCGTGGCCAAGTGGTGCTGCACGGCAGCATTTTTCAGCAGTGTAAGAACCTCTGCCGCAGAATGACTGTGGCATTTTACGACCAGGAAGTTATTGAAGAGCTAGGGTACGAGGGAGCTTTTTTCAAACTTCATCTATACCAGGAAATAAAAGCTTGCAAAACACAAAATATAGTCGAACTAAAACAGAGCTGAATTCTTGGAATTCCGCTTTTGCTAGCCTTCATGCCACTTTCAGCTTTTGTAACACTAAAAGGTGTGCTTTCTGCTGGGGAACAAAAAATGTGCTTTACACGACATCAAGAAGAAAAAACGTAAGGTGAGCCATTTCTAAAAGTTGTGTGCGATGGCATTTTCTGTTCTTTCAGTATGGCCGGATAATTAAAGAGAACTATGACAACCTGATGCGTGACATTGTGGAGGAAGACTTGGAGACCCTGGCTCATGCCCGTAGCTTTTCCATCAATTCTATGGCCAGGGCGGCTGTGAGCCCGGACAGCGGATCACCAGAGCTGGCCTGTCCGTCATCCTCCGAGCGCAGAGGCAGTGCGGACTCAGGCTTGACCATCACGGCGAGTTCTGCCCAGCAGGAATCGTGTAGCGGAGTGTCGCTCGAGCTCACTGCCACGCCAACGGAGCAGCAGCAGATTGCCTTTTTCGATGCCGATGCACCCGTTGGAACCATCAAGAGAAAGCCGTCTATGACACCCAAGATCCCCCTGACAAACACCACTCGCACGCTTGCTAAGCAGTCGTCCGTTGATCTACCCGACAATGCCGGAATTTACGACACAAGGAAGAGCCTCACGGGTAGTTTGGGCAGAGTATCAGGAGGCCGAATGAGCCTGCGCCGGTCGCAGACTGATGAGCGCATTTGCGCCTCGGCCACACTGTCGAGGAAGACCAGTCTACCTAGCAATGCTCGGCCTCCATCATGTAGTCCCGAGCGGCATGTTGCCGTGCCACCGGCACCCGAACATGCTCCCAACATTGGTGCCAACGATTTGGCAGGCAGCACGCTGAGCCTCGAGTCATTCCCTCCTCCACCGCCACCTTTGCAGCTTGGCGATGTTCTGAGCTGGCCCAGCACGTCAAGTTTGAACTCACTGCCACCGCCCCCTTCTGAACTGGCTACGCCTACAAACAGCCCCGATAGCGTTACACCCACGCACAGCCCACCGGCCCCGATCTATGCAGACCCCATCTGTTCTGTGGCCCGCAGTGAAGAGAGGCCATCTTTGCAGCACGTGGTGGTGCGGCAAAAGCCGCCCCCACCTAAACGCAGCGAAAGCACCAGACTCTCATCATCTGCGTGGCGATCGTCGCCGGCTGGTCCGGTCACCTGCAGCAAGCCACCGGATGTGTTCTTGCAGGACTTGCAGCGGGTCATGGAGAAAAAGTGGAAAGTGGCGCAGCAGCTGTCCTCTGAACCAACTGCGACTCCGCATGAAATTCTGGGTTTCCGCGACCCCTGCTGCCTCCCCCCACCCGGTACGGAATGTGCCGACGATGGTACGTTTAGGCGCAAAATTCCGCCCCCGCCACCGCCAAAGCGCAGTGATGCTACGCAGCTAACTAGAAAGGTCTGTTAGGCCTCACCTGGCTGCTCTTGGTGTCGACAAAATATCACGTGTTGTGCTGCATATGGAGTGTTTTCAGTGCAGCAGCATTTCTCAGTTTTACAAAATATCATTGCCTGGTTACACAGACTCGTCTAAAGCTGGCTTTGACGGGACACTTTATTGTGCTACCAGCTGTGTGTACGATTTCTCTGCTGCTGAAAAGTCAAGTTTGGTGTTTTTAGCAATTTTGTGTTTATGAATGTTGAACTTGTTTAGGACCTGTAAAGCTGTCGCAATAACCATCATTCTGTGACCTTATACCAGATGGTAAACATTGCAAAGAAAAGCACATACTATGTCAAAAAAAGGTATTCTAGTTCTAGCGTGTTTTTCTTTGTATGTAACAATAATTACCTATTGCACAGAGGACAGTTGTTAGCCTTCATTTTGGCAGCAAGTCTCTTAATGCTGAACTTTGATTTACCGTATATACTCGCATAATGATCACACTTTTTTTTCCAAAAAAAGTTACTCCGACTTCGGGATGCAATCATTACGCGGTGTAAATTTTCTGTGAAAAAATATTCCGAGCACTGAAAACGCAAAAAGATCGCTAATCAGAATTTTTACAATAGCTATCATGAACATAACCAAAAATAAAAGTAAATTAAAGCTTACCTTTGTAATAAAATGCACACATTACGTAGGAGCTACATGCATGGCACACTGCCCTTTTAATTTTTACCTCTCTGACCTGCTAACGTTCATTCAGACTCCGAAGCGTCAGTGTCGTCGCCGCACAATTCCCTGTCGGAACCGGCGGTGTCTTCACTATCCCACAGAGGGTCATCTTCCGTTCCGACGAGCCCGTTGGAAATGCCAGTCTTTTTGAAGCTCTTGACGACCACCTTGTCGACATTGCTCTAGCGCGTAGTCAAGGGCCTTCAGCTTGAACGAGGCAGTAAAGCTCGCATACCGCCCCATGGTGAAACAGCGCTTCAACAGACGATCACAAAGCACACACACACACAAAAACAAATGTGGTCTCAGGAAAAAAAACATTGCTGCGGGATGAACACAGGTCGACCAACAGGCGGCCGCCGCTCTAATAGTGCGTGATGTCAAAACAAACATGGCGGCTGACGGAGCAAAGCGACCGCATTTTTTTTTTCTCCTTTTCGTCAGTTATGGAGGTTGTGAGTATGTCACGCGCGCCAAAACAGTTTTTTCCATCTAAATAAGGAATGCTTTCATTTAAATAAGTAAATTTATGGCATTAGCATAGTGATGCTTGCTTTCAGATCACAGAAACAATGATAGGCACGTTCAGCTGCCACAGACATGAAAACACATGGCGGGCATTCACTGAAAAAGCGGCATTTGCCCTTACTGCAATTCTAAATGGCTCGTTTCTGTCAACGGTGGGCAAAAATTGAGACTATGTTTGGTGTGTGCGGTTGGCGAGTTTTGAAGAGTTATTAACGCAACATTTGACAGATAATAAAGGCGATGAGCATCGGCTAGACTTGGCACAGTACATATCGATGTGGCAAGTTCGGGGTGCTATCATTACGCGAGGGAAAAAAAATCGAATTTAGACGACAAAATTTAGGGGTGCGATCATTACGCGAGTAAATACGGTAATGGAAAGATGTCAGACGGGGTTGTCGCATAGCACAAGAGGCACTGACCTGCAATTTGAATTGCTATCTGATGTTGCAGTGATTTTGCATTTGCTAAGCACATCTATATGAAACCTGATAAAACAGATGATGTGATGTTTAGGGCTTACATGTGAAATGAATATGGTGGCTGCAAAAAGTTGTGAACGAAGAAGCTGTGTTGTCGTGTACTGATACTCACTCGATGTTCTCATCTGTAGCTTGCTGTAATGAACAGAACTTTTCTCTTTAATGTTTCTTAGTGTGAACTGAATTGCCAGAAGAAAGAAAAAATTTCATGCCTGAGCAAGGCATCCTGCTATTTAAAACTTAATAATGAGAAGCTGCAGAGAAAGAAAAAAAAAGTCTCAAATTTCTTTATGCTTAGCCAGCAGTTATTTACACAATGACCAAATGTGCGCTGCAGTGTGCAAAACTAGGCATGCAACTTTCCAAGAGCGAGCCATAGTGTAAAGTAGGCCTGCTTGCCAGGAAGTTCTTGTGTGTGCTGTTGCATTGTTCCAGACTGAGCCAACCATCAGTTTGCTTTCAAGCCAGCATTGGTTCTAAAACCACAGCTTAGTTGGTTAATGCCTACATCTTAGATTAAAAAGCAACCTCTAAGTCTATCAAAACGATAGCACATAATGCATTCCTGTTAATTGATTAAGGTACTGCACTTCAATTTATTCAAGCCAAAAAACACTTGGTTGAAACGACAATCGGTGTTGTGTCAAGGTCATGTATTATTGCCATCGACCTTGTTGGCAGACCTTGGTATTTTGCTTGAAAATGGCCATTTCAAAATGGGGTGATTGACACACGGGATGAACAACAGGAACACAGGAATCACTGATAAACCCATAAGTAAACTCTGCATGACTTCCGTAAAAGTATTCTCTTGAGCAGCCTCTCACTAGGCCCCATTTTTTTGTCATCACTTTAAATTGTTACTGGTCATCTGGGGCGCTTTTTACAGAAGGAATTCTTCCAGTCGGTTCAGCTCTTTAAAAGAACTGCACTTTCGCGTGAGGCAATCTTCACTGCAGGCATTTATGCTAGCAAGGTGCCCAAATTCTTTGCCGTTGTTTCTCGCTGTTTTGCTTTTCACCGCAAAGTGTTGTGCACTCTGCATTGGATGAAAAGCAAAGTCACTTGTCATGGTGAATGAAATTCCACAGCCAGTCTGTTCTACAGGCATCTGTGCATTTCCTTTCTTTTTCTCTCAAAGTGCGAAATTAAAATCGTTAAGGTGACTCGTTTTCTGGGCGAGCCATTGTTGTGGAACAAACTGATTATCTCCTTTTACATAACGCCAAGCTTGCCAGCTGAAGGAATAGCTATCATTAAGACAAAGAATCCAAATATAATGCAAGTACAGTACACAAAGAACTTAATACATACACGTATCTCGAATGCAATTTTGGCATCATTGTACTCGCATGAAGGGAACCGAATTGTAAGTTGTCGTAACCACGTGGTGGTGGATCTGCTGCTGTCGTCACCATGCAGGCGCAGTGCCACCTCTCACTCGGCTGTGTTTAGGCTTAAGCTGATCCGCCGGACACATGTGCGCCATGAAGCAAAAACGACTCTACATGGGGTGATAGCTTCCCTGAACTGAACCAGTGAAACTAACTGACATTTTAGCCAGGGAAAGTGCAGATGACATTATTAGTTATTCTTTTTTTTTTAGCTGTAATGTAATGATTAGGGCATAAATAAAAAGAAATAAAGCTGACGAAACAAAAACAACTTTCGGTTCGGTGGGATTCGCACCCACAACTTTCGAATTATGTGTGCAATGTTCTACCAAATTGTGCAGTGATGGAGATAGCTTTTTCGTCCACTTTTCCAGCTATTTATGTGCATTTTGTTCTCTGGGAGCATTAGCCGTGCAAGCCTGCAGACTTGAGATACGTGCAATAAAAATACTGTTGGCAGGTAACAAGTTGCAGCCTCTGACCAAAGCACAAAAGAATGCAGAGGTGTGTTGGGACTTGTACGAGCTCCTTGATCGTGCTGAACCTTGCTAGATTTTTATGTCAAAATATCATCAATGATGAATGGGTGCAGTTGTCGGCAGCTTTCTCTCAGTCATATTCATTGTGCCATCTGTATAAATATGGAGTCCAATAGCAGTGTCATTAGATTCTGCTGCTTGAACTTTACATCAGTGTTTTTCCAGTCAATGCAGCGATTATTTCAGTGTTTGACTAGGGGACTTTATGTTTTTTTGATGGATTCTGATTACTGTTCATCTAAACTGGCTTGTTTTGTATAGATTAAAAAGAAACATTGGGTAAATCCTCCTTTATCTTTCATATGCTGGTTTATTTGTTATAATGCAAGCTTGCTATTTGAGCAAAAATTTCCTGGTCAAAGGACGAAACAGACACAAACAGGTGCAAATTTCTGACTGAATTTATTATCAAGGTGAGACATATACATGTGCATGTGACAGAACTAAAATACTAATGGCACCGGTGTGCAGTGTGCCAGCACGCATCAGCTAATCACTCCATCAAGTATAGTGCCCCTTCAAGAAGGCTATTTCCTTCTCTGTCAACGAAACTGAGGTCATACTCAAGCAACTGTTGCCCTCAAATTGTGCTTGAGCTGCCTCCAAGTTCTCATGATAACGCTAATCCGCGTCTTGGAAAACAGCAGTGCACTGATCATACAATAGTTTGCACCCACACTCGTGGCAATGAATAGCCAAATTACTATCACTGCCTTTTTCCATCCTGTTTGCATGTTCACGCAGGCAGTGGTTCAAACATTGACCTGTTTGCCCAATGTAAGGTTATCCACCCAAAAGCGGACTTTTATAGGACCTCGCTCGTCCAGTCAGTGTACTTTTTCCAGTGCTTTACGTTGCATTTTTTTTTCTTGGGTATAACTGAACTTGTAGCGATGAAGAGCTTGGCTTCTGGATGCTTATATAACTTGTACACCGACTTTTGCACTAATCTTTTTAAGACTGTGTGCGATGCCGTGCAGGTAGGAGACCACCACCAACTTTCTAGGGTGCGTGGTCTCCCCGATTGTTCCCCTGATTATCCTCTTCACACGAAGAAGCTACGGCCTTATTTTTTGTTTTTGGACTTTGCTGAACTGGATTGCACTTAGTTTATGAGAGAGAGAGAGAGCTATTGTTTGTGTGATGAATACTTGTGCTTTTGTGTATTAATGCATACAATGTCTTTTTAATGTTGAAGTTGTAGCCAACCCCTTGGAGAACCTTGAATTCAGCACGCTGTTGCATGCTTTTACTTTCACTTATAAATTCGACCGGTTGGAACAACGCTAATTCGGCAAACATCTCTGAAAATTTTAGACTGAAAAGTTGAGGGTGCGCGTTTGGGCGGGTTGATTTATGATTACGGATCAGAAAGAAAACAGGCCATGGTGCGAGTCTGCGCACTGTTTAAGGCATATTTAATTTTTGCAATATTAGCCAGTTACTTGTTTTTAAAAGAGTATTGGCGCTTTATAGCTTAATATAATGCTCTCGCTTGTTTCTTATAGCCCAGGCTTATGGGTAGTTGAATGATTATGATAGTATGTTTAAAAGTTCTTCTTTTTTTGTTCAGCCAGTATTATTAGGCATTTCTATTAACAGGCTTTTTCTTTCTTTTTTTAATAGCATTTCATTTATATCTATTGTGTGACATTCAGTGTGCTAGCAGCACCCGTGTCTGGTTATAGCATGCTTATTTTTCTTTTTACAATATTTTCCACGCTGCTTTTGCATAGTAAAATGCAGTACAGTCTGTCTTGCTGATTTTTGTGTGCATTTATTTAGTTTTGTAATCATCCTATATCCAGTGTCAGTTTGTGAACTGATATTGGGTGGTAACGATGTGTTGACAAAACATCATTTTTATAAGTGTGTCATTTTAGTCACTTTTTAACTGTGAATTATCAAAGGTGTAGTACAGTTGCACCAGTGTTCAAATGTCTGCGTAATTTTAAAGTGTCAGGTGAAATTCATAGGGATGCTATTCCAAGACGTGTATCTTGCCTTCAGTTTGGCCCATTAAGCACATGTTTTGAGGACTGGCAGCGTTCTATCCCCAGTAGACTGCACAGACCCTAGCAGTGTAATGATTTAGCATTTTTTTTTGTATAAGAGTATTATAAACAGTGGCTCACATTGGAGAAAATAGGCAATTCGCCATGTTGGGAAATGATGTTGTGCTTTAGGTACAGTTGAAAGGAAAGCATCTGTCAAACTGGGAGCAAACTCATGGTGCCTTGACAGTGTAGGAATGTTATGCCAACTATTCCTGGATAGAAGGACCCTTCTGTTGAATAATGGGGAAAAGCATGTATATAACTATAGAGTACTGAGGTTAGGCGACGGTTGGTATAAATGGCAAAATGGGATCATGTTGAGCACTTTGAGAACCTTTCACTGTACAAGGAAAACATCATTCGTTCACCACTGAACATCCCTTTTCTCATCGTATGTGAATGTAGCCCATAGAAAAGGGGTCATCCATTTGTGACTGCTTTTCCAGACCCTTTGAGCACTGATGGCCCTGCTGATGGGAGGGAAAAACCCCTTGTTGTTTTTTAAAGCTTTTTACGGAAATGCTTGATGCAGATTGCCCAAGATTGGTTGTAAAACTTGGTTATCAATTAATAAATCCAGTTAATTGTGTTGATAATTAATGAGCACCAGCTTAGAAAACATGCGCAATTTCATTGTAAGGTTGTTGTTGCGAGCACTGTCTCATTAGACGCTTGTGGACGGTTCATATACCCTCGTGCTTTGCTCTTACGAGTTAGTACTTCACAATGAGGTGACAGACTGCACAAAAACCACTTCACTCCCTGGAGAGCATTTCATCGAAGTTAAGCGAAATCGAACCCAAAAGAGTTAGTTGCTAGCCTTACTTCTTATAACATGGTAACTTATTGCTATCTCAGCCATTGCTTTCCCCTTGCAGTGAAACATTATTTTTCTTGTACTGCAACTCAAACACTTGTTAAAAATTTAAGGTGAAGACTGTATGGAAAGGATTTCACTATAGCCTCAGTAATTTTCATTATGATCACTCAGACACTTTTAAATGAAAGTTACACCTAGGTCCAACTACTTTCAATGGAGTGATCTTGAGAAGAAAGAGCACTATTTCATGTTTCGAAACATGTGCAAGATGCTAACAACAAAGACCAGTGACTGCGCTTCAAAAGCACTTCTGGTGGGAACACTTGCATTCACAACTTATGAAAATGGCAAAATAGGAATATTTAGTTTTAAAAAATTAAGAAATGCACTGAAATTATGAAGGAAAGCAATGTGTAAATGAGCCCATTGGGAGGCGTGGTTCTCGATGCCAGTTTTCAGTCAATGCAGGCACTGACTCGTGCTCACCTCAGCCTGGTATTGCTTGTTGTTCTTAGTCTCAAAATCTTTAAGAAATTAGTTTTTTACAAGATTTACTCCACCAAGCCCTCTCTAAGAGTGTACTGCTTTTAATTAAAGTGGCACTTCCACCGCATTTTCGTGTGTCCTGTGTCTGCGTGTAGTCTGCATGACGCACTCGAGTTTGACAACACGTACACACATCGTACTACAGCGTACGCCTTCAATACGGCGTTCTTTTAGGCTTCGCAGGACATCAACAGTGTCTTAGTGCAAACGAAGCATTGCCTATTTCAATTCTCTAAAAGTCTATCCCGCAGAAGAACGGTGTTTAGGGCAACTTGGCCACAGCACGTCAGTATCAAGTGGTGAAGGTTTAAAAGGAGTCATTCTCTGCTGCGAAACACAGCACAGTTTGTCCTGTAATCACGCGTGTGCACGTGCAGTTGCCTGTATGGGTATGGTTTCCAGCATGCAAATATTTACTGGCAAACTTTTAGAGCAGTCTCTGACATGGCCGAGGTACAATAAGCAGGAATGTCTTCGAGTTCCCTTTTCCGTTGCAACCTCCAGGTCTACGAATCTCTCATTCTCAAAGTCCTCAGAGCAGTAGGTTATCATTCCATAGGAAAGCAAATAGTCTTTGTCGGTGCAGGTGCACAATTCCAATTAGATTACCTATACAGCATTTTTTTAAGTGATTTGTCTCTAATTTTCAAGGTATTGGGTTTCTATTGATTATTGGTTGCTGCCAAATGTTTCGAGGCTGTTTAGTTCGCTCGGGCTCAGCATGAATAAATCACCCGGAAGTACAGTGTGTTTCTTATGCCCTCATGTTTAGTTATTGAATATTTTTCTGTTCTTTTTTATAAGTGTACCCTACTACTTAAGACTTTCATGACTGCATATATGGATTAGTAGGCTCAACAGAAGCGAGCTGATGTTTTGCCAAACCAGTTAATTTTAATGAAAGTTATAGAAGAAATGCTGTAACACTGTGTGTTGGGTTCATACAGCATTTCTGCATAAATATAAAATGCAGATTGTATGTTTTTCCTAGCTTGTGCCAAATCTTAACGATGCATCCATGTATACAGAGCAGACATTTTTCTTTCTTTTTTATCAAAGTGGTAGTATGCATTGGTATATCAGGTGGAATGTTCAACCATAAGTGCACAGTTATAGATGGGCAACACATTTCTCGTGCCAGTTGTAACAGCACTTATTCTAAATTTGCACTTTGCCATTTTGTCAGTGCTTGATTGCTGGAAGCATGGTATGTATCACCTTCATATTGCAACACTTGTGATCCATTCAATCAGCTTTACAATGATACGTGCATGAAAGTGTCACTAAGTACCAACGATGCTTGTGCATTTTTGGACCACCGAGTGGAAATAGGAATACATTTGCCTAATAATTTTAGGCATCGGAGCAGCATGATTAAATGGAGCACTTGAAGAGCAATATTTGAAAGCAGACTGATACAAGCACAGCGTAGACCTCACAAGTTGTGCTAAATGGAAACTTTCCTGTTTCAGTAATGTATAACAGGCAGTAAAGAGCACATTGTATGATTTAAGCTGTTGAAAATGCGTGCTATTTTATAGTTTTGTACTGTTCAAGTTATTTATCAAATAAGTGCTTGCATTGAAAATTTGTTACAAGTTATGCAATGTACGTTAAAAGGCTTTATTTAATCTGCTTTTATGTTTGTATGTGGCACTGTGGCATTTCACAATGTCACCTCCCGAGTAGTGGGAACAGCATGGTGTGTGCCAGTGCATTGGCAAATAGTTTAGTTTATTTTGTGTTTGAACAATAAAGCCAGTGATGTTGATTCTCCTTCAGGCTTACTGATTCTGCACGTCTTTTCGAAGGCTTTTTATTTTTTGCCAAATTATATGATGACTGCCCACCACGGCCCTGTTAAGCTCAAGGATGCGACAGCATTTCGATGTGGTCAAAATGCAAAGGATGTTTACCAGGTCAAGTTGACCCCCCCCCCCCCCCCCCTCATGCCGTGGAACCATATTGTCATTTTGGCTCATAAAAACTCAGCAACTGTTATTATTGACAATAAGGGTTCTTATCAGCATATCTTTTCAATGACAAACTGCTCATTTCAAGGTCGTGGGATCGAATCGTGGCTGCAGTGGCCGCATTTTTGGTGCTAGAAGTGCTTTAGGCCCGTGTACTTAGATTTATGGCGAATTACATTGAGAGAACAGGAGTATAGGGGCAGGGCTCTGAGGTGGTGGGGGCAGAGCACTGTTACGAAGGCGCGACGCCAACACGGTCGGGAAGGCGCCACTGCTCCGAACTCCGCCTCCAAGGTCACCAGCCGTTTGGTAGCGTGTGTTACTCAGCTCGCGACTGCTTCTGCGTAGAGCTGATAGACGAGCGGACGAGACGACGGTGAATTAAGGCAAGGTTTATGCACAGCATAGAAATAGAGGCGTTACAAATTCGGCATTGGGGCCGACAGCTTAGGGACTCGAAGAGCTGAGATGTCTTCTCTCGCACGCATCCGTCTCTCTGTTACGAAGCGCACCGCCGACGAGGTTACGAAGGGCGCCACGAAACTCGCCGCTGCCTAGGACACCGGGCGCGCCGACTGCGAAAGGGGCTCGAAGCAACGAGAGGCTTCTCTGACACATAGGTCTATTGCCGGCGACGCGCCGCAGGGCCTTTTTTCATAGGCACCGGGTGGATCCTTTGAGTCACCAACGTGCAACCAGAAGTGCCGCTAGGCGTGATGTCAGAATTCTCCTATGTGGCCCGCTGCTGGACCGCGTCATGCTCTTCAAATCCGGAGCCGCTGCGCGTGGTTGCACCCAAGGATGAGTGACGCCCCCGCGCATTGCGTAAGACTCGCCAGACTGGAAGGCGCCGATTGCTTCAACGGGCTTGTAGACTGAGGGAGCTCGCTGTGCGTTGCGTGACAGACCGGCGCCGCCGCTTGATGACGTCGTTGAGTTGATCGCGTCAGGCGGGTTCGACCGCTGGCCTTGACGCAGATCGCCTTTGCAGATGCATTGACGTTCGGTGTGGACTCGCAGGCGTAACAGCACTGAGAGCAGGGCCACTCAACTTGCCACTGGAATGCGCCGTGCTCCTGGAGGGCAGGTGAGAAGGTAACGAGTAGGGAGACCATGCGACTGAAACATTCCAAGCCTCGGCATATTCTTTGTGGGGTAGCAGCAAAATACGTGGGAAATCGGTCAGTCACGTATTCCTCATTTTCCTAATGCCTAGTATGCTTGTGCTGTGACTCATTCGGCAAACGTCCAGCTCTCATCGTAGCCATTCGTACAAAACAGTGGTGTCAAACTACACATGGTTGCTACCACTGCTGCCACGCTCGCCGGCTGAAGAAAAATTTGGAGGCTGTGACGTTCAAGGACCACATGGCTCGTTGTACTGCGCCTACTCAGCTTTTCAGGCGAGAACACTGCAAACTGCTCCTGGCTGCTCTCGGCACAGCAAAAGCACTCTCGCTTTACCAATGGATGACATTGCTCCTGCACCTGTTCGACCACTGAAACACGCCGGCTCTGAAGAGAGCACTTTAGGCGTGCTTTTGAGTGCTGCTGCTTTCCCAATGGAATTCGCCATAAGGTGCAAATTAAAGGAACCCAAGGGGTTGAAATTTCTTGCGTTCTCCAGTACGGCGTCTCTCATAATCTTATCGTAATTTTGAGACGTTAAACCCCAGCAGTTATTTATTCAAGGACGTATATAACTTTTCTTTGCACTAGTGTTTTAGGCATGTGTTGCTTGTATTGGCCATGACCAAATACGATCTGCTTGGAAGCTCTGAAAGATGTGTACCTTTTAGATGTCTTGTGCAAATATTCTGGTATTCCAAAATAATGTGTTGAATGGTTTATCCATTGCGCTTTCAACATATGCACTTCTGATGTAACTATTTAAAGCATTTTTAAGAACTGTAATAGGGCACTAGAATGACACAAAGAAGCCACATGCACGCATGCAGTCTCTGTGCTGCCTTGGTGTGGTTGTTTCTAGTGAACGAAGTAAAATGAACTGTCAACATGCCAAGAATGCCACTTTCATATTTCCTCTGTCGTGTTTTTTGTCTTCAGACAGCCAGCTCTGGCTTCATATAACTATTGTGTTTGACGTAGTGGTTAGAAGATGAGAAAAGGCACCTAATTTCTGCAACCCGGTCGGGAGCACAGCGTAGTGCCTTCGGGGAAGGGAAAAGGGAGAAAAGTGGAGAGAAGAGGAAAGATTAATTGAGCAGTGGAACGGTCGTCATCAACAGAAGCAGCAGTCCAGAAGCAAGGGTAGGGGTGGCAAGGGGCCCGTCCTCAGCGGTAGTGTGTTTGACGTAAAAAAGAGTTTTATGTCAGGGTTCGTCAAGACTTCACTGACGATCCTTTCCGTCACGGAAGTGACATGTGTAAAATTTATATGAGCAGATAAAAATATAAAAAATAACACCACCTCCCGCTAAAGGGAACTGTGTGTGAACGCGAAGCAGCGGGCACCAACGCTTACACTGGCGGCGGCGTTGACGCCGGCGCTCCATCGCAGCGTTGCGCAGCTTCCACTGCAGAGTCTTTTAAAACCTCTTTGGGCCGCTCTTTTCCGCCGCAGTGACTGAGTATGTGCGCTTCGCAGGGCTGCGCTGCCCTCAATGTGAAAACTCCAATGCTGGTTCTCTATTGAGCGGCGCTATTTGTAGGAATGTTATGTGGCGTTTTGTGGGCGTCTCAGTGTCTGATAAACGAAATGCGGCCGAGAGAAAATTGTGCATTGCCACGTGACGGCTGTCTCGATGGTTTACGGTTACGATGTTGCGTGGGCCTCTGAAAAGCAACGGAGGCCAGCAATTGGCTCCGGAGTAATTGCTTGGATCTCGTAATTTTTTCCGTGGTCGCAATCGATGTCTTTGTAACGCCTCTTCTAGACTTAGTCCGGATTCTCTCTAGCGAGCCACAATGCACGACGGCGTAACAAGACGCGGGGAACACGGTGCGAATTTCGGCAAAGGGCGTTTCTGGTTTCCTCTCTTGGCGAATATAACCCCCCAAAAAAGAGAAAAAAATCAGCGTGGCACCAACACGTGCTTGAAGTTGGTGCGCAGTAGATGGGCGTTTGCGATGGGCCAGTGCAACGCTCAAGTGCACGTAAAGGACATACGGCGGTGCTTGCATGGATAGTTTCGTCACGCTGAGTTCTGGAGAGAGTTGAACCACTGTGGTTACGAAACGGCAACCTGCGCGTGTCTTAAGGGGGCGAAGCTCCTAAAGCCTTGGGTCTGTCCATCCCTTGTATGTGACCACTTAGTTGTATGATGCGCGCTCTAGTGTGATAAAAGTGGGCGGACGGACGGACAGACACACAGAGAGACGGATGGACGCTTCGCCCCACTCGTTATTCACGACGTGGATATGCTGTGAATTTTTTATTTTTGTTTTTTTTGTCAATGCTCCTTCAATCAAATGTCTCACGCTAGTGACTCGTGCTTCTATTACAATTGTATCGTGGCAAGATGATAAGTTTAAAAAAGTCAGCAGTCATACTGGTAAGGAACATGGAGGTTTGGATTGCAGTACCCAGGCTGTTAGCATATAATGAGCGGTTAGAGCACAATACAGCATTGGGAGCGTGGAGTGATTTCTGCCGTTGATCATCCCACGGCACCTTTAATGAAAGAATAAATCGCTTTAGGGAATTAAAGAGAGGTTATAGAGAAGAAGTGGTTCATCGCGGGTGGAGCTCTTCTGTGGGCCTGACCTAGCGTCGCCGATCTGACACACCTGGACGGTCGGTACGCATTTCTTGCATTGTTCCCAAACATCTCAACACGTTCATACGCAAGCTTGGACTTGTCGAGCTTGTTCAAGCATCATCCTACCGTGCATTTCGTGTATTTTCTTTACGCTGGGAATGTGCGTATATACGGGATCGGTGCGTTGACGTGCTCAAGAGCGCCATGGCGTCCCGACTCGCCGCTTTTTCGAGTAACTGAATGCGCTCTGCTGAAGTGGGTTTGCCTTGGATACATCGAAGAATAAGTCAAAACAGCGACCCATCGCTCGGCAGCGGGCCGCTATGGCGAGCTCACTTTACAACGCGCCTTAATTGCATGCGCCGACACAGTTATACAGCGTGCTACTTATATGCATCGTTTACCGATGGCGGTATGCAGATCTCGGATGAGCTTGAGCGTATTATCTGTTACGCAACGCTGCTGTATTTTTTTTTCAATTCGAAAACTGCCTTTGAGACACGCGCGGAACAGGGGGCTCCTTTCTGTACGCACTCATGATGTGGAAGGGAGAACAAAAGCTATAGAAAAATCATTCACGCCATGCATTGCCAGACAACCCTAGCCGTCGGCCGGAACCCTCGGAGACACGGCAGCATCAAGGGCTTGACTGATGATCTCTTGCTGGTCTGGTCTGTTGAGCAGAACCGCTGCAAAGGAATCCTCGTTGCCGCCAATGTGACAAACAATCGTCTCGTTTTTATGTGACAATCTAACAGATTATCCGCCGCCTTAACTTAATTAGTAAGAGAACAGGGTTCGTAATCGTAATGTGGCACGTTCGGCCCCTGTCGGCGGCAATTTCTCTTTTCGTCCCCTCAACATTCTTCACATCTACATCGAAGTTATCGCAATACATTTAAAACCGTACAAGTACTGTCCTGCATAACTTCAAGGCGTCAGGCTCGGATCCAGGAAATTTTTTTCAGGTGGCGTCCACCCGCCAAACACCTTGACGGGAAAACACCGATGTTTACTATTTTCGGTAAAACACCCTCCTCCAGCCTAATTTTTGTGGGGGGAGGGGGCTACCCCTGGCGCCCTCCGTGGCTTCATTATCTGCTGGTTTTCATTAACGTGCAACCTGGCCCACATACGACTTTCTTCGTCCCATAGTTTCGTTATTTTAATGAGCTGCACAGATGTGACTGATCTAAAAATTTTTTTTCGCGAGGCACCACATGCAGTCACCACGTGTTCGAAACATATCCGTTGAACACGGACAATCGTTAAGATTCGGCGTCCAGAATTTATTAATTCTGGAGGTCAGTACCGATATGTTCATAGAACCATGACGCGAAGTGCCCTCCAAAAAATGATACGTATTGATATGGGAAAAAGGCCTTCTCATATATAAATGGCAACACTATATAGCTAACCTTAGCATTCTTTATTGTCCTTGCGGGGCTATAAATATCGTGACTGTGGAGCACTAGCTGATGCGAGTTTGATACTCCGGCGCCTGCCTTATACTCCGATTGATATGTGGGATTTAACGTCCCAAAACCACCATATGTGCCTTATCATACTCCGGCGCCTGTCTTAACCTCATAGTCGGTAGGTTTTAATTATGGCTGTTTGCAACGTAGAAAAACGATCCCTTAAGTGTTTTCTTTTTTTTTCGTCGTTTATGCGATATGGAAGAGATTTCAACAACTGTGCTAGTTGCCTTGCAAGGAAACTTTTATTTCGTAAGAATGATATCCCCGTACGGTACATTCGAAACTCGGAAACATAATCACGCAAATCATTGATAAAAAGAGCACATCTCTTTTCATGGGACAATAAGCAGAAAATAACCGCACAGTATTAAAATATTCGAAATATTAACGCGGGTTGACGGACAGTTGTCAACACGCCTTGCGGGTGCTCCCTTGCGGTTGGAATCAAGTTCACGATGTTGCTCTTTGTGGGAACACAGTCGATAATGCTGCCTGAAAACAGAGACAAGCAATCGAATTATTGGCAACGCATTTATATATGTTTTCAAACAGAGGGCCTTCCAAGGACGTTACACAATACAGTAAAAGCTCGCTAATTCGGATTTCACGTCCGAGATAACCGAATACCCACTTATCGAATGAATCATGAAAGCGTCAAATAAACGGGCACTTGAATCAATGCGCTTTCATTTTCTTGAGAAGTACGTAAATTCAGTAATTAATTCACACAAGAGCACTGCAAAAGCCCTGTGTACGTGGCTTCAGGCGAGCCTCAATTCAAAACGAGCTTTGAACCTATACGTTATTGCGCACCATCAACACGAATGTGGATGGCGGTCACGCCTCTCCGAAGGAGCACGGCCGTTGCAAACGCCGTTTTATTGCCATCGCATCTCACATTTGCGGCGCTTCGCGTTCGGCACGCCTTAAAGATCATCCGAATCAACTTTGTTATGGCCAAATATGACCGAATACGCGAGAGTTGGAAGTCATTAAACTATACGCAAAAGCTGGCTGAGACAAGAAAGCACGTCCGAATTTTTTCGAATTACCCAGTGTAGAAATAACGAGCTTTTATTGTATCCGAAATTTTTGCCGAATATCTTGCCCCGGCACTGAACACTGTCGCCTTTCGGTAAGATCTGAAACTATGTCATATCCGTTTGGCTCCTCCGACTGGCTTCGAATATGCTATAACAAGTCGGCAGGCTTCACCGAGGAATCGCTGCCTAGCTGTTTACCATATCGCGCGTTTGGGTCCTGTATAGATTACGGTGGCTCGCAGATCAAGCGAGCAGATTATGGTGAGGGGAAAGTGCGCGAAAAGAACGTCACGTCATTCCGCGAAACGACTTTGTTTCGAATCGCGCCGTTGGCCGCTGTGTTGCAGTGGAAGGAATTGCCTACGCACTTGTCACGCACAAGGCGCGGCTGTGTTTGCTGTGTCAGTCAATGCGCGCGTTTGCGACGGGGCTTTCGTCGGCCAGCTTCCGTTCATTCTTTCCTCGCTATTAACCCTGGTTCATGTGCGATCCGCCGTGTTGCGCAATGCCTGCCGAGGCCGCAATTAATGGCCACGAAGATGGGATTGCCGTCGAATTGCAGGACCTCCATATACCGGCGGAAAACGGTGACATGCCTCACAAGGTCTTAAAATTCGTCGAAGACTTCAAGTCGTGCGTCGAGTGCTTCGAACCACCGAGCCAGACAGGTGAGTTGAAGGTTTCGATCTCTGTAACGACGACGGGAAGCAAACGCATCAACGACACGCTTACGAGGGTTATGATGAGAGAGAGCTGGGCTAGTTAGTTGGTATTCATGTTAAGAGAGCCAGGGCGATTGTATGGTTTGTGACTGTCTTGACTTGTTTGTACGAGTTTGTACGCTCTGTCTCTTTAACAAAGGATTATCGAGACCATGTTAAGGTTCTCAAGGCTCGCTGCGCGCCGAAATGGATGGTTGTCGCGGAATAGTTCAGGTTGAAAAAAAACACGAAATAGAAACAATGAGTTGGTTTGGACTGATGAATTTTATTCTGAAAACTCCAATGTCGTTGATTTCAGGAACATAGATAAAAAAAGCAGAAAATCCGTCCATAAATCTCGCGCAAATATCTGAGCGCACCGTCACAAATTTGAAAGCGTGTTTTTTCGTATTTCGGACAAATTTTTCAAACGAAGCGGTCTGAAATCCGTTGTCTCAGAAGGAAACGGGCCGTTGCAACGGAAAAAAGATTAGCGCAAGCGACCAGTGACCGGAGCCGAAAAATCGCAACGCACAGAGCTGTTTCACCTGAGCCGCCGATAGCGAGAACTGCCAAACACATTCCATTTTCCAAAGCAGTGGTGCCTGGTGGGCTCGCGGAAAGCAGCTCATCTTGTTGTTGGCCCGTCCGAAAAGCCGTATCTGAAAAGAAACGCTTGTTCGTATTGCTCATCGGCAGGCGTGGCTATGCGCATCATTTTTTTTTTTTACTGGGGTTGCGAGCAACTGCAACTTTATCGCATTTGCTGCGAAGAAGCTGTATGTATACGTTGTGCTTTCCGCCAGCCACCCCTGCTTTGTATTATGAAGTGTGCTTGGCACTCTAGATATTGGCGCGCTCATGTCAGTGCCACATGTCGCAATCTTGTCGCTCCGGCAACCGGTCGCTTCTGCCAATCTTTTGCTGTTGAGACTGTGCGCAATTTTCACCCATTAGGAATGACGTAGTTCCTAGGATACGCCGTCAAGATCTTTCGCGATTGGTGCGGCAACTTCAAGGTGGCAGCATTTTCTCTTTTCGCACGTTTTTTTTTTTTGTTTACCAAGCGCCTGGTGATCGTGCCGATTTCGGTAAAGGGTAATAAGAGAAAAATCGGCCTTGTCATTGTCCTCATTTAACTGCAGAGTACAGCAAGAGAACGAGTGAGTGGCAGCATTTGATTGAATTGAAGCTGCTGAGCGAGTCGTGCGAATTCGATTACTTCCTAAACGACGCTTCGAAAGACAGTTTTGTTGCTCAATTGAAGAAGAGCCTGTTTTTGTAAAAAGGCTCTAGGCTAAGTGAAGACAAATATTTGGTAGGAATCGTGTCGAGGCGTGCGAGCAATTTACTCCATTTGCCCGCACGGGAAGCGAAGAACCGAATTCACAAGCACAGACCGTACGACCTCGTAATATACCTGAAGAGAGAGTGCGCCCGATAACCCGTCGAATCAATCCTACGAATACAGCACCTTTATAGTAAAACTGACCCGAGCTCCGCAGGCGACGGACGAGGATGGTGTGGGCCCCACTTCTCCACGAGCACCAAACGTTGGAGGCCTGTGATCTCGTCAAACTGAACAAGGGTTGTCAGGAACAGGTAAACAGTGAAGATCAGTTGTATTCGTCGGCCATATTCGCAATAATTATGACGTCAGAGCCGTCACTCACACAACTCCTCCTATGCGCGAGGTTTCGCAGAAAGGACATGAGAGACGCCGTAGTGGAGGGCTTCGGAAATTGTGATCATCTGGCGTTCTTTAACGTGCACTGATTTCGCACAGAACGCGAGCCTCTATACAGTATTTCGCCTCCGTCGAAATGTGGACGCCGCTGCCGGGAGTTTACCCGCGATCAGCAGCCCAGCAGCGTAACCGCTATAACACCGTGGCGGACAACTTTGTTTTGTTGCTGTTAATCATCAGTAAAAACAATTTTCGTACTGTGTCAAGATTCCTATAGGAGCCTTTATACGATTCCTCTACTGGCAGAGTAAGACTTGCCTCATTTAAAAGAACATGAGTAAAAAGGGGGCCTAAAGTAGTGAGCACATATATTCTCAGTGCTTGTCCGGCTGACGTTTGCTACAATATTGTGAGATACGGCTCCGAATGTTACAATAATAACATATTGCGCCAGAATAGCACCAGGTGGCGTAAAATGTCAGCTAGCGTACGATAGCGTGGTTCAAGAGGAATTGTGGGGAATACTGGACACACTAGGCGTGGAACATGTAGTCACTAATCTTTTAAAGGGTGTCTATAAAGGTAACAAGGTAGTTATAAAGTGGGAAAAACAGGTATCCAAGCCTGCAGAGGTAAAACGGGGGCTTAGGCAGGGGTGCCCCCTGTCACCCTTATTATTCATGATGTACCTACAAGGATTAGAGGCAAAATTAGAGGGAAGTGGACTGGGCTTCAACCTCTCTTTAGTCAAACAAGGAAAACTTATTGATCAGGCACTACCAGCATTAATGTACGCAGATGATATAGTGCTAATGGCCAACAACAAGGAAGATTTGTAGAGATTGATGGACATCTGCGGTAATGAGGGAGATAGGTTAGATTTTAGATTCAGTAAGGAAAAATCAGCAATCATGATTTTCAATGACAACGAAGGTAGTCAGCTTAGAATACAGGAGGTCACGCTAGAGATAACAGATAAATACAAATATCTGGGCGTATGGATAAGCAATGGGACCGAGCATCTGAGGGAACACGAAATATACGTGACGACTAAAAGTAACAGGAATGCAGCAGTCATGAAAAATAGGGCACTGTGGAATTACAATAGGTATGATGTTGTGAGAGGAATATGGAAAGGGGTCATGGTTCCTGGGCTGACGTTCAGCAATGCGGTTTTGTGCATGAGATCAGAGGTTCAAGCAAGATTAGAAATTAAGCAACGTGGAATAGGTAGGCTTGCTTTAGGAGCTCACGGGAATACACCAAATCAGGGAGTACAAGGTGATATGGGATGGACATCATTTGAGGGCAGGGAAGCTAGCAGCAAGATAAAATTTGAGAAGCGATTGAGAGAAATGGGGGAAGAGCGTTGGGCTAGGAAGGTTTTCAGCTACTTGTACATGAAGAAAGTCGATACAAAATGGAGGAAGCGAACCAGGAAGTTGACTGGTAAATACTTAGAAAACAGCAGGTGGCCAAACCAAAAAGAACTATCGGTTAAGAAAAAAGTGAAGGAAACGAAGACTGACATGTGGAGGATGGGCATGATTAAGAAGTCCGCACTAGAGATCTATCGAACTTTTAAGCAGGAAATTGCCAAGGAAAGGATCTATGATAATACTCGGGGTAGTTCTCTACTGTTTGAGGCCAGGACGGGAGTACTGCGAACCAAGACATATCGGGCCAAATACGAAGGGGTCGACACAGTATGCAGTGCGTGTGGAGAGGAAGAAGAAACTGCCGAACACTTGATAATGTTCTGTAAAGGGCTTCACCCTATAGTTCAGGATGATGGCGCAGAGTTTTTCAAAGCACTGGGATTTAGGGACAGTGAGGGCAAAATAGACTTTAAGCGGGTAGACTTAACTAGAAGGAGGTTATCTGATTGGTGGCTAAAGTCAAGGCACGAGTGAAAATTAAACCCTTCACTGCGAAGTACGAATCCTCAACTTCATTATTTAAAGGAAAAAAAAGATAAATGTAATGGTTAGTTCACTAAGTATTATGGCTAGGTGGCGTTAGCCGCCGCCCGATCTAAAGAGTACAGCCACATCCATCCATCCATCCATCCATCCGTGATTTGGCATGATTAAGAAGTCCGCACTAGAGGTCTATCGTACTTTTAAGCAGGAAATTGCCAAGGAAAGGATCTATGATAATACCCGAGGTAGTTCTCTACTGCTTGAGGCCAGGACGGGAGTATTGCGAACAAAGACATATCGGGCCAAATACGAAGGGGTAGACATGGTATGCAGTGCGTGTGGAGAGGAAGAAGAAACTGCCGAACACTTGACAATGTTCTGTAAAGAGCTTCGCTTTATAGTTCAGGATGATGGCGCAGAGTTTTTCAAAGCACTTGGGTTTAGGGACAGGAAGGGCAAAATAGACTTTAGGCGGGTAGAATTGACTAGAAGGAGGTTATCTGATTGGTGGCTAAAGTCAAGGCGCGAGTGAAATTTAAACCCCTCACTGCAAAGTACGAATCCTCAACCTCATTTTTTAAAAGGAAAAAAAAAATCTAGTTTTTGGTTTATTAAGTATTACGGCTTGGTGGCGCTAGCCACCGCCCGATCTAAAGGGTACAGCCATATCCATCCATCCATCCATCCGTGATGCAAGTGCTGCTAAGCTGGTCTGAGGCACAGACTGAACCAAGGCAGGTTTCATGGCAGCGATTTGCGCATACGTCGTGGGCGGAATCGTGGAGGCACTAGTGGGTATAGATGTATGACAATTTATAATGCCGATATTTTTTTATTTAGTGCCGCCAAGGTTACTAACTAGTGTGATTGTTACTAACTAGTGGTTACTAACTAGAGGTTACTAACTAGTGTGATGCCACAGTGCACGTTTTGTCTTCTCGTTTCTTGTGTTTTATAATGTATTTCGTGTGTTTTATAACTCTTTTTAATGCATGCAGCGCTAATGCTTGCTCCAAGTGTTGAAATGTGAAAGACAAAAGTAGAAAACGGCACCGACGACACAGGCGTTGAAAATTAACGCTGTGCAGCCGGCCCACGTGGCACGGAATTCGAGTCCGGCGAGGGCGGACAGCCGCACCGAGCAGAGTGTTCCGAAGGCGCCCAATGTGATGCCCACCGAGCAGAGGTTCCCGAAGCCGCGCAGCGCAAAAGTGGCCAGCGTCACCGTCCTCTTCGGCCGAAACGGAAGACACTCGGAAAGTAATGCGTGACCAACTTTTCCGAGCGCAGGATATTGCCATGCATTTGCATATCTGACACAGCGAACAAGATGTAAAACGACTACGTATATCCAGATTTATTGCGCAAAAATGCAGTGGGACACAATTCATGCAATATTTCTGCGTTTATGTCCTACCAGTTTTGCATTATCTTAAATGTGGATAGTCGAAGGCAACTTTATACCTAATCTACGGGAAAAATTGTATTGTGAGAACGAAAAACACCGTTTTGCTTAGAATTTAGAGGTCCTAAAGACAGAGTATATGGTGGGTTGATAAAGAGCTTCCTTCTTTTGTTAGAAAAAACATAAACCGACCGACAATGTAAGTAAGTGAGGGAGCCTTACTTGCATGTTTTGATTGTCGTGCAATAATTACGGCATAAGTGGAAATGAATCGAGGTGCAGTGCACAGCCATGACGGCGAGTCATGCATGAATGCGAGCGACGTTAGCTAACGCTCGCAGAACCACACAAAGGCGTGAAAAAGTAACGCAGCTTCACAGCAGTGGTGCCAAGGCTGGGCAAAGACACGTTGATAACACGCACGAAGTCAAGCTCATGTTATCAGCCTAAACGCGTCTTCTTTTGTAATAGATACCGAAAGCGCCCTGAGCGAGCGTGCTTCTTCGTTTACACAAGCGCACATTTCAGCGTTGTGACTCGTGCATAATACGGCTGCCGTATTTCATTCCAGATTTACTTCTTGAAGTTGTGCAAACATGCAGGCTATGTCAGCGTATAACACCGGCTTTTTATTGTATGAGTATACTAACCACCTTATGCGCAATACAGCAAATAAAAAAAAGGGGGGGAAGGTCTTTGTACATATTAAATGGCACTAAACGAAACCAGTGCCGTAGCCAAGGGGTGGAACACCGGGCTCGTGATTCCTCCCCCCTCTTTTTTTTTTCCATGGCATACAGAGCCCATACTGACACTCGACCACATCTACCTGCCCGGCAGATGTGGTCGTGCCCCAATATAGTAAGATAGTCAGATCGTGCCGCTGTAGTCGTATACAACTCAAGAAGCCCGAAGAGGCCCCATCGAGACGACCAAAGCATGGCAGCCGATCGTCTTTACCTCCTAAAGAATATATAGTCTCGTTCATCCTCTCGGCAATGTTCTCCGAAGGTGAGGTCACCGACCGTTTGGCTCATGACGTCAGTCGAAAAAGCACGCCCATTGGTGCAGGCTTGTGTGCAACCGCCTTCTAAGAGGAAATGCCATGGACTTCTAATGTTGTATGCGACTGTAAGGCTAAATACACGAACCTATAGCATTCGGCCGCCGTTGAAATGTGGCCACTGAGACCAGCATTTGACCCCGTGACACTCGGGTGAACAGTTGAGCACCGTAACCATTAAAAGTTACCATGGCGAGTTGACATGTAACATCATCACATCACGTATCCGTTCTCATCTTGGCACCCACCTGCAACGACTTGATGTGCTTCATGAGACTAATGTATGCGACGAACTCATTAGAGACGATCTTCACGCCGAGGATTCTTCCGAAGATGGCACTGTCCGCTGGGCTGACACTCATGGGAATAGCTTGTGAATGTGAAACGACAAGGTCCAATAAAACCATTTAGAAAGTCGTACTCATCGTATGTTTGTAGAACTGAAGGCCTGTTTACGCTATCATTTGCAGTAAAGGCGCCCGGGCCATTCTAAACTCGCCAAGAGGAGAATGGTTACTAATGGATTTTGTTCAGTCCACACTAACAAAATCGTTTGAACATTGCGTAACTGGAAACTTCAGATATCAGGCTACACGTTCGAACAGCGCAGGCTATCCGTCATTCATGGTATCTGAAGTTTGCGAGTCGCTTCATTGCTTTAAAACATTGAGTGGTTTGATGTGGGGAGCGAACGAGAGTAGAGAGAAGCGCGAGCAGGTTATTGCGTACATTCATGAAGTTTCACAAAATATTTTTTGTAACAGAGGTACACGGAATGTATTGTAAATGTCATTATGACATTCCCCATAGCTTTGGCTGCCGTTACAATAGGCAGAAGGGCAGATGTTATATCAGACGAGCAATGTGCACAATTTAAATGTATACGCAGTAAAACTGCTGTCTTCTTATAGATGAACGCTGCAAACATTTTGGTCGCCCCGCCGCACTGGTCTAGTAGCTAACGTATACTCGGATGCTGATCCGCTGGTCGCGGGATCGAATCCTGTCTGCGGCAGCTGCATTTCCGATGCAGGCGGAAATGTTGTAGGCCCGTGCGCTCCGATTTGGGTGCACGTAAAGTACTCCAGGAGGTCGAAACTTCCGGAGCCCTCCACTACGGCGTCTCTCATAATCATATGGTGGTTTTAGGACGCTAAACCTCACATATCAATCAATCAGCAAGCATTTTGGCTGCACGCCAAGTTCCATCGGCATCAATTTTTTCACGAGAGCTTAAGTCAGGACCGAACGCGAAATTTGCCGAGGTGTTTTATATTTAAAAAAATCTACAGATGATTGCGTAAGCAAGTCTTCAGTTCTGCTAATTGATGGTGAGTTCGACTTATAGACTTATAGGTGGTTTCGTCCAACGTTGTCGTTTTGTCATGACATTCTATTCCATTTACAGCGAAATCTGTTATGAGATGACAACTCGGGTAACGAGCAGTTGTCCGCCGCCGCCGGTGTCCGTAACCACATCGCGCGAAATTAGAAAAAAATATTCGCAATGAAGACTGGGGCTCGCAACCCGGGTCTGCTGGGTGCCAGCCCAGCATGCTACCACCGAGCTACGCTGGTGCTTGTGACCTGTTGGCAAACCTAACACCAATGATAAAGTGGGGCTCGAGCCCGGGTCTGCTGGGTTCCAGCCTAGTATTCTGCCACTGACCTATGCTGGTGCTTGTGACTTGTTGGCAAACTTGCCTTAGGCAGGCTTGATGTCGGGAAAGATATCTCGTTAATACAACTTATGAAGCGTTTTAAAACAGCGAAAGAACATCCAGTCGTCGCACAATGCGAATAGCGCAACGAGTGGGCCGTCCAATGTTCCAACCCATTACAAAAGCTTGTTCTTGTTTCCCTATTAACTGTGGCGCATAGCCCCACTGCGGTGGTCTAGCGGCTAAGGTACTCGGCTGCTGACCCGCAGGTCGCGGGATCGAATCCCGGCTGCGGCGGCTGCATTTCCGATGGAGGCGGAAATGTTGAAGGCCCGTGTGCTCAGATTTTGGTGCACGTTAAAGAACTCCAGGTGGTCGAAATTTCCGGAGCCCTCCACTACGGCGTCTCTCATAATCATATGGTGGCTTTGGAACGTTAAACCCCACATATCAAACTGTGGCGCATATCCGCTTCCGCCATAATTCCCCATCGTCGTCTGCCACTTCATAAACAATTAGCATGAAATTCCTTGCAAGTGTTTAGCGGATACCACGCTTCTCAGAATAATGACGAAAAATAGCATAGCGAATGCCGGCCTATATACTACCCAAAAGTTCGAAAGTTTATTATTAGTGGGTATCAAGCAAGTGTGCCTACAGTAGTTACCCAATGAGTGTTTTGAAAAGGCTCTGAAAGGCCGCTTTTCTAGCTTTTGCTGCGACTACGATGCGCGTTCCGCGCAGGCCCGGAGTTTATATATATATATATATATATATATATATATATATATATATATATATATATATATATATATATATATATATCGAATTGTTTGTGTTGACGCACTTATTCATTAGACAAATGAGGTTTGTCCTTATTTGCGCACTGTTTGGCCTGTCACCCCAGGGCTAGGTCACACAGTGTGATCTTAATTCTCTTTTGTTGTTGTTTCGTGCGTTTGTTGTTTCTTTTTTTCCCTCAAGAGCTCGAGAAACTGTTGCTTTTACTGACACTGAGACTGATACTCTATATTGTTATATTAGTAGTGTCACCCTGACGCCTTCTTTCCGCTACTTTCTTGGTTACATGTTTATTTATTGACGAACGTATACTTCCGATTACCACCGGGACCACTTAGCTGATTGACACACTGAAGGGGTCCGGTTTTATTCTTCCGAAAGCCTGTTTTTGAAGTGTAATTGAGAGTAGCCGGTTTTGTCATCGCTGATAAGTTCTGTTGCATGGGCGCGCTCGCATTTCGTCCCGCCTGCAAACAGGCGGTAATTTTTTTCTTGCAGAATCTTTGCTTTCTTTCTTTTGCTTATATAATCGATGTTTCGAGTCATACAACCAGGCATGGGGCACGAAAATGCCCGCTGAAGCTGGTCTACATGTATTCCGGTATTTGTCTAGATCGCCTTGCATTCGTTGCGCATTTTGTTCACGTTTTTTTTTTTGTGTGTGCTCCGTTTTTTTTTTCAAAAACGCTTTCGCATGGCGGTAATACGATGGTACAAGTATTAGCTATTCAGAAGTTCGTTCATTCTTTTTTACTCACTGAACGCTGTGAAAGTAGTATGTTATTCGAAGTTGCCGCTTCTATTTTTAATCGCAGTATGTTTCGTTTTTGTTTGTCTTTATTCACTCTCTTCTGCATACCCTTAACATTAATAATTAAATAATTAGTTAGTAAATAATTAATAATTTCATGTTGCAGCTGTCATGATACATGAAGACCAGGCGCAATAGAAAAAAAATCACCACTTATCCACGGAGTGAATGATGATGAGTGGGGCGAAGCGTCCGTCCATTCATCCGTGCGTCCGGCCGGCTGTCTGTCTATCTGTGTGTCCCTCCATCTAGTGAACACTCGAAGTACCGTCATCTCGCATCTTTTCATCCTATATTCGTCATATACAAGCATCGTCATCCAGCGGACATTCTCAGGAATAAGCGAGAGGTGGCTACTACTACAAACATGGGACGTACGACCCACGGCTAAGGAGCTTCGCTTTTAGAAAATGGCACTCTTGATTCTGTGCTGTTGCTTCGTCAGTACACTATTGTTTGAATATAAAAAACCACGATGCTGCTTCTGTTCTACTTGGCAATAAATACGGCGATAAAGTTCAATGACATGGCTACTACAAAATCTAGTTCTTTCTGAAATCTACCCAATGGCAACCCTCGGCAAGCAAATCTAATCAAACAAATATATATTGCATCTCGTTCACCCAGAATACGATGCTATTGGTACACATTGTAGTACCTACGTTTGCAAAGTATATCATTAGTAATTTTTCTCCAATATAGGCCGCATTCTGTCAATGAAAAAATGTAATGCCATCTCTGTCACGCGCTGATAACATCAGTGCGACACATATCAATGCAAGCTTTAGTGCACAGTACGTATTTTTACATTCTTGGGGGCTCAGTTTTAGCATGCCTTTAACCAACACTCCTAGACTTTTGAAAAAAAAAAGGCGTTTTTGTGGATCAAACAGCCATATGATGTGGTGTTTCCTATTGCCTAAAAACCCTTGTCACCAAAAAAAAAACGTAAAAAAAGTGGTGCGGCTTAGCTCGGCAAGGCTCAGTAATATAGGGGATAACTTGCTATGCTTGTTTACTCTCGCGGCCGAACCACTGTTACCAGCCCAACGATGTGAACAGCGAAGCGTTCCACGCTGCGAAAACTCACTGCCATCTTTTCGTCACTTTCCCAAGCCGAAGGCGAGGCGTCCATTGCCACCCTTAAAGCTCGCAGCTGTCGTCTTTCTGCGTTCATCTTCCGACGTATAGCTCACCGAAACTCCCGTTCTGGCTGCCACTTTGCGCGCTGTTACTCTAATCCGAGCAACATATCCACTGAATGATCTGGCACAGCATACCGTTTTCACCGTTGGGACTGCGCAGACAACTTTGTAATAGATGGACCAGCATTCTCACTCCTTTCTTCCATCACATAGTCATGACACAACGGCTGAACTAAAGCAGTCACCCGGCGTGGCAGAGAGCTCCTACTCCCGTGTTACCCGTGAACACGGCTGGCGAGGTAGCGGTACTCATCCTGTAGACTATTTCACTTATAAGGCATATGGGCACCGCCATCTTGGACTGTTAAGTCGATGTTTTCTTGTTTTTGTATATCATGACATAAATTAATATGGCTGTTAAACATCGTATGCACCAACTCAAGCGTTTTCATGCGTATGCGTCTAACGTAACACTGTTTGTCTAGTTGTTAAAAAGTCACAGCTTTGCCGCAAAGGCGAAGCAATGAACGCGATAGCAACTTATTGGAAGGTCACGCGCAAAATGGAAAACAGATCAAAACGTGCCTTTGTTTCTCACTCACAAATGACGCACGAAACGTACTCACAGGTACAGATGCACGCGAATAAGCATCTCAGTTGCTACTTCGCTGTGTCTGAAAAGCGCACGCTTTTCGCAACCGGAGAGTGCAGTAATTGCAGTGACTTTTTTGCGCCTGGTAACTACAACAGAATCGTTCTAGGTAAAGCCCGAGGTCAGCCAAGACGTATGATCCTCCCTTTTTCCCCACCGTGAGATAAGGGCGCGCGATCGAGCGTCAACCCCCCCCCCCCCTCTCCTCCGAGCAAAGCACGCGTGGGAGATCAAAGTGCGCGCCGCCGCGCGATGGGGCAACGCTAAGGGGGCTTTAGGCAACGCGCGCTCATTGCGCCATCTTTCTGGTAAGGCTTAAAACACAGTTCCACCCTGAGGTGCCCGTCAACAGCGGTAAGTGGTAGATGTAAATAGCTTGCCGTTAGAACGTTATCGCACGTGCTCCTCGGTGGCGCAGTGGTTAACGCCTCGCACTCACGATTCAAATGACCCAAGTTTCATTCCGCACGCGGGAGTATTTGTGTATTTTTTCTTCTTTGCATTTACACCCCCCCCCACACACACCTATATATATATATATATATATATATATATATATATATATATATATATATATATATATATATATATATATATATATATATATATATATATATATGAGTGCGGCGATGGCGTAGTGGTTAGAGCATCCGCCTCGCATGCAAGAGGTCCGTGGTTCAAATCCCGGTACCGCGCAGTTTACAACTGGATTAAAAAAAAAATCCGCGTGTTGATGGAACTGCATTAAGAGGCCTGGGGTGCGGCCTCACCGGCAAACACCGCCGAGAACGCACTCCCTCACCAGAGAAGGATTGGCCACCCTGGTGCAGTATCTGGCCACTACCTCCCACATGCTTACGTCAAATAACTCACGGCCCTCAGTCCCCAGCAGCTGCGAAGCAACTGACCACGGCGGCGGTCAGATCTGCAACGCAGCAGAGGGTGCTAAGAATCTCTGGATCCGGACAGGCCGCCATTGGAACCTGAACTTGGCAACGTTTAACGCTAGAACCTTATCTAGCGAGGGAAGCCTAGCTGTACTATTCGAGGAGCTAGAGGGTGTTTAATGGGATATAATAGGGCTCAGTCAGGTTAGGAGGACAGATGAGGCCTATACGGTGCTACAGAATGGGCCCCTCCTTTGCTATCGGGGCTTGGCTGACAGAAGAGAACTGGGAGTGGGGTTCCTAATTCACAAAAACATAGCTAGCAACATAGAGGAATACTATAGCATTAATGAAAGGGTGGTAGGTATCGTAATTAAACTGAATAAGAGATACAAGATGAAGGTGGTACAGGCCTACGCGCCAACATCCAGCCATGATGACGCTTCAGTTGAAAGCTTCTTTGAAGATGTGGAATCGGCAATGATTAAGGTAAAAACACAGTATACAATACTGATGGAAGACTTTAATGCAAAGGTAGGGAAGAAGCAGGCTGGAGACCAGGCAGTAGGAGATTATGGCATCGGTACTAGAAACGCCAGAGGAGAGCTACTAGTAGAATTCGCAGAACGCAATAATTTACGGATTTTAAATACCTTCTACCGAAAACGAGGAAACTGCAAGTGGACATGGAGGAGCCCTAATGGCGAAAATAAGAACGAAATAGACTTTATAATGAGTGCACACCCAGGCATCGTGCAGGATGTGGAAGTGGTTGGCAAGGTACGATGCAGTGACCATAGAATGGTACGGTCTCGAATTCGCCTAGACTTGAGAAAGGAACGACAGAAACTAATACGCAAGAAGCCGATCAATGAGCTAGCACTGAGAGAGAAAGTACAGGAATTGAGAGTCTCACTTCAGAACAGGTACTCGGCTCTTAGTGAGGAAACCAACCTTAGCATAGATACGATGAATAATAATCTGACGAGTATCATTACGGAGTGTGCAGTGGAAGTTGGAGGCAGGGTAGTTAGACAGGACACTGGCAAGCTTTCCCAGGAAACGAAGAACCTAATTAAGAAGCGTCAAATCATGAAAGTGTCAAGTACAACAGACAAAATAGAACTGGCAGAGCTTTCGAAGTTGATTAATAGACGTAAGGTATGCGATGTAAGAAGGTATAACATGGAGAGAATTGAACATGCTCTGAAAAACGGAGGAAGTGTCAAAGCATTGAAGAGGAAACTTGGGATAGGCAAAAGTCGGATGTACGCACTAAGGGACAAAGAAGGCAAAATAACTACCAATATGGATAGGATAGTTAAAATAGCGGAGGAATTTTACAGAGATCTGTACAGTAGCCGAGACAACCACGACCTTAATACTATAAGAACTAGCAGTAACCCAGATTACACCCCACCAGTAATGATAGAAGAAGTCAGAAAAGCTTTGGAGAACATGCAAAGGGGCAAAGCTGCTGGTGAGGATCAGGTAACATCAGATCTGCTTAAAAATGAAAGACAGATTGTGTTAGAAAAACTAGCCACCCTGTTTACAAGGTGTCTCCTGACAGGAAGAGTACCAGAGTCTTGGAAGAACGCTAACATAATCTTAATACATAAGAAAGGAGATGACAAGGACTTGATGAATTACAGGCCGATCAGCTTGCTCTCTGTAGTATACAAGCTATTTGCAAAGGTAATTGCTAACAGAGTAAAGAAAACATTAGAATTCAATCAACCAAACGAACAAGCAGGACTTCGAACAGGCTACTCAACAATCGACCACATTCATACTATCAATCAGGTAATACAGAAATTCTCAGAATATAACCAACCACTACACATAGTCTTCATAGATTACGAGAAGGCGTTTGATTCAGTAGAAATATCAGCCGTCATGCAGACACTGCGGAATCAGGGCGTCGATGAAGTATATATAAACATCTTGGAAGAAATCTACAGGGTATGAACTGCTACCATAGTGCTTCATAAAGAAAGCAACAGAATACCAATCAAGAAGGGTGTAAGGCAGGGGGACACAATTTCCCCAATGCTATTTACCGCGTGCTTACAGGAGGTTTTCAGAAGCCTAGAATGGGAAAAGTTAGGGATAAGAGTCAATGAAGAATACCTTAGTAACCTGCGCTTCGCCGATGACATTGCATTGTTGAGTAACTCGGGGGACGAATTGCAACTCATGATTACGGAGTTAGACAAGGAGAGCAGAAAAGTGGGTCTTAAAATTAATCTGCAGAAAACGAAAGTAATGTACAACAACCTCGGCAAGGAGCAGGGCTTCGAGATAGGTAATAGTGCACTTGAAGTTGTAAAAGACTATGTCTACTTAGGGCAGGTAATAACCGCAGAGCCGAACCACGAGATTGAAGTAACTAGAAGAATAAGAATGGGGTTGAGCACATTCGGCAAGCACTCTCAAATTATGACAGGTGGATTGCCACTATCCCTCAAGAGGAAGGTTTATAACAGCTGTATCTTGCCGGTACTTAGCTACGAAGCAGAAACCTGGAGACTTACAAAGAGGGTTCAGCTTAAATTGAGGACGACGCAGCGAGCAATGGAAAGAAAAATGGTAGGTGTAACCTTAAGAGACAAGAAGAGAGCAGAGTGGATTAGGGAACAAACGGGGGTTAAGGATATCATAGTTGAAATCAAAAAGAAGAAATGGACGTGGGCAGGGCATGTAGCGCGTAGACAGGATAACCGCTGGTCGTTAAGGGTAACTAACTGGATTCCCAGAGAAAGCAAGCGGGCTAGGGGGAGGCAGAAGGTAAGGTTGCAAATGAGATTAAGAAGTTCGCGGGTATAAATTGACAGCAGCAAGCACAGGACCGAGTTAACGGGCGAAACATGGGAGAGGCCTTTGTACTGCAGTGGACGTAGTCAGGCTGATGATGATGATGATATATATGACGCTATGATGAATGGGAGAGGTGGCCTGGCTCATTCGCCATGTATTTTTATTCTCACTTCCTTCTCTGCTTCTACAAACCATCACTTCATACGTCACACGATTCCCCCTACCCCCGAAAGAATGAGCACGTTACAATCAACAAAACAGCAAAAAGCATAAAGTGAAGAATGTCAAAATGCACGGTAGCTCGATTTCATAAGGGAGTTTCTTATCTCGCACAAAAGCTTCACAGCAGAGGGCAGCTGTCCGGTCAAATCTAGGGTAGCTCTGGTGGACGAGGCTGGGTGTTGCGCCCAGGATAGCATAACCCCGCCCTGCACATCTGCTCTGATGATGACATGACTTGAGGTCTTTTGAAGAACGAACAAGGCTTGAAATCTGTGTAGCATTGATTTGACGGATGTCTTTGGCTTCGGATCCAGCGCAGTCGTGGCAACAGACGCTTTGCTTCTAGTCGGCGTGCATGACAACCAAGGCTGATGGGACGATGTCTCTTTTTCTCCGTTGTATACGTGGTAGCTTCATGTCTCTTTCGTAACTTTCTGTGGCGTTCTCTCCGTTTGTTGGATCGGAGACACGGCCTTGAGAACTGGTGCAGGAAATTTTGTCGACGTTGCTTTCTGCGATGATGGCTTAGGCATTGACTTTGTCTTTGCTTCTTTAATTGTTGTTGTCTTTGATGACCTTGCAGCCACAAGTGTACTCGTGAGGAGGTTTCACTTGATCGTTCTTCTTGTTTGAGTAGCCGTTGCAGTTGCTGGAGTTCGTGGAGTTGGCTTTGTTGAAGTTGCTCGTTTTGTTGAGAAAGTTCGTCAGATGGGCATCTTTCAGGAACATGAGTCTGCTTTTCTTTACATGTGATCAGTAGATGGCCGGTAGTCGACACTGCACTGCTAGGCTTGTCTTGCGATGAAAGTAGCGTGACAGGCTGATGAGAAAGCTCCCAAGATGGTTGTGAGTCATCCTTGATTGTAAATGCTTCTGGCAGTTGACAATGCGCCGACGTTGGTGGATTCGAAATTTCTGCAGTGCTTTGACTCACATGGGTGTTATTACTTGACGATGACAGCACAACATACATGGCTTCAGATGGTTCTGATGGTGTATGTTTTTCTTTTTGCAGCGTGATTAGGCTGAGAATGTCTGTCGAACGACCCTGGTCGGGAACGTCAGGGTGGGCGCTGGTATTGCGAGGATTCACCAGCTCGTCACACGCCAATTCCGTCACACGCTCGAAACCGTTTGGGCCTTGTGTGTGACACGAAGCATCGAGGCATTCGGGTGGTTCAGTAAAATCTGAAGTGTTGTGGTGCAGTGAACACGTTGAAAATGCCGATTTCATTGCTCTTGGGAAAGGCGGATTTAGGTTCAGTTTTTTGGCGAAATTGTCTAGATTCCTTTCGGTATACGGACACTTGACCTTGTCTGTCGTGACGTGCAAGTTACCAGTCGGTGTTCGAATGCGTGACGTTTTTTCGGAAGAGTCATATGTTGGTACAATGGTAGTATATTTTCTTTGAGGTCTCGTTTGGAAAATAGGCTTACTGCGGGAAGACTTCGCGTAACTGTAATGGGTCAGTTGAAAAGCCTTCCGCTGATGAGGTATGAACAGGTCTTCATTGTATTCTTTGAAACGAATGATCATTTCTTCTTTGATTTTTTTCCAAGATTCATCGTTCTTAAAGATATGGGTGAGGTAAAATTTGAATGCCTCACCTGAGATGTAGTCAGTGAAGTTGATGATCATCTCCTGTTCTGACCAGGATGCAGTGGCAGCGTGGAGCTCGAAAAGGTTGAACCAGTCCTGTACGGGTCCGTCGTCCGCTGATCCGGTGTACTTGGGGATGTCAAGGTCGTCTGATGGTGCTGTCATGATGCTGGTCTTGGTGTAGAATTGGGATGTACTTTTGTGGTCCACGTTCGGTCACTGCGTCTTGCTGAGACGTTCGAAGATGGTGGCCGGTTGATGAAGTGGCCGCCAGGTCTTCATCCTGTCGACTTGTGTGACGCTATGATGAATGGGAGACGTGTCCCGGCTCATACCCCATTTTTTTTATTCTCCCTTCTTCCTTCTCTGCTTCTACAAACCATCACTTCATACGTCACACACACACACACACGCACACACACACGCACACACACACGCACACGCACACGCACATATATATATATATATATATATATATATATATATATATATATATATATATATATATATATATATATATTGAGTAATGGTGTCGGGGACGTCGGTGGTTGCCGGCGACAAAATCCAGCCGAGAGTGTCCATAGAATTGCGATCACAATCAAATTCATAACACAAATGATAACAGTCCATTATGGCGGCACTCTAACCCCTCCGTAAATATAGTCTATAGGATCAGTCGGAGCAGTGGTGGCGGCGGTATGCGGCAAGTCACACGGTATTTCTGCTTCGCTTCAGTGTCAAACAGCGACACGCAGCGAAACTCACTTGACTAGGCCAGTAATGCCTTCGTTTCAAAATGAAGTCTACCAAAGACATAACATGCAATTACCGATGACATCAGCAGACGAAGTGCACGCACTCTTACCAAAAAATCCGTATATTAGTCATTTGTGTAATACTATGCAGTCATTGATGTTTCGTTATGTCGTAATTATTTAAGGATGGCTGTACGAGATTGTCATTTCACATTCTCTGCTTCCTCGGCCCTGTCTTTTGTTAAGCACAAACAAGAAGACTGAGAACCCTGGTAACGTGGCAGCTCGAAGAAACGAAGAGTGTTTCGCAAACCACCAGGGCTGTTCTGAAATGACCTCTGAAAACCTAGTTGGAGAACTGCAGCAATGTTACAGAATACAAGTGAAGATATACGAAGCATGGCTAGGCCCCGCCGCGGTGGTCTAGTGGCTAAGGTACTCGGCTGCTGACCCACAGGTCGCGGGATCGGATCCCGGCTGCGGCGGCTGCATTTCAGATGGAGGCGGAAATGTTGTAGGCCCGTGTGCTGAGATTTTGGTGCACGTTAATGAACCCCAGGTGGTCGAAATTTCCGGAGCCCTCCACTACGGCGTCTTTCATTATCATATGGTGGTTTTGGGACGTTAAACCCCACATACCTATCAATCAATCAACGAAGCATGGTTACGCGTACGTCACAAGCGCTTGTATTTTCCTTCCTATAGCGCTAATTACATAGATAACCACGATGCCGGCGTCACAGTCCTTCACACTTCGACCTCTCTCTGCGCAGGTAATGCAGGATGGCAATAAATGACCTGTATAGGGAAACGACACAATGCCGCGAAACGTCGCAGCGTGCCGTACCAACAAGACCCCCAACCTTATACGGTCCTTGACGATGGACCACACTTGAGTGTACCGGAAAGGACTAATTAAAAGCTGAAGTGGGCATCTGAAGTGGGCGCCGCATGCTGGCTAGGGCTGTGACGGTCGGTCAACATCTGGCAAATGAAGAGAACGAATACCGAGCGGCCGGCTTTCCCTTTCCGAACCACGGGGCCGTACTGACGACGTGTACTCGGACGTTGTCCTCTAGGCTTCGCTGAATAGTACTGCTCAACGCTGCGCGAACTTCTGCTTGTCACTATCATTAGCAATTAATACAATGGGAAATTGATTATAGCGAGCGTCATCTAGCAAGATGAAGTCGTAGTTGTTTACTGGTAATTTTTACATATAAGTTGTCACGTGTTCAAGCATGCCGCTGCACTTCATTCATTGCCGGATATTATTTCTGTGTGAGCCGAATTCTCTTGTTCTCACCGTTGTCACGTCGCTCACGGCGTAACTTTTGTCGACACGGCCTCATCAAGTGTGAAGCCGACGTGACGGCTTTATGCTCTCCCATAGTACAGTACCTAGTAGTCTAAATTGTTGACCACTTTTTCTAAACATTGCATGTGCACGTCAGTGTGCAAGTGATATTACCTTTAAAAAGGTTTCGTGTATACGTATACCTCTCGCGTGGCACCAATTGAGGCACACATCCCTGCGCTCTTTAGCGGAAATTAGCGCAGCCTTCTGGAGTCACATTCTGACGGGTTTCTGTGTCAGCGTCACTTTGAAGAACAGTACTAATTTTGTACATAAGGAAGGTGAATTCGTTGCCGTGAAGAGGTCGTCATGCCCGCTAAGAAAAAAAAAAGATTATGCGTTACTTTTTTGGGTGAATGACGGTTAGCCACGCATTTGATCCTCTTTAAAGGAACCAGTGACTCCTCTTTTCATGGAGAGTTAGCGCATTTTCGGGGCGCACTTTGACTCCTTTAGGAAGAATGTAAGGCATCTTCGCTAAGAGATTACATGCACTCTTAAGAGAATTTGCTTTTTGCAACTAGCTTTGCCAAAAGAGTGAAATGAAACACAGTATACGGTGTGGAATGATTGCATGAGACGCCTGTTTAAAGCGAGTCAACTGACTCGTATAATGTCGTGCGACTACTGATAGAAATCTTCTATTCATTTTATTAGGTTCAATGGTACTTGTCGCTGCGTCAAGTGGCTGGAAAGAAAGGAAGTTAAAGTTTAGAATGCTGTTGAGACGTAATGAAAAAATACAGCCAGTCCCACTTCGCGAACACTGTCAAAACAGCGAAGCGGATTTTATTGCTTCGTTGGGCCATCGCACTTATATCGTACGTCAGGCTATCGTGGTTCTTTAACATGCACATACACGTCAGTGCATCATTCTTGTCTCAATTGAACATGTGGCTACTGAGGGTGGGATTCGATCCTGCTACCTGCGTGTCGTCAATCAAGCACCATCACCCCTAGACCACGGTGGCGGGTAGCCGGTCTTCCGGAGCACTATTAGAAAATGAATTACAGTTGTTGGAAAAGTGGCAGGCATGCAGGTGGTGCACCAAGAGTGATTGCTATTAAAGGGGCACATCACCCTGTTGATCGGTGCTCTTCTCTTCTAACCAGTTTGCAGAATGTGTAGCAGTTTGGTTCTGTTATAAGGTTGGGTGATTGCATTGTATTTTATAGTTTTCAAGCATGTGATTCCTGTGAAAAAAATACAGTCCTTATTTAGTGCCTGTCCTGTGTGGTCTCCCCCCCCCCCCCCCCCTTTTGTCTGGGTTTATCGCGCAGCGGCCTCAGTAATTAGAATGACTGCCTGAGTGATGTTACATCTTACAGTAGGTCAAGACTAAGAATGGCTGAGAACTCGGTACGACAGTACTGCTGCTATCAGGTAGTGATGCACACACCACAAAAGAAATTTTCTCCTTCTGATGCGGACAACTTACGCTACAATTAGATCAGTTTTTTTTAAACAAACGCTACTGCTCACGTGTGCTTAAACGGCCCTTTTAAACGGCGAGGAATTAAACGGCCGTAATCCTATTACATCAGCGACGCGCGAAACGGACATTCATGTAAAATTCTCAAACTTGCATAGAAGGCGACAGGTTGCGGAACCTCTTATTTTGCAGCCACAAGATGTGCGCAAGCGTGTGGAAGATCTCAAACCCTGCCAGCACTGCTCATGACGTCACGAGGAACCACACCCCCAGAGCACCAATCTGTACGTTCGTACCAAAGAGCTCACGAGTGTCATCCTAAAAAATAAAAGAGCTTCCAGTATGTCAGTACCTGCATGAGTCCCCTATGTATTTCTTGTGATTTTCTGTGATTTTCATGACATTTCGTGATTTTGTAAGGGCGTACGTGACTCCGTTATTTGCAGAGTAGAGACACACGTGAAAGGACGTGCGCCAGTCCCTAAAGAGAAGCAGTTTGGGCGAGTCGATATGCCGTGACGTTCCGAGTGTACAGCGCAGCTCAGAGTAAAACGAATGAAAGGTATACGGTAAGAAGCGGGGAACTGCAGGACATGTTGCTGCGCACATTGTTTATAAGAATGTGTCACGGGTCGCACCTACCATCAGCTGATACGGAAAATCACGGAGGCCTAAGTTATCGAAATGCTTGGTGCCGCATGTGTGAGTTAACCGTCTATAGACTTGTGAAGCAAACAATTGTCCTTTCTCGGTATGGCGGAGCACGCATGTCGAGTGAATAATCGTAACCTGTATACATGTTATTTTTTTGTTCTTGTTGGAGTATCTCCTGTGACACGTGGCACGCTGAGCGCACGAAAGAAGGGTAATTTTAAAGGCTTGTTTTAGCACAGCTCTTGGGTGCCTGCGCTAAGTGCGCCATGGCGCCGCCGTCTGTGGCGCGCATACGTGCGCGAACGAGTGCGCGCCACAAGAAGTGGGCAAGTCCCACTACCATATATGGAAGTGGGACTTGCCCACTTCTTGCCCACACACTCGCGCACACATTTCGCTTTCGCTTGACGACCAAGCCTACTGTATACAGCCGGCTCGGTTGTCAAGCGAAAGCGAAATATGCGCCACGTGAGCTAAGCAAGCAATGAAGACGACTGGTCAAGTCCCACAGTGTACAGCGGGTCCGCCTCTGTCGATCGAGGAATAAAGTGATCGGCTGCCGACCCGAAAGCCGCGGCGGCCACATTTCAGTGGAGGCGAAATGGTAAAGAGTCGAGTAGCGTGCGATGCCAGTGCATACTAAGGTATGCACTCACATCGCACAGTACATGCTAAGGTACTCGGCTGCTGACCTGCGGCTCGGCAGCCGAATACCTTAGCCGCAAGACTACCACGACGTGGCGATTTGCAATAAGAAACGCTTCTAAAGAAACGCTTCTAATACTTTGTCTTTCCCTTACCCATGGTCATGCGAACGAAGGCGGGTTGTTGTACTGGGCAAGTGTTGTATAGGAGATAGACTATCAGCCTTATAATTTTCTTATTTTTTTTTCGGAAAACTTGCTTGAGAAGACGATTAGTTTTGCCACTGAAAACACGACTTTGCGTTGGAGCTATATACCTGGTGAACTGTCGCTGATGTACCGTAGAACAAAACCCCAACATTGGATGGTTGCAGGAGCAGGTTACCCAGGTTGGAAGTAGGCTTTCTTTCAATACTGAACAGCTGTAAGCAGTAAATTTTACATATATTGAAATGCCTTACATTATACGCAGTCAGAACTTTCCGTTGAGGTGTTTAAGCACTTAAGAGAGAAAAAAATACCTTTACCATGACCGGTTTGTTGGCCAAATGAAGCACTCAAATAGGTAAATTTTGCTTAGTGTCCAAACATAGACATATAGAAAGAACGTTCTCACGGGAACACGTTAATCGCGCAATCTTCGCCGTGTATACCAAAGCATAAACGCTGGCCTCGAACTTACATTTCGCTCTATGGTCAACTTGACCAAAGTACTCTGAAATTTATATCGGGAAGACTCAGTTTATCTATTTATTGTTCAGCAATTATTGAGTGTGTTACACAAGGTACAAAAGTCCACTGCAACCTATTTAGAGGGTTGTGACAACCAAGCTTCACACAAAATCTGTGTCATGCGAGTTATTCCCTCAATGTTCGCGATGAAGCTGGTGAAACTTCAGTGCATTTGGTCGCGCACTGTATTTAAACATTGTAATAAACGCGTGAGCGGTGCGATAGTGTTACAACACTGGCGCACTTGCGGGCCGCGATGTAACAAGCCGTTCGGTTTGCCAGCCTCTGTGTTCCGGCCAATGATTTTCTTTCGTGGTCAGCTTCGCGTACAAATCCATTTCGGTTTTCTTGGCATTGAAGATTGGATGGTTTGCAGCTGCTGAAACTCGGGTAAAAGAAGACGGTGGCTTTGTGAAGCACATCATGTCACACTCGTCAAGCGGACGCGCTGATATAGGGAATCTCCCGCTTATTCCACGTATATGAGCCAGGTCTAACTTCGTATTATATGTAATTTGTTGATTGATTGATATGTGGGGTTTAACGCCCCAAAACCACCATATGATTATGAGAGACGCCGTAGTGGAGGGCTCCGGAAATTTAGACCACCTGGGGTTCTTTAACGTGCGCCCAAATCTGAGCACACGGGCCTACAACATTTCCGCCTCCATCGGAAATGCAGCCGCCGCAGCCGGGATTCGATCCCGCGACCTGCGGGTCAGCAGCCGAGTACCTTAGCCACTAGACCACCGCGGTGGGGCCGTATTATATGTAAGCCTTTACGCACTTAATGAGTCTCAGAAATGGTTTTTATATTTTTGCAAGAGAGTGGGTTATAGTAAAGCACTCGCACCATTACCTTAAGCGAAGCTCCTCGAGTAATGGAAAGTTATGGGCGATGAAATGTTACCCTCCTGAGTTTCGAACACCTTGAGGCAGAGCGAGAAGACTGACTGGGAATGACGATGACGTTTCGCAACAAGCAGCCTGTTTTTAACGAAACAGAATAACGAAACTACAAGGAAAGAATAACAGAAGCGCCATCTCACGTGTAAAAGGCAACAAAAGAACACAAAATAAAGCAAGTGATTATCAGACACGTGCCTGAATAATCGCCCAGTAATTGTTCAGCACAAAATCTAGTCGTACACGGGCAAAATGTCATTATCGCTATTCGACGATTAACGATTGTCTCATGGCGAATCAGGATTTCTAAACTTGTTTCTACAGGGCGACTACAGAAACCAGGGTGGGTGTAAACAAAACGATGGCGACCGAAGTAGCACTGACCTTAAAAAGAAGAGATTGCGGCGTGTATTGCCTCGATGTGAATTCTGTGTAAAAGAGTGTTCTCTTCAGCGCGCATTCGCGTTGGTGAGCTCATCTGTGAGCGAGTGTCTTATACCCCTGTAACACGGGCACCCGTGACGACCGTTTAACTCCTTCGTCCTTACGAAAACGAAGATGCGGTCCGTGTCACACGGCCACCCTTACGCAAACGATGGTAAACGGAGCGTTTCGCAAAGGACGTTCAACGATCTCCCTTCGCAGCGAAACGAGGTACTCTCGTCCCCAGCAGTCTAGAGGTCAGAGAAAAATTTCGAGCAGTAAGTGGCCGCAGTGAAAGAATAATTCATTTTGGCAATATTAAAAGTTCTTTCGTTATAGTACTCATTCACAACGCGTGTTTGTTTACAAATATTTACGCCCGCCAGAGTTTACTTACTCTCAACACCGATGCCCTACACACCGTGCCTCGCGAGTCGGGCCGGCCGGCGCCAGCCGATCAACGTCATTACCAGTGCAATGTCGTACCACTTCCTCACGTCGTCCGCTGTGTCACTCATGGCTGAAGAACACAAAATGTGCTCTGACGAGGCAACGAAGCACAAGAACTTTCGTACCGGGCATGTACACAGGCAACAAAACAAAGCTCAATGTGGCCAGCGTCACTAGCAGCATCGCTACATTTAGCAAATGCGTTTTTATTTGAAATTATTTTTAATGGTTTGTTAGTCGCGTACATACTTAATAGTGCTTTTTTGTAAAAATCGCATAACGAGGATTCACAAAAAATTAATACAGATGAAATTAGAATAGTTTTCCGAAAATGAAACAGTGCCCGCTGAGCCCCCTCGCGGCAAATGTTACAACGTTGTCGCTGCCGTGAGACACTGCCACAACTCCTTCTCCGTCGAAACCCCCAAGGGAGATTTACGTTGACGGTGTTCAACGGAGTTTGGTGGTGACCGTGTGACAGGGGTATTTAAGAACCTTCTTCATCACTCTGGACGGGCATGTGGATGTTGGTGGGGATCCCTTGAAACGTGCATTTCACCCGTTACTGAGACTGATTCGACAACGACTAACTAGCCCCAAGTAATGTTATACGAAGAAAACAAAAAAGGAACAAATTGGAGTGCCTCTATTTAATATTAACCGCTGGTTTAATTACCTATTCCCCGTAGTGGATACGAGCCACAGCATAGGTAAAAGCAAAGCATTAAGCTGCACACTCGTTGCTCAATTAGCAATTTGCGATGACTGGTTGTTGTTCTACTGTCGTGCAACGCTCTATTTCATAGTTAACGTGATTGCTTGCCCGGCATGACGGTAGGGTGTTTTTTGCAAATTTGCTTCTAGCACCAGCGTGATTCTGTCGTGCAATATTCGACTCGACTGCCACGCTAAGTGCCCACTTCGAATTCCATTCAATCTCGGGTATATTTAGGGGCGAAGCTCCTCGTAATTCAACCTTTCCTCGCGTCAGGCGTAACCGGCAGTATCTCCCGAACAGCATAAAAGATGGCGCTGTCTCATAGAAGTGCATACAAACTGCAGTTGAGTGAGGATATTCTAGATAGTGCTGTACCTCTACTCTCCGATTGGCTGCTCCGCGTGCTGTGCCTGGGTGCGCGGAGAACGAGTGCGCCTCTCTGTTTCCTGAATCGTCGCCGTACGTGGAGCATGGACGAAGCTGAGCGGCAGGCGTGGAGGGCCTTGGTGGCTCGTGCTGTCGCCACACAGACAAATAGATAGACAGAGAGACAGACAGAGAAGCAAACAAACAGCGACACACATACAGACAGATAGACGGACGGATGCGACGGACGCTTCGCTCCACTCATCATCATTTACTCCGTAAATATATGCTGTGAATTTATTCTCTCTCTCTCTTTCCCATGTCTATCGGTAACGCCGCCGACGGCAACTGCGACAGTGACGCCACTCGACGCAGAAACGGGCGCCTAAGATTGAGTTGCGCTTCAAAAACGATGCCCGTATGATACGATCGGCTTAAATTAGGGCTTACGCTGACCGGAAATAGTAACCTTGCCCTCTTCAAACGTGTTCGTATTAACTTTCGCTTCTCATTCCAAAAACACACTCCACAATGTTAAAGAGCTTCGGTAATCAGAACAGCTATTTATAGCTGTATAACATGAATGTAAAATAAGCAACGCAAGAGCAAGTGATAATGCGAAGGTGCACTTTTTTTTCAGATGACATGGCGTCCCGCATAACCTTCGTTGCTGCATGAGTAGCGTCGTAAAAAACGCAATTAATAAAGACGTTTTTGCAGTGTGAATTTGGTTGGAGTAAGCGAATGTACCGCCGCGTTAATTTCATTTCCATTGTCTTGACGCAGAATACATTTCTTCAGCGCACTGTGTTGATCTCTCGTGAAGTACGGAAAGCAGCGTAATTTTCTCGTATTCTAAAACCATTAATGTCGACGTTGGAAAAAGGGAAATACATCCTTTAGGGTAACGACCCAGTCAGGTGATTTGCATCTCGTAAAATGGCGAATCCTGTGAGTGCGGAAGTAATTATGCGCTGTCCATCCGCCGTTGTCAACGGCACTCTCATTTGCGTAATCCACTTATGCAAGCTGCCCGCCATTCAGTGTAAAGTCCACGTTGCGGGTTCATGCTCTTGTTCGAGTAATTGAGTCAGTGTGTGATTAGCCATGCTCCAGAGGCTCGAAGGGGGACGTATCGATCGCAAACGAGCGTGCCGTGCACGAACCAGCATTATTTGGGCAGCCGTTGGGCGAGCTTCGACTGCGATTCAGAAACATAGCTCGTGAACGCACGTGTTTGTCACAGAAAAACATATTCATCTCGATAATTTGACATACAAACAGAAGGAAGTAAAGTATGCAGTGGCTCAGAGATGAGGCCTTCATTTTTTCAAGAAATTTTCGCACATGAACATATGCGGCACATTATCGATGAAATGAGGCGTTCGATATATATCCACCAAAGTTTATGTATAAGTGACTAGAATTGACGTTTCCCTGCTAGTGCGAAAGCAATACAAGACGAGATTGATACTGATTTTGAACAATTTTAACAATCTTAAGAATACCTACTCAATCCATTCTTTAGGTTAAAGCTAGATGAAAGATAGATATGTGGGGTTTAACGTCCCAAAACCACCATATGATTATGAGAGACGCCGTAGTGGAGGGCTCCGGAAATTTAGACCACCTGGGGTTCTTTAACGTGCACCCAAATCTGAGTACACGGGCCTACAACATTTCCGCCTCCATCGGAAATGCAGCCGCCACAGCCGGGATTCGATCCCGCGACCTGCGGGTCAGCAGCCGAGTACCTTAACCACTAGACCACTGTGGCGGGGCGCGCACGTTAAAGAACCACAGGTGGTCATAATTTCCGGAGCCCTCCACTACGGCGTCTCTCATAATCACATGGTAGTTTTGGGACGTTAAACCCCACATATCAACGCGACAAAAACCGGTGCAAGGAAGAAACAAGCATCAAAAGACGCCGCGTGCGCACCTCTTCTTCCCTTCGAAAATGCCGTCGCCACGCCGACCAACGTCCTCGCATATCGCCGGGCGATCTCTAGGAACATCTCTAAGAAAAAGGGCGGGGTGCTGCAGAGTTGCGTCACGTTACTAGAAAGAGGTCCTGCCCTTTCCACAGCATTCGCTATGTGGTGCACCAACGAAATGCCTAGAAATTTCGGGAACACAGGGACTAGTGCGTATAAGCCAGCAATGAAGGGAGTCAGAGGAGGAGATGAAGATGAAGAGAGTTTTCCACCAGCGTGCGAAGGCTTGTCTTACAAGCAGGAGATGAATGTGTGTTTACCGCCCGTGGGCGAAGACGTGTTCTGCAGTAGCAGCGTGTGAGTGGCCGATGTGTTTCGAGCGAAGAAGTTTTGTTATTGAAGTGCGGTCGGTGGATGACGCGAGAGTTTCCTGGAAGCGAAACCTCGATTTGATTGATGAATGACTGATATGTGGGGTTTCACGTCCCAAAACCACTATATAACTATCAGAGACACCGTAGCAGAGGGCTCCGGAAATTTCGTCCTGGAATAGAAACTTCGGACGCAGCGGGACGACGACCGGCGCTGGACTCTTGAGTGAGCATTTCCTTGAAGAAAAGCATTCAAGCTTCGTTCTAATAACTTTGGACTGAATACGTTTGACGAACACTTTAGTCTATAAGTTTCTTGGTTAGTTAATGCATGAGATTGCATTGCAGCGCGTGTTGTAGTTTGTGTCCATTGTTTTGAATTTATTGGAGTATCTTGTGAGTAATGTCGTATTATATTTGGTAACTGCAGAGTATGCATGTTTGCATGTTAATTGTTTTGTCCTATCTGAGAATACATATTTTGGTTTTGTTATCAACTCTCGGCTGTGCCTCGTTCTTTGGACCACAGCCGGCGTTTGCGGGATACCAAAGGGACTAATTCTAAATTGCCCGCGTATTCCTGGCGCGTTTCGGGGGGGGGGGGGGGGTGGTACATCCGCCCTTGGAATCAACCAGGCGATTGCCTTCCTAATAACGGGACTAGTGACATCTTATTGCGAGCAGGCAGCTGACCAATAGTCCATCGCATACTATACTTATAAGCATCAAGTCTGCAAAAAAAAAAAAAAAAAGCCTCGCAATGAATGAAGGAAAGTGAAGGGCTCGTCATGAGTTCGTGATCTCACTCCCAGCAGGCTGAGCCTTTTCGGGAGCATAGAGACAGTGCCCTCTCAGCAAAGCGAATAATTCTAACTACGAAGCGCAGGAGCCATGAGGTGAAGGAGACTTGACGCAAGCTGATAGCAACCCCTCAAAATTGTTCACAACGAAAATCATTCATTCATTCCTTCATTCATTCATTCATTCATTTATTCATTCATTCATTCATTCATTCCTCAAAAGGCACCAAAAAAGGGTATTACATAAGGCGTAGTTACAAAAATATAAAGAGAAAAAATATGGTGACAGAAATGCAGACACTTCTTTGATGAACACAGATGAGCAGGTGATAGTAGCGATGTCGTAGGGAAGGCCGTTCTAATCTACAACTACACGAGGGAAAAAGATGTGCGCACTTTGTGGCGAGCAACATTCAAAGAACAACGGGTGCGATGTGATATTCGTGCTGGTGGTGAGATGTGTGGTGCGATCGCAAGGGAACATTAAAAAGAAAAGTCTTTGCAGTAATGATAAGCTAGAAATGCGACGTCGGCACGAAATAAATGACAAATGAGAGGCTGTTTTTAATGATGATACGCTGATGTCGTATGAATATGCGGAGTGAATTAACCTAGCAGCACGGTTTTGAAAGAGTTCAAGGGCATTGGCAAGGTAAGCTTCGTGTGGACACCAGATTGAAAAAGCGTATTCAAGTTTAGGCTTGATTAGCGATGTGTATACTAATAGTTTTAGATAGAGGGGGGGGGGGCAGCTTTCATTAGATGACGTTTTAAGAAGCCTAGCTTTTTGTTAGTAGATGATATGATGTTAGTGCCAATATGTTCCATGTAAACGGCAAGAAATAACAAGCGCCGACCAATCCTTCATGGGTGAATGGAAACAACTTTGTTATACCAATCCTTTATGTAATAAAAAAGCCATTTTCGGCCCCAGTACGGTGGTCTTGTGTAATTCTTATTTTAACGATTGGCCGACGCTCGTTTTCTACCGCCATAACTTTTCCCGAACAGACGGGTTTGCGTCGAATGCTGTATTTTATTTGCCGTAAACGTCGAACACTGTCCGCGTGTTTCCAATGAATGCAAATGATTTTCGCGTTAACTTTTTGCTTTGCTATCCCATGCATGTGTTCCGGGGAAATCGATGCTTTAAGTGAGAGAAAATCGCTCAAGAAGGAATGCTGCCTGATACAACAGTTTCAAAAAGTGTGCTTTAGCCGAGCAACTGCAGGCGAAGGCGTATAAGGGGGCGGCTATTTCATTTTCGATGGCTTTTCCTAACTTCGAGTATAGCTGGTAATACGTAACGCCTTTCTGTAAATAACGACAAAGGCAACCGTGACACCTCTAAACTTCTGTGCTCAGATTTGGGTGCACGTTAAAGAACCCCAGGTGGTATAAGTTTCCGGAGCCCTCCACTAGGGCGTCTCTCATAATCATATAGTGGTTTTGGGACGTTAAACCCCACATATCAATCAATCAACACCTTTAAACTTGGCTAAGCTCTTGTCGTCGGCGCTTTTATCTTACGCGGCAGTTCCTTCGTTCGGACTGGCATAACAATATTGTCACAAGCATCGGGACGAAGTTTTTTTCAGAAGGGGAGGGGGGGGGCAGTGTCACCTCATTTTTTTTTATTTTTATGTCAGCCCCCATTGCCCCTACATACGCTGTCTTGCGCAAATCGTGCCCGGACTGTCTAGATTATTTCAGACTCTTCCGATGTGATTACGCGCACGCCACGAACGTTAGTGTTTCTTCTGGACTTTTGATGGCCGCCAGCGATAACGCTATAATCTTCGTTGGAACTTGTATGTACAAATGCAGACGCGCTTCCCAGCTTGTCAGTTTTATCGAATGCTGACACTGTTTACCGTATCAATTCAAGTCGGAGGTAAAAGTACCAAGGCAAGCAGTAATCATACTGTACCGAACAAGAAAAACTCCGAAGCGTGACAGTTTATACTGCTGCTTGATGCTTTTCGACGCGGTAGTTTTAACTGGAAGGGCAGCGTGGCGTTATGCGCTGTAAAAATGAGTGATTGTCGCAATGGAGTTGTAAAGAGGCAGCGCCCTTCCAGTACTCCTTCGTCCACGTCTTTTTAAGCTATGTTTCTACATCCAAGTAAGTCACCCGAATGGAAGGCGTTATATCAACACCCTCGTTCTGGCGACGCCGCTGTCGCCACCTCGTCTGGCATCGAAGGAGCCGAGATGGAGCGAAGCCACGATGCCTGCTCCGAGATTGTGCACGGCCACGCTCTGCAGATGGTCTCAGCCGCTTGGAGTGGCCAACGCCCTCAACCACAGCGACGCGCCGCGGACGTCTGCTTATCATCGGAGGACGCTATTTTATGATCGGTGCCTTACAGGGCGCGCTTCCAGTGCGACGCTGCTGTGATGGTGCCCTTGTACGACGACGAGCTGCAGCCGGCGGTGAGTGTTCGACCTTCTTTCCCGCCGCTCGTTTCGCTCTCTTTAGCTTATCGCCTTCGGTGTCACTTCCGCCCGGCGAGTGTGTCGGTTGCCGCGAGATTATTTGGAGCATGCCTGCGTGTGGCTCCTTTACGTGCCACTACTGACGCCGGTTTGTCGCCGGCACAGTTCGGCGGGTCGCTTGTTACGACGCATCCGAGAGCATTCGATAGACGGCGATGCGGAGAGAGACCACATACAGCGGACGTTGCACGCGCTGGCCGTATTTATCTTCCCGCAGCGTCACACAAAGAGACGTTGCTGTGCCAAGTGTTTTTATCGAAAGCTCTTTCTCAAAAGATCCGAGAACGTTGGCAGCAATGTGATGAACCGCTTATTAAGTTCGCGCGATCCTCAAAACAGCGAAGAAACGACGGACAAACACAAAGTGGCATACGAGCGAATGGCCGTCCGATGTTTACGTGCTGTTTTTGACGATCGCGAGCGACCAACTAGCACGAATTGCCGCCCTATTGAATTCAGGTGCCTCGCTATTCTGAGTACTTCCATATCTTTCTTACTCTTCTTTTTCCTCTATATCTCTATCCTTTCTATTATTCCCTCTTTCCCGCACCCTAAGTGTAGGGTAGTCAACCGAGCCAAGCTTGGGTAAACTCCCTGCCCTTCCTCTTTATTTTCCTCTCTCTCTCTCTCGCGTGGTGGGACACTTTGCTTCTGCCGCGGGTTGAAATCGCACAAAGGTATGGCTGTCCCAAACCAAGAAAAGAGAGTCTGCACTTAAAGAAGCGAAATCCTCGATGTACCGGGGCATCCACACAAGGAGTGCCTCACTATTTTCGGGCTTCATGGGCGCCCTTTTCTGAGACCACATTAAACCACACCATGTAACCACACAATGTTCACACCATGTTCAGTGGCCTCCCAACGCGTCGTATTGATGTTGCTTTCAAAGCGAATTTCATCCACCAGAACACAAAGTTACACTCAGTCCCTTTTATTTTATGAGATCACAGGTGAAAGACATGCTGAGAGAGGCACTTTTGGTTTACTTGACCCTCTTTATTGCGCGTTTGTATATCCTCGATTCACCTTGATGCTCACCGGTTTACGCTTCACTTACACGTTTCATTCTTATTTTACGCTTAAGGCGATTGATTTCCTCTATTCGCATTTAATTTTCTTTGATAACTCTTGATTAGATCACCTTAAACGCAAGTGTACTTACCCTTCATTAACTTTTAAATATATCGAACCGTTTTAAACCATGTGACACTACTGCGTTTTTATTAACGTCGTGAGACTCTTGGTAACAGTCGTGCTTATTTTCCGACCGACGAGCCAGCCTTAAGGTATTCACGGGGCTCGTACAGCAGTGGTATCAGTGTAGTTGTACCTTGGAAAGCCGGTATTTTGCTGATGGAGCACTTGCGATGATTGCCTCGCTTCCAAGTCTAAACTTGCCCAGGAGGTCACAAACATATGATGCACTATTGCATCGTAGTCTTGGAACTCGATAAGATCAACCTCACTTCGTATTTCAGACATGCGCGCTTTCTTCGGTTAAAGGAAATAATTACAGCACCCGTTCCATCCTGGGTTTCGGACAAATCTCTCTCGGAAACGAGTTTGTCAGTGCCAGAGTGATATGGACGTTTGTTTTACCGGGTATCCGTGTTCGCTGCTTGACAAACACATTATCCCCAGTCTTTAATAAAGCGCCCCTGCAATGAGCGGTTTCTGTTATGAACTGACCACCACAGGGGCGTCTGCGCCAGCAGTCATTTAGTCATAACACCACCGCGGACCCGAATAAATGCATGCATTCGGCTCCCTGCGTGAATGAGGCTTGTCTTGGGAAAAAGGAGTGCAAAGGTTGAGCCGGGTGCTGAAGACTCCCTCCCCGGTAGAGGCAACACACCCTTTTGACCCGTGTTTTGCGTAGACCCCGGAAAAGGAAACTGCTTGGAGATGGCCTTTTGCTGTGGCTTTGCCCTCACATCTTGACGTTTGTCCTAATATTTCTTATCTTACTCTCTGTTTTGTTTACTTCCACTTTTTTCAGGCAGCAAGAGCTAACCGTAATTGTAGAGGCATGAGTTGATCTTGTGTGGATTGACCTTAGATAAATCACATTTGTTTAGTGGCGGTATACGACTATTGTAGCGCAAGGTCACATGCGAGTTCTGCTCAACCCCTTGTTCGGCACCGCTGTATACATTAGGCACAGTTGCCGAAAATGTAGATTTTTCTTTTTAGTAGCCTGTTTTGCTTTTGATCGGCCTCTGAAAAGATGCCGAAGGTATACTTTTCAATTCCCTTTGGTGAGCAAAGCACCAACTTTTACGCCATACGAAGTGAAAACGAACCCGTAATAAATTGCCCCCCCCCCCCTCTCCCTCCTATTTCTCCGCTCCCGGCAAGTGCTTCAAGAAAATAATACCAGTGTGCAAAGTTCTGATATTTTCTAGCGAGTTCGTCACTCTAGAACTGAAAGAGAAAGTACGCAAGCTATCTGCTCTTGCCAGTATTGACGATGTAGCAGCAACTACTTCGCCGAATTGAAGTAAGGCTGAAATTCCACATAAAGCAACAACATCTAGGTAAGCCTCGCCGTTCACAAGCGGTCTCCCGCACATTTTAATATTAATGGCAGAGGAGTGTTTATTACCCAGAGCTGAAGGAATCACTCCGAGGCCTCCAGCCTGTAGGCTTCGGAGTGACGCCTTCCAGCCAGTATGCTGTATTCTGTATACTGGCTTCAGTATACGGTTCCAGTCAGTATGCTGGCTGGAAGCGTCGGAAAGTCGCACACATTCTGTAGAATGTGTGTTAGTTGGATGCATTGTTGGGTGTTCTTAGTATATGCATTTGCCTTTACCAGTCGAGTATGTGTGCTGTTGAGTCTCTTATTCTGCCTACGTTTTTAACAATCCATCATTAACGCATACTTGAGAAAGAGGCTAACTGCAATGAAGAACATCCAGCTTCCTCGCGATCATTTTTTTTTTCTAAAAAAAAGGACTTTCTTACCATTTCCACCCGCTGCCACTCTAGCCTCGCCAGTGTGAAGTCGGGGACGGTAATTACCATATGCGTGTGCTGGATTCCCCTTTAAGGGGGGGGGGGGGGTTAATTTTCGTCACCATGCCCACCTCCCTATTTTTGTCTCACACCAAGTAGCAGTGCCCCCTTCCCCTCACTGGCGGGCCCGTGTGGAGGGCTGACTTCGTCAATTCCCTCCCCCTTTATGTAATTAGGAGATGTGGACGCCCCCCTGCCCCCACCCCGACATGTGCGCGCACCAATGGGAATGACAGCAGGTTTGTTCGTTCCGTGCGCAAGCAGACATGGTCAGAGGATCAGGGACGTGCTTGGGAAACAAAACAATATTTAATTTTGCCATACTGTGGTACAACGAATGTAAGGACACTTCCAGCAGCTATGAAGCACATAAAATCAATAAATGAGGAAACTTTGTAACACACACACACACACACGCACACGCGCACACGCGCACACACACACGCGCACACACGCGCACACACACACACACACACACACACACACACACACACACACACACACACACACACACACACACACACACACACACACACACACACACACACACACACACACACACACACACACACACACACACACACACACACACACACACACACACACACACACACACACACACACACACACACACACACACACACACACACACACACACACACACACACACACACACACACACACACACACACACACACACACACACACACACACACACACACAACCAACGCGCACACACACACAACCAACGCGCACACAACCAACGCGCACACAACCAACGCGCACACACACACACACACACACACACACAACCAACGCGCACACACACAAATAAGTGCGGGCAAGTCAAGGGACTACGGGAGGATTCGCTTACTTCCAACAGAATGTTTATTAATGAGAAGTAGAACATGTATAACTGCCTCGGCGGATCAGTGGCTAGGGTGCTCGGCTGCTGACACGAAGAGCACGGGTTCCATCTAGGCCGCGGAGGTCGCATTTCGATCTAGGTGAAATGGTAGAGGCCATTTACGGTGTTGTTCACTTAAAAAAAAATTACGGCATATCCATAGACTGAATTATTATGAGTAGGGCGAAGCGTCCGTACAACCGTGAGTCGATCTGTCCATCCGTCCGTCCGTCCGTCTAGTGAACACTCCAAGTACCGCCATTCGCATTTTTTCATCATGTGATAATTATATACAAGTACCACCATCTAGCTGACATTCAAAGAACTAAACGAAAGGGGGCTATACCTTTTACATACCTCGAGGACGCACGACCCATGGTTTAAGGAGCTTCACCCCCAAAGGTCCAGCCCTTGTGGCAAATACGCGCTCTCTCGGGTACGTGCCACCGGTGGTTACAAATGATAACGGTACAAACGGGTGACGCCATAAGGAGCTCCGCCTCTATATATCAGATGGTCAAAAATTTCCGGAGTCTTCCACGTTGGCGCCTCTCGTAACCATATCGTGATTTTGGGAGGTAAAACAACGCATAATATCATTGAGTATAACCTATGCGTTCACAAGTGCGCGCATGCGCTAATAAACCTGTCTGGGCTATGTACGAAGGAAATCAACTGAAAGCAAGTTCAGCACGCTTTCTTGAGCGTGTCAAACAGGAAAGCGACGCCATCAAATGTTATCGCCCTTACAAACAGTTCAAGATTGAAGGTAAACATATTTGACTGAGATTTGTCTAGCTGGGTGAAATTTTACGAAGCAACCGACTCTCCACACCGGTTTAGTTTTTACGTTTTCCTTACAATCGGAGACCCATTCGGTCTCTTCCTGAAAGTAATGACTAAACGAAGCTGGAGAGTCTGTTCATTCGCAGAGTTCAAGTTTGCCATATATATCGCTCACTTAACAACTGGTGTGTGTGTGTGTGTGTGTGTGTGTGTGTGTGTGTGTGTGTGTGTGTGTGTGTGTGTGTGTGATCGTGTGTTAATGGGTTCGTTGCGCTCATTTTCAGATGTCGGACGCGGTGGTGTCGGCCTCGTTGGCTGCGATCGATGAATTGAGAAAGATGCTAATGCAATGAATAACAAAAACCTTCAGTTCTAGCGAGTGATGTTCGCGTGCCCCTTTCTTTCAGTACGAACTGATAAAGCCAGCTCCCGTATGTCGCTAATGGTAGGAGAGTTCGAGTGGATAAATGTAGGTGGTATATTCACGATGCGCACTCGGTGTGTCCCCCATGTTTGTCCTTCTGATCTTCCCCTCGCGCCTGGTAAAAACAGCGCTTCACCAAGCTTACACAAGTTCATGCACTGCGCTAGGTTCCCGTTCACACGGTTTGCGCAAGTATGGCGCTCGGTCGTCTCCAGCTACGGAGATCTGCAGCACTATAGTCGCCCGGTCATTGAGCTCAACAGAGTCGCAGTGCCTGGCGAGAACTTCCAGTCGTAAATTGGAACCCTGACCTCGTTGAGTAGACACTCGCTTCCGTCGCTCTCCGAGTCCTCCACACTGGTTTGCACCTATCAATGTCTTCAGATAAAGTTAGAATCCATGCACAGTTGCGTGGGGTGCTGATGGAGATGTTTAGGCCAACACTACGATGCCTTTCCGAAGACACGCTTCCAAAAAAACATCGCCGAAGCGAGGTGATATACGTGCCGACTTCCGGAATGCCCCCGCGGTTCGATTTTGTTTAGGAGAGTCGCAGGCGCTGCGTCGTTCCACCCGACAGTGTGAGAATAAAACCGAGGCCTTCAGCGTGGCAAGAAGTTGTTCTGAATCAGAACCACGCCATTGTTTCTAATTGCCATGAACAAGAAAACACTATATGAATGGTATGTATTGGGAGGTGTCCCGGCCTTAACGCATGTATTTATTCGTTGCAAATGCGTAGGATAGCGCCAGACATAAAAAAATGTGTATATCGCAACAAGTGGAAGTCTTAAAAGACAAATCATGACAATGTTCTCACTCATTTAATCATGATTAGCTGCAAAAGAATAAAAAAGAAGCAGTTGTTCTCTGCATGTACTAATACAACCGACGAGCGAAGCTCCTTGGATATTGGACGTAAACGATTATGCGCCTTATCTCGCTGCTGGCTTTTATGAAGTCGGTAGAGTGTGGAGCGGGTGGGGAGAGCGTCTGCTTCGCTCGGTGGCGGGAAAAACTGAGTGAGTGTGCATGCGGTCTGCGTGGCGCAGCGCGTGCCACTTCTGCGCCGGGAGCACGCACCTGTCGTTTTGCTTGGCGTGTTTGCCCGGCGCAGGAAGCTTCGACGGCGATGGTGAATTGGGGGCCTAAAGAGATAGTGAGCAGCTGCGTTAGTTTTTCTGTTAAATTAGCGATGCGAAGTGGATCCTTCACTGATTCGCAAAAAAAAAAATAATTGCTACATAGTGGACAGTTCGAAGTTGTACTTGCAGTAGGCAGGTTAGTGTAGTTTAAAAGGATAAATGTTGTTCACTTGCCTGCGAGACGATTGAGGCATCTACCGAGAACTGAAGCTCGCCTGCTAATTGAGTAAGCGATGTGCACGAGGCCCGATTACTCTGTCGCGTTCTGCTCTTGAAGGCGATGCTCAAGCATCCTCCAAGGACACCAACGTAGCCTCGCATTTCAGGGTGGACCAAAGTTCTTTAAATGCGAAGCATTTTCATAGCGAACTTCGGCGACTTTGAGCGTACCTATCTATCTAGCCACCTACGACTTTTAGCTCTCCTGGCCGTTTCGATAATGGTATAGATACCAAACTTGGTATGGCATAGCATGACTGTACGAAGAACATATTTGACTAGTCATATCATGAAAATCATGACATGTATGTCATGTATGTCATGATTTACATTTTATGGTCCTGCAGCCCTTGCGATGGTTTCGTTCACATGGCATGCTGCAAAACTTGTATGGTATGGCATGATTGTATGGCGAACGGAAGCGACAGACCCTAACATGAAAATAATGATATGCGTGTCATGTGACATGACTACATGCCACACTGATGATGCGCTCACGGCCGTTTCGCTAGCGTCACATATACCAAATTTGGTATTACAGTACATCAATGGACGACGAAGGTATGTGACTGGTGCAAACATGATAATCATTGGATGCGTGACATGTAACAGCATGAATACATGGGACGTTCATGATGCACTGGCGGCCGTTTCCCTAGCTTCACTTATACCAAATTTGGTATTACGGGACGTGAATGGATGACGAAGGTATGATACTGGAGCAAACATAATAAGCATGATATGCGTGTCACATAACAACGTGACTACATGCTACGCTAATTCTGTGCTCGCGGTCGTTTCGCCAGCTTCACGTGTACCAAAATCATTATTACGCGACGCGAACGGACGACATAGATAAATGACACACACAAACAAGATAATCACGACATGCGTGTCATGCAACAGGATGACTACATGTCACACTGATGATGCGCTCACGGCCGTTCAGCTAGCTTCACATAAGCCGAATTGGGTATTGCGTGACTACAATGAATGACGAAGATGACTGGTGCAAACATGATAGTCATGAGATGCGTGTCATGTGAGAACATGACTTCATGCCACAGTCAAGGTGCCAACACATTTCGACGTGACGCGGTGCGCGTGCTCGCCGATGTTCATTTCGTCGCCTCACGCCGGCGTTGCCATGCCAGGTGGCAGTCCTGCCACATGCTCGCAGTCGTGAGCCGTGCTGCGTTGCTTTGACACATGCGCGTTTCAGCGCGTCCGGCGTCCCTCCGTCACGAAAAGAGGGGGACGCAGTGTTGTCTGGGTAACGCATCGGCGCGAAATGCAGCATGTCGCATTTCGCGCCGGTTGCCGTCGGGCCGCCCCGACGGACGCTGGTCGTGCCTGCCGTGAGGAGACTATATATAGAGCTCGCGTTTTGCCTACGTAGCGTCACTGTGCCCAGCGTGCGCGCGCGTCGACGCTACATTGGAGTATATTGGGCCCTTCGTAATGCGCTCGCGGCCGTGTTGCTAGCTCCACGTATACCGAATTTGGTGTTACGTGACGTGAACGGATGGCGAAACATATGACTGATACAATGCATGATAATCCTGACACGCGTGTCATGTAAGAACATGACAACATACCATGATCATAGCCTGCTCGTGGCCATCTCGCTAGCTCCACATATATTAAATTTTGTATCACGTGACGGGAATAGATGATGAAGGTAAACGACATATCCAAACATGATAATCACGACAAAGAAGTCATGTACGGCATTATCTACCTGCACCTCGTAACGCAGTGCTGATTTTAAAGTGACATATCAACATTTCTCATTCGTGCTTCGCATATCATCAATTCCCATTGTACGTGGGATCTGCTGTTTTTCTTAAAGTGAACTTCAATGAATTTCTCGGAGAATTCAAAATAACGCATCGTAACTGTTCCGTGTTCTGCCCGCAAACTAACGGCGCTGTGCAAAGCTTTATTATAATTCCGAAGCGCTATATTCAACTGACCCTCTTTGGACGCCGTGATATGAAAAAAAAGAGCAACGTTTCATTATTTACAAATGTATTGCTGCAGGTCTCAGGCCATGGGTGGTCCATGCCCTCTACTCTTCATGTCCGCAAACTGCAAATGATTCAAAAGAAGCGAAAGATGCCGAAGTGGCACACCTATATAAGAAAAAGGCGCACCAAGGAATCCAACTTTGTCGTGGAGATTAAGTTTCTTCATGGGTATAACACTTTCAGCTATGGTGTAACCAACTAAGGATGCTTTGTTAGGATACGGTGAAATAAAAATGCTTCAGGTGCTGACGTTCTCTACACTTAGGGACGTTCCTCAAACACCACTAGGTTGGCCCGTGACGAGGAGTTTCAGTAATGACAGTAGTGAGGTGCGGAACTCTTGAACTACCAGTACACGAGTATTGTCGTTAGGAAATGGAAGACGCGAACTTGATAATTGTCAGGTATGCAACTAGACAACAGAAGAAGACCAAGCAGAAAAGAATAATCGGTTGAAGAATTGGTGCTAGAGAAAAGGAGGAAGGTCTCTGTGATATAGGGACACATACGAAATCAGCCTTGCATGAAAGTATACAAAACTTTCCAGAAGGAAACTGCCGAAGAAAGGCTGTCAAAGTTCGAAGCCAGCCCTGCACTGTAGCGCGCTATCGAGCCAAGTACAAAACGATAAACGGACTATGCATGTGGTGCGTGCGGAGTGGGGGTGTTCACCATTTTCCGCCTATTCTCTGCGTCTGGTACACCTTTCTGAAAAGGGCTGCAGACCAAGGCAATCGGGTTGAATGTTTTGAAGCCCCGGGATACAGTGAAGGCTAAATAAACATTAGGTCATGTTGTAGAAATATTCAGGCGTGCCTGAGGTGCCACAGTATCTCACAAGAGTGGAAGCTTGGGCTAGTTGGTGCGTAGTCATATTTGCAAGATGTTTCAGCGCGCGAACGAAGAAAAAAGGACAGAGTAGACAGAAAGAGCGCTGACTTCAAACCACAAGAGTGGAAGCTTGGGCTAGTTGGTGCGTAGTCATATTTGCAAGATGCGCAAGATGTTTCAGCGCGCGAACAAAGGAAAAAGGACAGGGTAGACAGAAAGAGCGCTGACTTGGTTGGAAGTCAGCGCTCTTTCTGTCTGCCCTGTCCTTTTTCCTTTGTTCGCGCGCTGAAACAACTTGCAAATGTGCCACAGCATGTTTGGCTTCTCCTGCAGGTGCACTCTGCTGCGAGCGGTTAGAAGGCACCGGGGTCTGTGGGGCTAGCGAAACGGTGCTGGCGAGTTGAAATTTCTATATCTCCCGAACGTACACTCAAAGAGGAAATTAAATTAGTTATTAAATGCAAAGCATTTGTTGGTGAACTTCGGCGACATTGACCGTATCTCTGTCAATCTAGCCGCCTACGGCTTTTAGCTCTCCTGACCGTTTCGAAAATTGGATCTATACCAAAACTGGAATAGCATAACATGACTGTATGACAAGCATAAATGACTACTCATAACATGAAAATTGTAATTTGTATGCCATGAATATCTTGACTTGCATTGCATGGCCTCGCTGCTCTTGCGGTGGTTTTGTTCACATGACATTTGCAAAACTGGTATGGCATGACATGACTGCATTTCGAACATAAGTGACAGGTCCTAACGTGGAAATCATGACATGCCTGTCATGTAACAACATGACAACATGCCACGTTAATAATACTCTCGCGGCTGTTTCGCCGGCTTCACATGTACCAAATTCGGCATTACGTGACGCGAACGGACGAAGAAGGTAAATGACGCGTCTGAACATGACAATAATGACATTCGTGTCATTCAGAACATCACTATACATGCTACGCTCATAGTGTACTCGGGCCCGTTTCACTTAACTTTTTCAGAACAAGATGAAAAGTGTACCAGGTTTAAGGATTTGCTTACATGAAAATGCGCCGTGCAGGATGTAAATGTTCTAAACACGGATCGATCAGGCAGCACTGAAAGGCCATTAAATTCCACTCTCGCACGCTAGTGGTTTCGTCTGTTCAAGTAATTCATTGATGCAAAGAAAAAATATTATAAAACAACATGCAAAGAAAAATGTTTTAAAATTTTATTTTATAAACTTTATACTTTTATAAAAACGTTAGCCTGCGTGCTCTACCTTCGTCAAAACATTCCTCGGCAACGGCGGCCGAATTTCGGTGGACGCGAAAGGCAAAGAACATTCGTGCACTTGTTAAACAACCCCGGGTGGTCAAAGCTGGACAGGAACATTCCACCACAGCGTCCTTCGTAATCGAATCGTGGTTTGAAAGCGTAATCCGCCAGCCCCCGCAGTCGTAGCGTTCATGCTAGGAACTAATGCATTAAACAGATATCTCAGATAGACGGGTGTCACCAGTCATTTTATTCTAACTTCTCTTTTACATGGCTCCATATTACAGTTCCACCTCTTTGTCTTCTTGACGATCTAAGCGCAGACTACTTCAATTATCATTTTTCTATTGGATATATGTATATATAAATAATCAACATCGATGCTATAACATCAATGTCAACAACGTTAATATAAAATCATACTATTAACGTCGACGTCGCCGACTTCTTGCCGACATCGTTAGGATGCTTGCACAGGAGGTTCTCTTTTCTGGATGACTTTCTAGGTCTACATGGACCATGTGAAGTAGTTTAAAAAGTTCGAAAAATAAGGTGGGAATTTATTTTATTTTGATTGCTTTTCTAATGTTATTTTCTTGTGCTTGTTGATCTTCTCCGGTTCAAGCCTTTGTTTCCAAGTGATGTGCCGTTTTTACAATGACGTCACTTTTCGTTTTGATTTATTTTTGTTTAGTTATATGTAAATGAAACTGTTGCTGTGCTGCCATGAGTTCTAGTGAATTGGGGCGGTGAGCTTGGCAAGCTGTCGGAAGACAGCTTTTATTCGCCACTCCTCTGTCTGCTTGTGAAATGGACATTAAATAAAGTTGATTGATTGATTGAAATTCATAGATAAAACAGACCTCCTTGACGCGTCGATCAGCACTCTTACCTTCAACTTGGCGTGATATGCTGTTGAAATCATGTACTTTGAAAAAATGCTTAGCGCACATATTGTCGATATGCGTTAGGGTTCGGTCTTCCTTCGGAATTTTAGGGGGCCACAGCTCCAGAGGATCCCTTTTGGACGGAACTTTGAAAAAAAGGGCACACGCCCCGTACAAGTGCGATGACCATAACGGCAGTTTGGTACAAAACACGTCCAACCCATTTTAGACACCTCTGAGCAGTTCAACGCCACCTTCGTCGATACCATAGCATAAAACGCGCGCTCGAAGAAGAAGGCCCGGCTTCACTCCAGCAAAAAGACGCAGGATGGGCAGCACGCGACGTGTTGCTGCCCAGACGACTGCTGAACCCGCTCGTCGTAGCGCCATCTAAGAAGGCACCGACTAAGGTGCAAGCCACTGATGATTGCCCGAAAATAACGTGGACGCACGGGGATTTCGCGGGGGGGGGGGTCAGCACCTGTCTTATTCTTACGCCGTGCTTTGATTGATTGATATGTGGGGTTTAACGTCCCAAAACCACTATTTGATTATGAGAGACGCCGTAGTGGAGGGCTCCGGAAATTTAGACCACCTGGGGTTCTTTAACGTGCACCCAAATCTGAGCACACGGGCCTACAACATTTCCGCCTCCACCGGAAATGCAGCCGCCGCAGCCGGGATTCGAACCCGCGACCTGCGGGTCAGCAGCCGAGTACCTTAGCCACTAGACCACCACGGCGGGGCTACGCCGTGCTTTAGGTATATATTGAAAGGAGGTGATCTGACTTGGCAAAAACAGGCAGGATAAAAATTTAATCTTTCCCCATATGGAATGAAATCTTTATTTTTGAGTCATCGCTATAGGTGGCATGAGGCACCACCAATCAAGAGGGCACAACTACCCACCCATCCATCCTTCCATCCATCTAAACTCCCGTCTCACCGAGTCACGGGAGATTGTTTTATGTTATGAGATTTATTAGCGTATATTTAATTGTGTATATTGACCGAACTGCTGCACCCGCGATCGACACCATGCCGTTTCAATTTTTCCAACTCCATTCTCATTATTCACCCTAAAATCCCCGAAAGAATGCGGCTTTGTTATCTCTCGGGTCCCATAATTTCGCATCGATTCGCTGCCGCTTTCCCCCCACATATTATTATGAGGCACTGTTAGTGCATGGTTTGTCTACTCACTATAGCTAACTATAGATTCAGTCGGAAAGCATGCGATGTCACACTGGGGCTAAGAAGTGAGCGAATATTTCTTGAAGAGGTGCAGGCGCATTTTGGACTGTTTTCCTACAGGTGTCTCGCATATTCACTTAATTTCATTTCTTTAATGAGCACAGGAGGCTTACGGTCAACGATTAATTTCGCTTGCACCACAATAGGACTCAAACCCACGTAGTCAAGATGGACGTTTCTCTACCATAAGTAGAGCTCACTAATAAGTCGACTCCCTCACATTCAAATAAAGCAGTGAGTCTAAGCGATTTCGTGTGAGCAATATTTCGGAGAGAGTGAGTCCTACAGTGAGTATGCTTGAGAAAAAGTTTGGTGAGTCTGAGTCGGGGTGAGCCAGCTCATATAATATTTTTTCAGTGAGTCTGAGTGAGGTCAACATTTTCTCTCGAGCTGTGCTCTATACCACGGTGTATATTCCTTACACCGTCCTCGGTACTCACTGCGCAAGATTGGGAACATAACTGCCTGAATTGTGCCCCATGCTTTGTCGTCGGGCGTGCATCACGGCAGTATCAGTGAGAAACACGTTTTTAAATATCTTCCGCATTTTGACAGCTGATGTATTAGAGTGAACAATGCTCTACTTGGCAAGAACGTCCTATGTGCTTACCAGCAGCTACACGATATCGCGAAATCTATGGTGGAGAGTTGCGAGTTATTTTCAGCAAATGCAGCCGCTCACCTGAAAAAAAAAAAAGTTAGATTTGTAAGTCATCTGGAAGACGGTATACGCTGTTACCTCAATTCAACGAGTGTGGTTCATTTTGGTTATTTTTGAAACGTCGTTTCCCTTGGTATTTCTCCCATGACGAATCACCGAAGCGGATTTAAAATATATGCACGCTCATGCGGCTGTAGAAACAGGGCTAATTAACAGGCTCCACACTCCAAAGCCTGAACACTGTGACCGCGAGGGTAAGTGGTATTCGCTTGTGAAAGGGGCCTCCAACAGAGTCTGTCGTCCGGCCCCGCACACTATGTAAATATCGTTGCAGTCGAACGAGGATTAACCTCTTGAGTGAGTATTGTTCCAATACCGCTGTAGAGAAAACGGATGTTTTGATCATGAAGAGATTATATCCTTTGGGCCAGGAAGTACGGAAAGGAGTGTTTGTTTTCGAACGCTGGCCCCGACGCATTGTCTTTTGTGCCTGAATGGCCTGTACAAGCGGCGACGAGATGTCATTGAGGACGGTGGTATCGTACTTACAACTAGACATAAATATCCCGAAGAACCGGCTACGAACCATGGAAAAGGACGTTTTACATGGGAAAAACAGCAGGTGGGCGAGCTATATGAGATCACTTTAGCGGGTCATCGTTTTTGCTTCATTGTGGTTTTGGGGATTGGTATGCCAACTGTTAATTATTTTTCTGGCTTTCGGTTTAGGTAACCGCGGTTGGGAGTGTGCTTTCTGAATGTTAGCAGATTGGCGATGGGCTGTCGTACAACTTGATTTATTCTTAATTGCTCTCAGAGCAATTAGACTCTATACGAATAGGCTACTCGTATAGTTTTGTAGTCAGTGAGAAATCAGAAATGGTCATTCCACGCCAAATGTCTCAGTCATTTCAGCGACTATCTCTAATGTGTTCGAAAAAATCGTGCGGATTTGGAACCTTTGAAAACAGTGAGTTGGTAGAATGTTTCGGAGATAAAAAATTTATGGTGACGTGGGTGTTGTCGACTTCGCTAGATATGAGAGAAAAATAAGCTTTGGCCATGAGCGAAAATTTGACAGATGCACTGAATGAATAATGAAGAATCTTTGCCTGGCATGCGTTTTGAGTCCAGACCTTCTATGAGATGAACAATCGCTTTACCACTGAACCACGCCATTGCTTGAAACTGCTTCAAAAAAATGAAAGAAAACGCTACACAAATCTCACGTAATGCAAGGAGGAGTCTCCTTAACGCATGTATCTTGCGAAGCAGATGCCATGAATCGCGCCAGGCGTCAAGACTTGCGAATCGCGCAACGATTGAGAGGTTTAAAGACACACCCCATTACAAAGCGCTCATTCATATTTAATCATCGTCAGCAGCAGAAACATCACGAACCTGACAAGCTGCGCAAGTTCATGCTGCCACTTTATATTCTCCGCTGTTTATTTTCTCTTCTTCCCTACTTTTCGGGCAAGAATCCTCTAACGGTCTTGCATTATTAATATCGCGGACGCGTCCATCTTTCTCTGCTGCCGATAAAACGCGAGGCTTCATGCAGGCTAGTGTCCAAGCACACATTCGGGTGGATGTCTCCACATTCGATCAGAATATGTTCCGACTTTATTAGCTACCCCACAGCACATACTGTTCTATGCTCCATATTGTATGCTATGTCTCCATATTCTATGATATGAATGAAGCAAAGAAGTAGAAATTCCAGTGATCGCTTTTCTTTGCTAGACACGATATTAATGAGAACCGGCTTGCAATAATTTCAATGATGCCCTGCCAGCGGCAAGTTATCACTTCTTCACCTATTTAGGCACATTTACATTACAATTACTTGTAATATCATCCCCTCTACTTTTCTTGGCATCATTGTCTGTTAGTTCGCGTTATTATTGTGTCTAACAAAAAAATAACAGTCTTGAATTATCGCTTCTGTCTTCCATATATGGAGACGATATCGTTCGGACAGGATTGATACCTCCAAGTAATATGCGAGAGATTATTGCTCAACTGTCAGCTCGTAATATGGCCACGCGCCACGTGATACCAAAAGGCAGAAAAGGAGTGTTTCGCACTCGCCGCCAAAGCTACAATTGGATCTGACTAAAATTCCCAGGTTTATGTGCACGTATATACTACATAAAGTGGTCGGGGGCATGGCCTCCACTGTAACTCAGGTGGTCTATGGAGCATCGGATGCGATGCTTGAAGGTCTAGGTTCGGCCCTTACAACCGTCATGTTATGATTTTGTCTACCTCTCTCTCTTTAAACTTGCATTGTGACCATATTCCAAAAACTCCAAAGCGGGACGAGGAGGGTGGGTGTTTGGGAATGACAGAAGAAAGAACATGTCATATAGCTCAAACAGGCAACTCCACATTTAACGGCGCAGCCTTTCAGATATGAATTAAATGCACGTAGTGTGTCAAAAACTGCGCCTGTATGTGCCACAGGAATTGGGCAAGCACCCCTACCGAGTACAACAGGTGCGATGGAACGGAATGATGCTAGAAAGAGAGAGAGCGGAGCAAAGAATAGCGCCTCTTTAGATGGGAGTTGAGTGAAATCAGGAGCGCTGAGGCAAAAACTCTGAAGGGGGCTGAGAGGCGACCGGACTTCGATCGAAAGTGGGACAAAACACTGTCCCCCAAGGAGGTTGGCGGGACAGGGGGACTCCGAAACCAAGACATGTCCCGCCTAAATCAGGACGTTTGGTCACATTACATAGCTAATAACATCCCGTGTACGTTTTCTTGCATCATTGTTTGTTCTCGACAATATGCCCTTGCTTGGTGTTTTGCGCTTATTTCCTCTTCGACTCTTCCGCTCGGGTCCTGTTGTGTCTTTTGTAGGAATGCCACAGCAGACCAAACGCCGCGGCGCCTGCCCAGTGATGTGTGGTCAGCGAATGTATACAGGATCTGTGCGCCGTTTGCGTAGCGGCGGGTGGAAAGTGTCGAAACCTTGAGTTACACGTGGCCGTGAAACCAACAGATAATAAATGAAAAACTTGCAGAAGGCTTCGGCTTCGCTTTCAAGAATAGAACGTGATAGCGCATAATTGGGCCCCGTTGGCAACGCCTTCTCCATCGCTAGCCAAGCTTCCCTTGTCGGTGTGTGTAGTTTTGTGTAGTTGCGCCGTAGTTGTGCAAGCTCCGGCAGCCGCGCCTACGCCGGTCGGGGAGAGGGCGGATGCCCTCGTATTCCAGCGCACCCGTGGAGGCGCGGTCCTTCGCCCGCCCCGAACCGGTAGACAGTAGTCGACTGAGGTCACCGACACACGCGCGCGTTAAGAAGTGCACGTGGATAGAACCCAGAGCTTTACAATAGGGACGCAAGGCACGGCGGGATGCCCCGGAGAGAGGGCCGCTCCATTTGGAATATTACGACAGGTGGCAGGACGGCCAGTAGCGACACTGCGGAAGAGCCAGGTAGGTTTCAGTACCCTTCGTGCGTAGCGGCTACGTCCTTTGGCACCTGCGCGGCCTAGCAAACTTGTTGGCTTGCAGCGATTACGCCCAAAAGTCGTTGTCTGCAAGGCGAATGTCCAATTATAGGCCTGACCACATGTACGCGTTGCAGCCCGTCAGTGCGAGCCCCTCTATATGCTTACCTTCGCATAGCAGCGCGTCGTCTCTCTAGATAGGGGGAGGGCGCGGAACCGCCTCAAAGAGGCAAGAGCTGCAACGCGCACGTGTGGTGAGGCCTACAGTCACAGCAGCGCTCAGATCGACATTCACGGCTAGACATCCCGAGTTGCTGCAAATCACCGAGCCGTCTTCGAGTGATGATTAAGTCAGCTGTCTGGAATTGTCGCCCTCAACGGGCTTTCCACTCCCGAACGGGGATAAACGCACTTATGAAGAAGGTCTGTTCTGTGTCATAGTTTTGTTTCTTCGCTCACTTCGTCATAGCCGAATGTGGTTGCTGTAGTGAGCGGAAAGGGAAGCGCGCGGGAGTTATCTATGCATCACACCAACCAGCAGACGCTCTAAAAACTGGTTTTGCGTTCGTGTGATGGCTGCAGCGCCGCTCTCGGGACAAAATTGCTCGCATGTGATACAGGCTTTGGTCATAACACGTGTGTAATAGTGAAAACTCATTACACTTGAAGTAGTGCCCTCTAGATACGTAATCTTGCGTTACACCAACATAGATCCACACATGGGGATCCTACGACGCTCTGCACTCGTAGTTCGATTCACATATTCCAGTTTTTTTTTTTACCACTTCAACCCAGCGGTTTAGTTGTTTTCTTGTTACCAATGGACACGTACCACGATGACAACAAATTCCGGAGCCTTTTTACTGGAATGATCAAAGGCAAAAAAAAGAAACGAGTTCCTTTTGAAACCCCAATATCGTCGTCCGGGCCGCTTGCATCCGGTTGCTGGATCTGCAGCGCACCGACGCCTTGTAACATTCCAGTGACCGAAAACTCTGTGGACCACGAAAGCCCACTCTTCATATTGCTATACCATGGCCACGTGTACGAGCGTGCAACAAGGCTTGCGTGGTGAAAAGAAAGGTGCAACACAAATAAACGTGGCTATGCTGGAGTTGTCTAATTGCACTCTGATACACTGTTCATTTGCATATTTCAAGGTTTAGGAGCGTAAAAATGGCGGCATATCTACGGGATGAATGATGGAGAGTGAGGCGAAGCATCCGTCCGTCTATTCGTTCTTGCTTCCGTCCGGCCATGCGTCCGTCTGTGTGACCGTGCGTGCGTCCATCCGCCCGTCCGTGCGTGCGTCTGTTCGTGCGCCCGCACGTCCATCCGTGCGTCCGTCCCTGCGTTCATCCATGCATCCGCCCCTGCGTTCGTCCATGCGTCCATCCGTTCGTGCAGCCATCCATGGGTCCGTCCATGCATCTGTCTGTGTGTCCATTTGTCCATCTAGTCAACACTCCAAGTACCACCATCTCGCATCTTTTCATCATATATTCCGCATATAGAAACACCGCCATTCATCGGACATTCCAAGGACTAAACGAGAGGTGGCACACGCACACTTTCTTACGGCTTGCGCTTCGGGTCCACTTCCCACCTTTAACCACCTCGAGTTCATGGTATATACTAGTTCACTGTATTCATGGCACTGCGGCCCAACGCTCGCTAAACCTTTCTAAAACCAAGGAAGCTACGCCCAGTGAGTATAACGTAGCAACCCTTTCTTGTCAGATAGTGCTCAATGTACATGCCAATGGCTGCTAATGGGGAATGAGAGACAGGGGAATCCGGCTTTTTGTTAACGAACACGCTGCGAATTTTTTATTGTTCAACAACGCACAGGAGAAATCTCTCACCAGGTCCATCTTGCAGGTCAAAGCGTAAGACATGTTACGTATTACGATGAGGGACGAACGGGTGCTGCTTTTAAGAGCTTCGCCCCTAAAATCGACCATCGCAGAAAGCTGGGGAAATTCTCAGCTCGAGCGCACCAAAACAAGCGAACTCGGAAAAAAAATTGGCCCCGTATCTGCATGTTAATCTGCAGATGTCGTCCAAAGACGATAGTCTTGCACGTAAAGAGAGTGAACAAAACATTTATTTATGTTCTGCGCAAGAAATTGGTTAATGGTATTCTGGAGGCGCTGCGTTAGTGCCTCGAGCGTGCAGCGGAGGTGAACGAGTGCATCAAGCACGTCACACGTGAGACATGAGCGCCATCTGACATTTTTTTCGGAAAACGAAGCACGTGGCTCTGAGACGGGCATGCGCGCCCGTCTCAGACGGGATAAGGTGTAGAACGCAAGGCGACGATAGGTGCCACCACCGTCTCGTCTTAGCAAAGCATTGGAAACACTCGTCTTTTCGTGCAAGCGTCGAATGGTCAGCGCAGCGTGATAAGCGCTACGGTCCTTAAAATTACTTATGTATGCCTTTTCTAGTAAAAGGCGCACATGCAGAATATATACGTGTTGTTATGGTGCCCCAGACATGCGCAATAATTCCTTTTTAATTGACAATTGCACAAGTATGAAAGCTAAACCTTGAGCAACAATGGTGGGCGCTGCGGATGGGGTCGGCCGTTTCAAGTACCTGGTGCCGTTAAGAGTGGACAAACAGACAAATGTACAGACAGACAGACAGACCAAGATTTTTCCCAAAGAAAGGTCCCAAAGAAAGAGTCCCAAAGAAAGGTCCCAAAGAAAGGGTATCGTGTTTAGAAAAGGGGACCAGCGGGCGCTTTCCGCAACCATAGCGGCGCATCGCAGAGGTGTGCCGCGCAGCAGCGGTGCATACGCGGTGCCACTCATCGCCACCGCTCACTCACTCGAATGTGAAACACGCTTAAAGAAGCAGTGACACAAAACTTTTGCATCTTAATTTTTTATGGCAGTAGGTAGTTTATGACCCGCTTATCACGGCTGGAAACCTGGTTTGCGTGAAGTAGTCGCTCTTTTCGAGCACCCAGTCTCAGTTTCGGTTTGAAAGAGCACCGAGCTAGGCAGGAGCAGTTGCGGGGGCAAGGTAAACGCAGCTGACCGCGGGACCACACAAAACTGTGACGTGGGTGCTGTACTCGAGAGGGTGCACCAGTGGGCACCGCACTGACAGTCAGCACACGCGAAGCCGAAGGAACGGAGGAAGAAATTAAAGCTGGCGCAGCGCAAGTCGCGTGCCAGCAACCAGCAAACACAAACTCGTGACGTAGCTTTGTTTACATCGCCCCAGCGTCGACATTTGCGTCGCGAGGGGCTCCGCGTCTCGCTCAGTCGCTCGGCGTGCTCTTTAGTATTGATATTTAATACGTTCTATAGGCTATACTTACCCTTGATGATTTCGTAGATGCTGTGCATGTCTCCACATAAATCTACGTCACTCATTCTCTCGCCCTCGAAATTTCGTGCGAGTGCTCCAATGAGAAGTGTGCCCAACGACGTGCGACTAGGAGTGCGAAGGTACATAGAAATATTATCCGAGAGATTTTTTTTTATACACTAATAATGAAAACCACATACAGTTAAGCGAAGGAGAACATAGGGGACATTATTAGCAGTTTTTAACTGTAGTGTAATGGTCCTCACTCACGTTGGTGTCGGGGTTGGCGCCGACGCGCACAACGAAATGTCTGCGAAATGAGCTGTTCAACACTGTCGCGTTAAAATAAGGATTAGACAGAAGGCAGCCAAGTCTGCTCGGAAGTCAAACATTCTTCCACTCTAGGTCTTTGAACTGCTCTTGAAAAAAGACTGTTTGACAGCGCGAAGAGGCGGCCATGTTAATTATTATTGCAGTGTTGGCTGTATTCTTTATAGAAATATGCTTAATTTCTCTGTCATGCTGATTGATATAAAACGGATGTTGAATGCGCCTTCACAGATGCCCTGACATGTTTTACAGCAACGCTTTTACGCCGTCCGTCGGTCCGGTTCGCGATGTAGACAAGCAACTATCATCAATATTTTTCTTACAGGTCCACCGACTTTACTGCCATTATTGTAACATCTAGAGTGCCCCAAAACAAACCAAACAAATGATTTATGCAAATTAAGAAAAGCAGAGGCCCATGTACGGGCCCACTGATGGGCCTCTACTTTTCTTAATTTGCATAAATGATTTCTCTGGTTGCACCTCCTCTTCCATTCGTGTTTATGCCGATGATTGCGTTTCGTACCAAGTCATTAAAATACACGATGATCGTTACCGCCTGCAGGAGTCATTTGCTGGGTTTTGAGATTGGAGCTACGCTTCTTCGCACAATCTCTAATCGTGACAAAGTGAGTGCTTCGTTACTTCATAAAAAAATACGTTTATTCAATTTTGACGTAGAGGTAACTTGCATATGCATTTGCATCAGTTGCCTCCAGAGAGTCTGTGATGCTTTTTACAAAGGCCGTTCTTGCAGCTATCGCTGTGATTGCGATGCGTTTCCTGCGCAGCCAGGCAGCAAGCCAAATGCGCCCGATCCAAACGCTCAGCACCTCTTTCCTTGGCTCTTTACTGCCACTCTTTGTTGGCTAACCTTCGCGTCTGCTTTGCGTTCATGGGTGAGGGTTGCCATATGGCAATTGTCAGATGACGTAATTTTTTGTTCAGTTATGTATGTATGTATGTATGTATGTATGTATGTATGTATGTATGTATGTATGTATGTATGTATGTATGTATGTATGTATGTATGTATGTATGTATGTATGTATGTATGTATGTATGTATGTATGTATGTGTATGTATGTATGTATGTATGTATATATGTATATATGTATGTATGTGTGTGTGTGTGTGTATGTATGTATGTATGTATGTATGTATGTAAGCACGTAAGTACGCGTGTGTGCGTGTGTCATCTACTTGAAGCGTGTTGGCGGTTGAACAAAAAGTTTTCTCTTTAGTGGCCTATCTGCTGTCCGGACGCCAGTTAAATATTTGTATGTGTGCGTATGTGTGTGTGTGTTTGCGTATGTATGAGTTGTGTTTATAGAAGAGGTGTTCAAGTGAAAATGTATAATACCGAATTGTGTGCAAAAAGGAAGATTTCATTCAATGCGAACACAATGCGCTTGATCACAATGACCCCATTTATGAACGGGCTGAAGAATTCCTTGTTCCCAACATGCCTGTGGCCGTGACCTAGCCTTGCACAGCGTCAATGAGTTCGTCGTCCGAGTTGAAGCGCTTTCCTTTCATATGTTTTTTTTTCCACGGCACAAAGCATTTGGAAAGGGGAGGTGATGAATCAAGGTCGATTTAATACCTTCAGCTATCAGAAATTCATTAGTGCTTCGCTGCTCTTCAATCGTCGAATTTTGCGACGTGAACGCCATACTGTCTTCACGCACACTGCTGCCTCTTTCGGACGACACTCTTTATAACAGTCCCTGCTCTCTCCTGCACATTCCTGAGCCTCTGCATGCTCCGATTTACGGTGAAGACTCCAATGGTATCCTCGATGTCTCGCTACATTCTCTCATAGCAGCATGACGACAGTTATATCACGAGAACAGCACGACGACAAAGAGTTAGTTCTGTTCTCGCAATATCGTTATGCCATACCAACTAGCGCAAACTGCCACAGTCATAGCGGCATACGCACCTATGCTAACGGTCATGTTGTTGTGACGTTTCTTACCTTTTAATATGAAGGCCACTTCTATATCGTACATAAGCTATACTCGAGGACAACTTTCTGTGGCAATGAAGGCAAGGCTGCCTGGGCGGAGCTACTGTTCCTGTACTCCTCCGCGAAGTAGTCCGGTTCGGCTCCCGTTTCGAATGACGGCCGCGTTCATGTAATCCCACTGCACACAACTTGATAAGCCTGCTTGAAGAGCCATTTGTGAGCGCGATTCGAGAGAAGCTCCTTCGGCGACTCGTCGGAATAGCTGGAGGGCGACGCGCACTCACCCACAGACGAAGACGCCATTTTAACAGTGAAGTGCACGTAAAACGTGCGACGTTTTCAGACGCGCAAAAAACTCGAAATGACTCTTCAGAAAGCAACAACAAATAATGGTATCTCCCCAGCACGTGCAGCGTCCCTTTATAAACATCACCTAGTAGCAAATAATGTTGTGTTTTTTTATTACTTTCACGCGAAAAACACAGACGCATTCATGACACCATAAAATTTCCTAATATACACTAGTAGGAACTCTGGCGCTAGTGTCTATGGGAGCTGCAACGCACGACACTTCAGCGAGCATGGGAATGATGGGTAGTACACACATTTGTCTGATATCCGTACTTCTGGCCTGCTTTTGGCTCCGTGTGTGTTCGTGTGGCTTGGAGCTGTTTTCTTATGAAACAAATATTAGCGAATGTTCAGTGGTTGTGCGTCGCCATCTTATTCTTTTAAACTTAGCTTTCCAAATCGGCTCACAAAGCTCGAAAGGGTTTAGTCCTTCATTCAAAACAAAACCGAAACACAGCAATAAACGAAGCCGCAAGTACGATTCGCCACGCACAAGTACGAAGACCAGGCAAATGTGTGTACTACCCATCATTCCCATGGTCGCTGAACGATCGCAGCGCCAGAGTCTCCTCTAGTTAATTTTAGGAAACTCTATGCATGGCATATATTTTACAGTGGTGGCACATGCCGACTTTGGCTCCATAGCCTTCCCTTCATTGCCACAGAAAGTTATCCCCGAGTATATTTGGCTAGAGAGCGGCATGGTAAAGAAAGCAGGCGGATCTTGGAAAAAAGGAAATCACTTCACTAATGAACGGCTTGATTACTTCTAGGATTAGTTTCGCACGATGACAGAGAGATAGGTTAAGTCAAAGGCAGGGAGGTTGACCAAGAAAGATTTTTCTGTTTGATACCCTGCACTGGGGAAGTGCAAGGGGGATGAAAAAAGCCCTTGCAATGAGTGCACCCTGTGGCTTCACTATTAGCAGTTCAGTTTCCTACGAACATTCCTTTCGTTGATGAAGGCCCTACCCGAACATTTGAAACTTCTAAGCCTGCCTGATGGCTAGGCCTTACTTTTTTTATTAGCCGGTCCGGAAGAGGGTTCGTTTACTTTTAATGAAGTTGTTCTCTCTCCCATCGTTCTCCAACTCATTCAGTGTTACCTTGAGGCAATGCAACGTGCAAACGCTTTAGCACTTTTCCCAAAGAACTACGCTAGGATATTCCACAAAAGTTCGTGGCGGCTCCTCTTATGCAAAACCCGAGGCAGCACGAGCACCCGGCGATTACCACGCGTGAAGTGCCCACTGCTTCGTTTACCAAATGGTCGATGACGCCATGTCAATGTTTGAGGTGAGCTTGTGGAGTTTGCCAGGCACATTTAGAATCTTGTTCGAGAGATTGGCGAACTCTGTGTGTGATACGTGCGATTTTGACGCGCTTTATGGACTTGGTGCAGTCGAGATGCGCATCATCTGCGATGAGTTCTATCGGTCCGTTTTCCTGCCGCGAAACGCCGAGCTGATTGATTTGTGGGGTTTAACGTCCCAAAACCACCATATGATTATCAGAGACGCCGTAGTGGAGGGCTCCGGGAATTTTGACCACCTGGGGTTCTTTAACGTGCACCCAAATCTGAGCACACGGGCCTACAACATTTCCGCCTCCATCGGAAATGCAGCCGCCGCAGCCGGGATTCGAACCCGCGCCCTGCGGGTCAGCAGCCGAGTACCTTAGCCACTAGACCACCGCGGCGGGGCACGAAACGCCGAGCCAACGAAGCGTAAGGGCAGGGGCATTGACTTGTACGACTAGATTTTTTAAACTTAAGAAGATTGATGGGCTTTATGTTCGGTGAGGCGGCTTCGTCTTGGAGGCCATCGCAGATTTCTTAAACGTTCTTAGCAATTTTATTTAATGATTGCAAATACTTTTCGATTATTTCTGATAATGATAGTACTTTATGCCTTGTCCGTTCGTGTCACCCCCTTTTTGAGCGTTGCTAGCTTTTGCTATGGTCTGTATCAAGCGCTATGCTGGGAGCGGGATCACGCCACGTGATATGAATCGGAGCACGAAGAGCTGGCCCCTTGAAGTGCTGTGCTCTTAAAAGGTAAAGAAATGATAATAATTCTTGGCGTTTCACGTCCCAAAGCCACGATATGATTATGAAAGACGCTGTAGTGAAGGGATACGGAAATTTCGACCATCTGGTGTTCTTGAACGTGCACCCAAATCTGAGTACACGGGCCTCGAGCATTTTAACCTGCACCGACAATGCGACCTCCGCGGCCGGGATTCGACCCTGCGACTTTGGGCTCAGAAATAACAGAAAAATGTTACACGTTGCACTGAGAGCATGCTTATTTTTATGCTAGAACGAAGTTGATACCACATGCACCAGGCAACGTAGTTTTCGAGACGGCGCGCTTCGGCTGTAGCCTTCCCAGTCGAAGCGCGATCGCATTTAGCTATCTTTCTTCAAACTAAACTGGTGGGCTGGCTCACCTGTTGCTGCGCGAATCGCTCTATTGACCTGTAGATATGTGAAGATTTCTTACGAGCATCCGCAACACCATCGAAAAACCATTTCTGCTCGAGAGTGGTCATCACCATGGAAGTGCACGCATTTCGGGTTGTGAAAATAGTGTCCTACTAGCCGAGCTTTGTGAAAGAATCACACGGCGGGCCGCGTCGATTGCAGCGACCCCTGCGCTGGGCGGCGGCGCGCGCGCCCGTTGTGTCGCAGAGTAGAACGCGCCTCGAGTGTCGCTGGCCGCCTCTCGCTCGGCGGTTCCCGGCGGGGAAGTTCGATCGACCTTTGATGCCGTCGCTGGCAAACTGCTCCCGGACATTCCGTCACCAGGAACATTGCGACTTGAATGAAGACAGTGCGCTGTAGTTGAAAGGAACATCTGAAAGCCCCCGTGCACTCGTACGTCTGCCACTGAAGTGTTTCCATCAAGGAGAGACAAGAGAAATGCATTAGTTTGCTGCGTGGGAAAAACTGACCGCCTTTCGTAAAGGGTAAATCTGCCAGTCAAAAAAGCAGACGACGCAGAGGAGTCGCCCAATGGACATTCTTCTTAAAAAGAAAGCCAAGAGAGAACAAAAACTTTTTCTATCCGAGACAACTGACCCAAGATCTTGAAATAAGCATCTGCTATAAGCAACATATCCCACTACAGCTGCCGTAGACAGGTTGTAACCCGAAGCCATCTCAGTTTTATCAGCAGTATCATTTATCTATAGATACGGACCCCAACGTGAAGCCATTCCTGGAGAATTTGTCCACAGTGGTAAACTATTTCATTCCGCAAGAAGTAGACAAACGAGCTTATTTCAACAAGAATCTCTCGTAGTTTCATGCCGTGATAACCGGCATTTGGTTAGTCAAGACGGTTCCACAGTTTCGCTCTTTCTCTTTGTGCGCCACAATAAGAACTGTGAGCGAGGGCAGGCCTGTTGGTGGATCCAACTGCTTCCTTATTAGCGAGGAAGCCATCTTACACATTGTGAAGTCTACTAACCTCAGGTGAGTGAACTTTAGCTCAATTCTGTTGCGCTGCATTCTGTCGTGCTTGCATAATCTAACGTGGAATGTCCGGCTGTTTCTTGTAAGTATGGACACTGTATGCATATCCGCAGAATCAAGACATTTGCTTTACGTAGAAAAGTTATCATGGTACCGAATTTCCAAAGTTTTCTTTTAGGTGGAAGGTGTCATTGTTGCTACCGCGTTAAATTACACAAGACCCTCTGCGCTCCAAAACTTTCACCGAGCGCACACAGAAATTTAAAAGTTCAAGCATTTCGTTCGAAGCAGCTCGTTAGAATCGTTGTTTCCTTTTGTTTACGTCTGCGCAAAATCTGATCTTTCTGTAGCTTTTTTGTTCATTTTAAGCGTCATTTTGTAGCTCCCCGTCTCTTATGCCGACTATGGCCACAAGTGTCATAAAAGTTGGAAGACTTTTTTGGCATTGATCAGCCATATTATAAAACAGCACTTTCTTGGCACTGAATTTCAACTAAATATATGACTTTGCTACGAAGAGTACATCTTGGGCACTCCCTGTTCTGTGAAACAAATATCAAAGATTCATTTTTCACTGATAAGTAAAGCAGCCACGGCAGTCAGTTCACCTAGGGCTTCGCAAGAAATGTGCAAAACACTCGCAACGCGGACGTAAATGTACTGAAGCAACAGGTATAAGCCATTTTCTGTTGCGAAAAAGTGATTGCAATTACAGCGTCTGCATCCTGCCTTATAGTTGCTTCAATGCGTACAAACCAGTGCACGAGCTATCGATATGTCACTCTGAAAAGGTGCACTTACAATTGCCTGACGGACTAGCCTTGTAGCAAAGCTTCATGCAATAGGAATTTTGCATGATGTCTACTGCTTTCTGGTTGGTTAGTTGGTTGCACCACAATGCTTCAAAATTTTATCACCCATGCTTTTTCGCCGGCCTATATTTTCATGCGTAGTAACTGAACTTGGAGGAAAGAAATGGTCGGGCTTTTCCAGGTTTTATGCCATATTTTATTTTTCTGGGTGAAAGGACGGGATCTATCTATCTATCTATCTATCTATCTATCTATCTATCTATCTATCTATCTATCTATCTATCTATCTATCTATCTATCTATCTATCTATCTATCTATCTATCTATCTATCTATCTATCTATCTATCTATCTATCTATCTATCTATCTATCTATCTATCTATCTATCTATCTATCTATCTATCTATCTATCTATCTATCTATCTATCTATCTATCTATCTGTCTGTCTGTCTGTCTGTCTGTCTGTCTGTCTGTCTGTCTGTCTGTCTGTCTGTCTGTCTGTCTGTCTGTCTGTCTGTCTGTCTGTCTGTCTGTCTGTCTGTCTGTCTGTCTGTCTGTCTGTCTGTCTGTCTGTCTGTCTGTCTGTCTGTCTGTCTGTCTGTCTGTCTGTCTGTCTGTCTGTCTGTCTGTCTGTCTGTCTGTCTGTCTGTCTGTCTGTCTGTCTGTCTGTCTGTCTGTCTGTCTGTCCGTCCGTCCGTCCGTCCGTCCGTCCGTTATGGTCGCTTCAGTACGTTGGGATTAACCAAAATTGACACAAGAGCAACAGGACTGTATGACTGCATGACGTTCGCGACTGCCAGGTTACGGCAGGAATAGCCTGATATGCCTGATGCGTACATCATGAAACCCTTTTCCACATTCACGCATGGCGCCGATACGCGTTCCACGACGCAGGTTATGAATGTATGCACCAAAGATGATTCACAGTATGTACTAACGCGGTTCAACAAAATTATAGATTGGAAACCTTATAAGACATTTTATGTAAACGGAAAAAACCGAAAGCATATGTTTGCTATAGCTCGCGATTTGAATCTAGCACACAAACGCTTACATATAAACTCCCATGGCTCATCAAGCGATAGCGCCGCTTGTGCCTGAATGATGACGCCGGCATATTGTACGTACCTTTCATTACGATAAAAGTTATGTCATTCACTAAAAAGAAATGCTGGGCACAGCGAAGCATGGGTCCATGGTCGCTAGTACTCCCCGTTGACTGTCACGTCCAGCTTCGAGATGCGCGATTTCCTCTTTGGTCACTATTGCTCTCTTCCTCATTCTTTCAGTGGTATGCTTTACTCTCTCTCGCTCCCCTCCTCCTCGTGCTCCTTCTCCTCACACTAACTTCCCGACCCCACCCTCTTTCTTCACTATACTGTAGAAGGCTATACTACTCTCTTTAGGGCTTGGATAGTCAAGGGGCGAGAATGCTCGTTCTCGAAACGAAAGTACACGCATTCAAAGTCGGCCTCGGGAAGATTTCTTTTTTTTTAGCAGGAATTTTCTCTTCATTTTTTTCTCTCAGTCTTTGTGTCTTTGCTGTCTTTCTTTTTCGCTCTCTGTACTCTTTCTCGGGGTTATTACAGACCATGCCATAGCGGTTAGTGTTGGCATCAACCCAAAATCTGTGACACATCCCTATCGGAAAAATTGCCATGGTGGATACTGGAAAACATGGTGGGCGTAGTGGAAATAATAGTGGGCATGGTGGAAATAATAGTGGGCATGGTGGAAATTATGATGGCCATGGTGGGACGTAGTGGAAAATATGGTGGTTATGCCGGGCCATACTGGGTGGTATGGTGTACAGATGATGGGTAAAGTATAAATGATGGTGGAAAGCATAGGCTAGATAGTGGGCAATAATGGGACACTCTGCCCACCATTGAGATAACGGTGGGAAGCCCTAAGCATATGGTGGGTGGTGCTTATTATGGTGGGCTACATGGTGTACCAAGCTCAGAAACTCTTCCCACCATTGCGATAATGTCGGGAAGCACTAAGCAGATGATGGGTGCTGCTTGTTATAGTGGGCCACATGGTGTACCAAGCTGAGAAGCTCTGCCCACCATTGCGATAAAGCTGGGAAGCAGTAAGCAGATGATGGGTGGGCTTATAATGGCGGGCAATTTATATAGTGTACCAAGCTGGGATCTGTACAGTACATGTTCTACCACCATGATTTCCACCAAAGGTTAGGCCTACTGACCGAGCCCGTACAATTGTGCTGTCCGTGCTTCCGGGTTTCAGAATACACGATTACGACGACTAAGTATGACAATACAGCGCAGCCATATGGCATCAATTAACCTAAACGAAGCACTTTTCATTGCGTATGGTGTCCGCTCAAGAAGCAACAAACATCGATGCGACGCGATTAAAGCCCTCCCAGAGAACGTAATTAAGTGTCTTCTCACCGACAGCCGCCGGTCGCACTCGCCGGCACTTCTCTAGCTTTTGTACGAGAACTCAGACGTGGCAATTCGTATGCTTGGTGAACCAATATGATAGCGTAATGTTTCCGGCAAACTGCATTCGTTTTGGCCAAGCCGTTATGTAGTTGTTGCTTTAGCGAAAGAGCTACAGCATTGCGCTGGCGCGACCGCCCTCTACATTGCGCGAAAAGCATCCCAATACTCAATCAAATAAGTTAGGCGGGCGTATCTATGCAATGAGCCTAGAAGCTTCATAAAGTGTGAGCAGATGTCGCCCTTTAGAACGAGCGCGAAACGGATATTAAACTTGGCAGACCCCGCCGGTAAACTGTTGCTGCTCCCCAGTCCACTTGGTTTTTTTTTCTTGAAGTTGTGAATTGTAAAAAAAATTAGCACTAGTGCCATTAACATAGTGGCAATCGTTAGAGGCCGCAGTTGCTTGTGTTTAATAAATGTGCAATTTTTAGTAGCAGGTGTAGATGTTGTATATGTTGTGTACACGACAAACATAACTTTAAGTTGAACCTTAAGTTTGTATGCGAACTAAGTATTTAACACTCAATCAATGTCATGTTGGTGTGGCGCAGTGGTTAAATAAAGAAAAAAAAATGGTGTGGCGCAGTGGTTAGCGTCTTCATATGGGAATCCGCAGGTTGGAGGTTCGATCCTCCGTGGCGCCTCGTGTTTTTTTTTTACGGGACGGGTGTTTTTTATACTGTTTTTAAAGAATTCTTTTTTATTTTTGGGGCAGCTCGTCACGGTGATTCTGACGTCATTTCGCGCTCAAGTGTTGCCGGCACTGCAGCACCCAACATACCCACCATGCGCCATGGTGGGCGTTTCCCACCATTCACCCACTACATTAATCCACTATAATGGTGGGTGGTGGTTTCCACCATGCCCACCATTCGTTTTTTTCCGATAGGGATACCTGTTCCTGACTATGATTGTTGTGGCATGGCCAGAGTCCGGTGACCTTGCTGGAATTCGCAACAGTGGTATATAGTTTCTACAAAGTTTCAGGGATCCCGCCTGGAAGAGTCACCCTTGCCAAGTCCATAGCTTAAGGAGTTGGTAAACGTTACACCTACCCACGATCGACACATCAAAGTAGTGGTACGTCACGAAGTCTTTGATGGCAGTTACTGAAAACGTTGGTCACCTCTCAAGACTTGCATCAAAATGCGGCATAATTATATTTCAGTGAGCAGCGCAAGAAATAACAGTACAACAGAAGAGGCACAAAGAGGCATAAACAGTCGCTCTTTGTATGCTCCGCACAAAATTGATTTCCAGAATGCGTGCCATATTGTCAAAGTTTTCTATTTCTGCGTTGAACCGATTCGCCAAAACATCTACTTCAGAGGCTATCGATTGCGGCGTAGCTTCTTGATATTGATCCTCTGATGGCATTCGCCTAGATTTCACCGAGATTAAAGGCTTTGGTGACTTTCTGCGACTTGCCAGAGGTTAAAGCTGCGTAAAAAAGAGGGAAGAACCACTAGAAGGACACAAATATTTGAGCTGTTGTCTGGTTCTTTTCTTTCTGGTTCTCTCTATTTTTCACTGCTTTATTCTCCGGACTGTGAGATAATGATACGTGGCCCTGCGACAGAGCAAGTTATATATAGGCAAACGAATTAAAAAATCAGTAGGAGAGCATCTGTATGCTCTATTTGACGGAGGCAGCAACCGTAAGGTCAAGTGAGGGCGCAGAAGTTGGTGGCGTCATCATCATCATCATGGACACTGGGAATGAGGTAGCTAGGAAAGCGGCAGTGAGGAAAAATTGGCCCCGTATCTGCATGTTACACTGCTAATATCGTCGAAAAATGATAGTATTGCGTCTGAAGAGAGTGAACAAAACGTTTATTTGATTTTCTGCGCAAGAAAATCGGTGAATGGTATTCTGGAGGCGCTGCATTAGAGCGCCTCGAGCGTGCAGCGGAGGCGAACGAGCGCATCAAGTCACGTCACACGTGAAACGAGCGCTATCTGGCAGTTATCTTGGGAAACGAAGCGCGTGGCGTGCGTGCCCGTCCCGGGGGTGATAAGGTGTAGAACGAAAGGCGACGGTAGGTGCCATTACCATGTCGTCTTAGCAAAGCATTGGAAACACTTGCCTTTTCGTGCAAGCATTGCATGATCAGCGCAGCGTGATAAACGCTACGGTCCTTGGAATCACTGATGTGTGGCTTTTCTAGTAAAATATACACATGTAGAATATTGACGTATTGTTATGATGCCTCAGATATGCGCAATAATTGCTTTTTAATTGACAATCGCACAAGTATGAACGCTGAATTTTGAGCAATATTGGTGGGCGTTGTGGGCGGGGTCGGCCGTTTGAGGTATCATCTGGTGCCTTTTAGGGTACCATTAAGGGCGGACAAATAGAGAAATTGACGGACAGACAGACCAAAATTTTTGCGTCGGAGGTCCCCAAGGAAGGCTACCGTCGCTAATAAAGAGTATGTTCGACGAGACATCTTGTGCGCGCTTTCTTCTTGACAACTGGGGACTCGTCCGGGATATAGAATGGACAACGAAGCCCTTTAGGATGAGGTTGTACAGTATCTTATAAGCCAAACAGATGGATCAGCGATCCAGCGAAAGCAAATCTCCTCGCAGCTGCTGTAACGGGTGATGGCCACCGCAGTCATGCCCTTGCCAGTAGGCCTAGTCGTGCACGTGCCCGTGCCGCAGCACGTGCAGCCACCTGCCATGACTTCCACGCTGCTAGTTGAACCACTGAAGTTCTCGGGCTTCAGTGACCCTCAGTCGCCGAAAGTTTTCTTGGAAGAGTTAGGCAACTTTTCTCTCGTGTCCGGAATGAACGAGGCCAAAAGACCGCACAACATGCTACCGGATGCATTGGAAGGCAGCGCTAAGCTCTGGCGGCGGTTCGTGGGCGATTTCGCTTCGTGAAACGAATTCGCAAAAGCCTTCAGCGTGGAGTTCGCTTCTGTCGACTGCAAACGTCACCTGAAGTAAGAGCTGGAACAGCGAACACAGCACCCCGAGGAGAATTAAAAGTACTTTATTTACACTATATCGGCGCACTGCGACTGCATGAGAGCCTGTAACCGAGCAAGAAAAATTGCAGCAGTTTCTCCGCCCAATGAACCCGCAGCTATAGACCTCGCTTAAGACTCAACCTTTACAACAGGGAAAGAGCTCGTAGGCGGTGGTGGATGAATTGATGCAACGAGCATGGCGGCGTTGGCAGTACAAAGCACCGCCACCTCTAACCAAGATGGCTGCAAGAGAACTAGCATTCCGACCACGCATGGCGGCCGAACGTTCTCAGACCACGACTAATGTCTGCAACGCCACTGTGGCTATGACTACTTCTACCGCATCGTCCTCGGCATACCACTGGCCACTACACATTGCACCGTTTCAGCTATCATATGCCCATGATGAGTCCCCTCCGGCATTCAGCGTGCCCACCTCGGTGCAACCACTAGCCCATGCCTCACAGCCAGCCACCCGTTGCAAGCAGCCCAACACACACGTTTATTGTCAGCGCTATGGAGGCATCAGCTCGCCAGTGCGTCGCGGCAAGACAAAACGTGCCGTCAACGTGCTTCCACTGCAGTCAATCGGGACATATTCGGGATGAATGCCCAGATTATTGTTACCCATAAAACCAGCGTTGGTAGATGCCGCGCCTGTGGGCATCTACGACAGCGCACTCCAGGTTGCGACTACTGCTGGCAGAAAGGAAGCCCAGCTCGATATCCGCATCGGAGTGATGACATTCCAGGCGCTCCTAGACACTGGGTACAGCGTAAGCCTTCCAGGATAACAAGGAATTGCAGCCGCCGAGGCCACAGGAGCCAGCCATAAAAAAGAGCTACGCGTGCTCCTTTTGGCCACAGTTTGGTCCCAATTCACTACCTTACTCCGATGCACGATCCACTGGGGCAGTAAGGTCTCGCCTGCAGCGTTTGTTTTTTCTGTGTGCCCGATCTTTTTAGAGACGTGCGTTGCACTAGGAGGTTAAACAATCGGCACTGAACCACAGCGCACGATGCCTTTTGTGGAGGCACAGCGGCAGGTTAAGGAAGGCCTAAGCAGCGAAGAAATGTACGACCTACAAGCCTACTGCCAACTCAAAAATTCCAACCTCCAATCATCCCATACACCGCACACCTCAAGTCAATGTAGACTCACGTCTGGCACTATTGCTTGATAACCTCAGCCCAATCATTACTGCGTACCCATGTCGTACTCCATTGGCTGAGCACTCCATTGACACCGGGGACAGCCGACCTGTACGCTGCAAGATACGTGCTGTCAGTGCTAAAAAAAGCCAATATTGACAGGTGCAGCGCTGATCTCAGCAAGAAAAGAAGCTCATACACCCAAGCACCAGTTAATGGTCAAGCGCTTTATTTCTGGTTACAAAAACAGTCAGGTAATTTCCGCCTTGCCATCGATCATTAGCCATTGAATAGACGTACGAGGGTGCATGCTTATTCAATGTCCAGGATTGGCCTGCTCTCGGTGCAGTTGAGTCAGGCACAATCGTTTCCAAGTTCCGACTTTTCGCTGGTCCTTTTCCAGATCACATTGCGGGAGTAAGATATTCCCAAGACCGCATTTATCGGCCCCCAGGGCACTCACAAGTTCACTATAGGATGCCTTTCGCAGCCGCAGGTGGGCCACCAACCTTCCAAATTTTGATTGACGCTGTTTTGGAAAGTGTAAATTAGAAATTGGTAATGACATTCCCTACGATGTCTTGGTTTATATGATGACCATGTGTAACTACTCGTTCATTGTGTACTAGAGCACAAAAAGCAGGCCTCACCATCGATCCAGACAAGATCCAACTCGGCCGCAATTCACTCAAGTTCTCAGGACATATGATTTCACCTGCGCAGTGTAGACATAATGAGGGCAATGTGCTTGCTGCGATGCAGTACCCTTAAGCAAAAAGCAACAGCTTCCAGCCATCCTTGGCTTAGCGGGATATTATGGAAGCTTTATACCTCAAGTTAACCTCATAGCCAACCCCATAACTAGCCTTTTGAAGAAAGATGCAAGCTGGAAGTGAACCAACCAGTACGAGGGCACATTCGAGAGACTGATGGAATCTGTAGCTCATATTACTGTGGCGAACCTCCGTCTCAACCGACTATTTGTGGTAGAGACGGGTGCTAGTGGTATTGGAATAGCAGCTGTGCTTCTCAAGGCAAACATTGAGGAATAGAAACCTGTGTTATTTGTATACAGGGTCCTCACCGAGGTATATAAACAGTTTACACATTTCAGGAATGGGAGTGTCTGGTAGTAGTCAAATTTAGGCTTTACCTCGAATTTCCGGAATTCAAAATCCTCAAGGATGTCTCAGAGCATTGGGTCCACAGACCCCGCAAATATATATATATATACACTTATATATATACATATATATATATATATATATATATATATATATATATATATATATATATATATATATATATATATATATATATATATATATATATGAAGAGAAGAAACAATTTAGCGGTTGTCCTAATTTTATTACCAACGGTTTCGACCGGTGGACCAGTCTCTTCGTCAGGGTTTCCGAGCTTGTTCGCAAACCCGCTACCCGCTAAGTTGTGTTTCTTCTCTTCCCAAGTACGTTTAATTGGCCCGTTGAAAAAACTTCTCCATGTATATATATATATATATATATATATATATATATATATATATATATATATATATATATATATATATATATATATATATATATATATATATATGCATATAGTCCAGTAGATCCTCCGTGAGCGGTCGCAACGTGGTTTATTTCGACGTTTCGCCCTAGAGTCTCGCCTTCGGCCAGACTCTAGGTCGAAACGTCGAAACGGAGGATCTACTGGACTATATATATATATATATATATATATATATATATATATATATTGAATTAACTTGAAGATAGCACATAAGAAAAGGATCGTATTTACTAGTAAATACGATCCTTTTCTTATGTGCTATCTTCAAGTTAATTCAATATAGAAAATACCCGGACCTGTCGTGCCTTCCCTTCAAGTTCTTCTATATATATATATATATATATATATATATATATATATATATATATATATATATATATATATATATATATATATATATATATATATATATATATATATATATATATATATATATATATATATATATATATATATATATATATCTTGACGAAGGCTGGCCCACCAGCCGAAACGTATGTGAATATGAAAAGTGTTTCCTCGTACGTCGTTCTTTCTCACTTCCGTTATATATATATATATATATATATATATATATATATATATATATATATATATATATATATATATATATATATATATATATATATATATCGCATTTGGACCCATTTGTTTTCGAGGGAGCGGAGCTGATTCAGGAGCAAATATTCTGTAGCGTCAACTTGAATTTTTCGAGTGGAGAGCATTACTCTGCTTAAGCTGAACGAGATAGCTCTCCATGTCAAACATCTGTGACATACGGTAAACTTTAAAATTGCGTTTTCCAGCGAACGTCGACTTCTTCATCCTCGCGGTGAGCAACTCGAGGTTCCCGTATAGTTTCTTTTTACTCATTATGTGTGTTAAAATTACTGAACAATCTCTAATTAACCATATAGTTCATTTTAATGCGTAATCGGTGTTGTGAATTGCGGTAGATATCTTTATAAATTTCATGTCCCCAAATAGGGGTCTTCGCGTCTTCGGACCACAGAATAAATGACAGAGAAGTACCTGGCTGAGGAAGAAATGCAAAAACGCCTGAAAGAGAATTATGCCGATCTTTCAGATTTTGATAATCCTGACTTTATTGGCCATGATGCGTACAATAATCTCTAAACAAAGAATGCAAATGAGAGTGAGGGCAGCAACGGCGAAAAAGATGCCTCTAATTGCACGACGCCCGGACCAAGTGGTACATGAAGTTGAGAAGAAGAGGGCTCGTACTTTTTATATTTTCAACTTCATTCTTGAAACTGTCGACTGCATTAGGCAAGAAGGTGTAGTGACAGGTGGTCGAACGACGGCAAGGAAAAGGTTTAGGTTAAGGAAAAGGTACTAGACATGGTTTCTGAGCTCAACGAGGTTTATGGCCGGGGCAAAATCAATCGGGAGCTTTGTGTCCCACCACCACGTATCGTTACGCACAAGTGAACTGTCTGTATGCTCGCACAGGTTTCAGATATTGCGTGCTGTTACGGGTGGATAAAACGAAAAAGCAAGCAATACTATCAAAAACTCAGACTTGACCTGAACGCAATCTTCGAAACAAACACTGCATCATCCTTTATTCAAGCAGCAGCCGCTGTGCCCTACAGGCAGCACAAAGAGGGGGAAGCGAAAGAGAAGAAAGGCCCGCCGGTCGACAAAGGTGCGAGGTCACTCTGATGCATGCCGACAACGCGAGATATGACATGCCAGGACAATTCCCTGAACGTCCAAAGCTTAGACGAAATACCAAATGCAGGAAAAAAAAACAGTGTGGAAATAAATCTAGAGTGCATTTCGCAAAACTTGGAGGCATCCTTTGCCTACAGAAAAAAAAATGGTTTTTTGACTTACTTGTCAGGACCGAGAGATTCCTTTTGGGGACAACCAAAGCTCGCCAGTTTTTTCATTGTTTATCTGAAGTAACTTTCCGTCGTTTTGCTTTGTACGCTGAAGACCGAAACAAAGAAGTTGCTTTTTTTTTCGAACTGAGGAGGATATATATACATGTTGCAAGACAGCAGTACCGTTGTAGTCTCGACGACGTTTATTCGGCGCAGTCGCTTAACCAACCCTTTGAGCGAAGTGTAAATGTACAGCTTCGTGACTAGAGCCCCCTAACAACTGAGGCCAACACGGATCCTTCGAACGCGTCGCTCCCGGTGTTGATGATTATAAACATGTGAAGAAGATGAAAAGAAGATGAGCAACAGATGCTGTCAGTATTGTCACAGTTAATAGGTGAGCAAGAATATTGTGCTCACAACACATGATAGGTAGAATGATTTCTTCGTTGCCGCAATGGTCACAGGCTGCGGTGTCGACCATTCCAATGCGGAAAGCGTAGGCGTTGGTAAACGCAACGCCCAACCACAGCCTACATAAAAGTGTCTGGTCTGCTCGACAACTTGAAGACTTAACGTAGGATCAACAGAGTACGGTCGGGAATGCTCGAAGTGCGGCTTATTCAATTGTGACGTGTTTTGCTGGTGAGCAGGCTAGCGGAGCTTTCGTGCAGCATCTTCCTAGAGTATAGTAGACAACGACTATGCCTTTGCAAGGGACTTAGCAAATTAGATAATCAACCTGTGTCGGAGGAAAGAATTTTACAATATCGACAACATGAAACTTCACAGAAGGCCCTGAAAGTGTTACTGCACTTTTTGCAACCGACCGGCCTTTCTGAACGGTTGTAGCCAGAACGCCATTCCTGTGTGTGTTTTTGTTTTCTCATGAGTGCACGTGCGTTTTTTTCCTCTCTCTATATACCCCCTCTTTCTTGCCCCTATGTTCCTATCCCCCGTGCTGGGTAGCAAACCGGATGCTAATATCTGGTTAACCTACCAGCCTTCCTTTCTCTCTCTCTCTTGTGCTTACAGCAAATATTGCTGAGCAAGTATGTACGTTTTTTATAAATATGTTTTTTTTATTTTGCCCAACCGTACTTGCTTTTTAAGCATAACGCCGACGTTGAAGAATGTATGATCTTCAATGATCTCCTCATCACGCAATGACGGACCAACGATCTGCACGGATGTCGTGTTTTCTGCGGGGTGTCACGTGCTTTCACGTGGGCGTCGCAAACCGTCCCAATTAGAAGGCGTCGAACGAGCTGCATTCCTGGAGGCTACTTCGCATCTACGTTTGAATCTGTTGGCAAGGGACGCCAAACAGAAGCTGGGTGTTGGCTTGACACACTCGCAAACTGAAACGCTATATAAGCTGCGCAAGAGATCCTTGAAACACGCGTTTGAGTAATTGCAAGGAAGCAGTTGTAATTTCTTCGCTTATATAGGTTCGCAAGGTATACGATAGATTCGACGTGCTTAAAGAATCGACATTTTTGTTTTTTCCAAATTCTTGGATGAATTCCAATATGTATTTTAACACGATGCAATGGCGTATGCGTCTTTCCCCTGGTGTATAAGTTCAGAAACTCGCTTAGATCTCGGAGACTTTTATTGTGAAGATACCGGTTGTCCCGGCCCTGGTTAAAACCCTATACGAAAATGGAGAGGACAGCATAATAAAATAAAAAAAGTCAGATTCCTTAACATTCCTAACTTCTTTCCTGTTGTCGAGAAACTTTGATTTACACTTGAGATATTTCTCAAAATGCATAAGGAAAAAGCGACATTCATCACCAGAGTAATGTTTCCCCACTACAGACTTCAATTGCGACAGACTTGGCTCTTTTGTCTGCTGCGCAAAGCCTTGAACGCAAACCTGATACCGTGCTGCAATTCGGTTGACTGCGCTGGTTAGCGCAATAGAGGAGGGAATGACACATCACTAGATAGATAGGATGACAGAACAGACACTGACTAACCAGTATAGTTTACTGCAAATCAAGTGGAATATATACAAAACAGGAATTTGCGCCGACATGAAACAAACAAAAATTGATGCATTTCTAAGCAGAAGAAATTAGAAGGAGGCAATATGCAACGAGAAAGAAAGTGTGCTTCAACTCCACTAACGTAAAACGTGGAGAGGAGGGAAGCATGCATTGTGTGGCGATGTCTCCCACAACGAATATATTTGCTTTTCGTGAAAACTACTTTACAGGCATATGTTGACGCACCATCACTTTTCCGATATGTTTCAAGAAGTGGAGTTTCCAAGTAGATGACTTTACCGTAGAGATGCACGCTTGCCTCTCTGGTTTTAAGTAAGAAACTTGGGCACGTTGGTAAATTTAGTCGGCACTTCTGATACCGCTGCTAAGCCGAACGCAATGTTTTAGGTAATAACAACGAACCGTTAACCCACAATATGCATAATATAGACCGGTGGCGAGTAGTGAGACTTAGCCAATTTTTGTGGCGCATACCCCATTTATGATAAGTCGTGACGATTACGTCACACGACGACAATCCGAGACGTTATTTAAGGCGCTTCGCCCCTAAAATTTAAGCAGCGCCACTTCACAAACACGGGTAAAACAGGGATGCTGGTGATATTCATTTTGTCAGACTAGCGCTTGGTATATTTAGCAAGTCTTTCAGATATATTTCATAACTGTTCATCTATTAAACACTATTTGTTAAGATTTGAGCCGGTAGTAAAGCTTTATTGCATCTTGACCATTACCTTTATACGCAGGTCTACAAAGAAGCCTTCGTTTAGGTTGATCTGATAAATTGTACCACTGATCTTTAATAAACGATCTTTGTTAAACGTTGAGGTGTTAGTAAAACAAACCAACTTCTATAAAGACTATGATGATGCGCCCACAATTTGTGGGGCTAACTCTACATGACGGTGAATGTCAGGCGCCTAACAGAAAAAGCTAAACTAGTTGGTAAATATTCATTCTGAAAGAGGGGGCGTGGAAATACGGATGCATAAAGGAAGCCAAGACGCACCACAAACACCGGCATTCGTGGTGTCTTCATTGTGTCCCTGTTTACCAACCTGTTTTTAGAGCGCGTAACAGCCAATGGGTAATCGCTACACACATGTTTTACTGGAGGCTGAGGGAAATCATCATGAAGAGTTGTACATAAAACCCTTGCTTTAAGATGCTGCTAAATGTGAGCTGCAGCGTGTTTTCGCAGTGATAGACCGATTTTGATGATAAATAACAGCATTCAAACGTTCATTCGCCTTTAAAAGTGCTTTTAATAGAAAGCATTCGTTTTGTAAACTCTCTGCTGTTTTATTCGATCTGGGTGTTGGACACGGTATTTACCGAAAGGCTGGCTTGGTGGCCTGGATGTATTAATCTCCACTATAACTATGCACTGAGACAACACAAGGCTGGTAATGTTATCGCCATCGCAACGTTTGTTTGTGAGGAGATGGTTAGATTAGTTTGCGAGTATACATGTTCATGTTTAAAATAACATTGAAGGGGGCACTCACAAATGTATGAGGAGTACTTTGAGAGCAGATCAACTGTATCATTCTCTTTAGAGTTCTTTAACTCCGAATGGGGAGTAGTGCCAAGTTCGCCGCGGAACTTGCTCTTTTCTTGAAGGCAGAGCACAAGAGACTGCAAACCCTCTGTTATATGCACGTGGTGTACCCAGTCCCTGCAACTCTATCGCCGACGTGACGCGAACGGTGTCCGGGACTGCGGCAGACGCGTGTCTAGCGCCAGACATCTCGCCAACGTTGGAAAGCGATATAACTGCCTCGTAATCACAAGCTTCCGAGCGTAGACGTTAGAAGAGTGTGACTTTAATGTGCTAAGTTAATAGGATAACGTTCACTGATAACAAAGGGGGGGTCCTTGGGGTTTGAAAGCTTCGTTTTTGAAACACCAACAGTGGCTACTTCTAAAAATTAGTTTTTGACACAAACTGATTTTCACTGACATGGTGGATGCACTAGTAACATTAGTATTATAAAAAAACAGTGTCAAACACAAAACAAAACAAAAATAAATAAAAGCTTCCAGCCACGGGATTACGATTTTCCACCTTTTAATTACCAATCGTGTTCTCTACGAGTCTGTGCCACTGTCCGTAAAGTGAAGGAAACCAGAGGGATGCACACATACGAATTTCACTTGAACTATTTACTTTTCGATCAAACGTAAGAAAAAGGAACACACAGAAAACGTTCTGTCGTCTATATTAAACCTCTAATGTCTCATTCGAATTCAACATCGTTAATTAAAGAGTCCACTATGGTTTCGCTGCACGTAGAAGATGAATTCTTAATTCACGTTCGTTTGTGTAGCGGTTGGCGTCCAGGGTTTTTCTTCAACCTTGGCTGGAGCCCTGAGGGCGTAGCCGGGCGGACGACCTGACAACCAGCAACCGGAGTGAAGCCGATGTGGAGTCTGTTCAAACGGAGTCACTGTGTGCATTCCTTGAGCCCGAGCCAAGGCCAGACTGCCTCATGCTCTCGGTCAGCTTCTTCGAAATAGGGCTGCTTTCTTCCGAGAATGTTTCGGGGTTGACTTTAGGAGAGGAGCCTTTCTTCCAGCCGCACCTGTGCGCCCAGTGTTTATATTGACTAAACTTCGCCCAGCGCCGGGACCGTGATATTGGGGGTGATATTGTGTGTTCTGCTGCGCAATTTGGGAGGCACACTCAAGGAGGCGGCTGTTGGCGATGTCTCCTCTTGATGTACATTAACTTGTCATTTGATTGTTCAGCGAGTACTCTTTGAATATGCACAATCATTACACTGCGCCACGTCACAACACGCGATTTCTGACATAAAAAAACAACAAAACAAAGCAGAGCCCATGATTTCACCTTTTTTTTATGGCTTGCATACAGACGTGATCTTACTTTGCGACTAAAACTTGTACGTCTCCAAGACACAAGCACTGCCAGCCGCACATGAAATGCCGATAATTCCAACAACACCAATTTCCTTTCGGAATTCGCAAGAAAAATATACATTTAAACTTCCGAGGATTGAGGGTTGCGTAACGGCCTTTACTGTCGAGTTTAAGGGACGTTTTTCTCTCGTTTTACTGGTTTATGTGCACAGAAGATTTATGTCGACCGCAATATCGTTCAATAAGCACGTGCTTACTTGTCGAACGTGCGTACTTATCAAAATGACAAAGCTTGTACAGCTGTCACGTATGCGTACCGATTTGTAGCTCTATCGACACCTGCAACTACATAACCGATCATTAAAAAAAAAAAAAACCTAATTGAATGCGTGAAAGAACGCCAAGCCAGCGCGGAACGCGGAGCACAATAACAGCAAATGCTAGAAGAGTGTCCTTTCACAGTCTTTTCTTAACACTCGTTGAGTAACTACTACAAGAACACTGGGTGCCCACTACGCCATAGTTAATCATAATTTTTGTGTAGTAGATCAGCATTCACTATGCTAGGGTGCCTAACTATGCTATCATTCGTCATTCTTTGGAGAAGCCTGATAATCACTACACAGATGTTAAAAATTTTGTGCACTTTTTTATGCAGTGGCTGATGACGATGAATAATTATGCCCGAAGCCGGTATGCGCCACGTTTAATAGGCGATCAAGACCAATTTTTCTAATGGATTGGAGCATTGACGACCCACTTGTTACGCAGTTCGCATTGTGTGACGCCTGGCTTTTCATTTGATGTTCTAAAACGCCTTATTACACATATTAACGCGATGCCTTTCCCGACATCAAGCCTGCCTATGAGGCTAGATTAGAAACGAGTTGCAAGAACTGGAGTCGCTCACTTCATTGTAAAATACTAGGATGACACGCAGCGGAGCCAGGTTCAAACCCGATTGTGTCGTTGGTGTTTTTTTTATTTACTGGGTGTTTTTTTTTTTTTTTGCTTTCGATACTGGTTACGAACCCTAGCGGTGGCGGCGGCGGACAACTATGGCGCCGCGCGTGACCTATTTTCTGATCTCATAACATCTTTCGCTGTAAGAAGTGTGCCGTCATTTAGTTCAATAAAGCAGCGGGCCAGGGCCGTCGCCGAAGACCTCGGAAGATGTTCCTCGAACGATATGTCTCTAGCAGCCTAGCCCAGGGCACAGCAACAACCGCTGGACAAATAATGTTCATTCAACTCAACTCAACACCAAATAAAAATTCTGTGTGGTTAGATGTGAGTCAGCGTAGTGCCGTCGAGTGTATGACAAAGTCATACACTCGGCGGATGACAGAAAGTGTATGACAGAAAAAGTCATAGACAGAAAGAGGACGAGACAGAACAGAACAGACGCAATAAAGATACAAAACTAAAAGAGTGAGACTGAAAGAGAAAGAGAGATCTGCAGAGAGTGAGAGAGGAACAGAATAAAAGCGGAAGCGATCGAAATGAGAGATGGGAGAAGGAGCGAGAACAGTATGAAATGGATAGAGGAAGGAAAAAGAAATAGAAAGAGATTCCAAAAGGAGATACAAGAAATAGAGAGGTAAAAGAAAAAAAAAAACTGAAGAGAAACGAGGAAGCCTGTGTAGTTACGCTGTTGCTTCACACTTAGTACCACAAGCGAGAACCTGCCGTATTTTTTTTAGCCAGCTTGCGCCATGTACAACGCGAGTCTTCTATTTCTTCCCTCTCTCTCTTCCTGAATTGTTTAAACGTCGTTTCAAAGAGAGAATTCTGTTTAGACGGTATAAGAAATGTTTGCTTTGAAAGTGCACAATTCGCCCAGCTCGAACCGGCACTGCCATGGGCGCAGAAAGACGCTGCCCACCTGGCCCGTGCATGTGTGGTTTACGGTAGCGCAGCCGAAATAGCCGGCTCAGTTCGCCGCACCTTCCTGACTCGGTGCTCGCGTTTCAACTGCCGTCGCGGCGCCACTGGCATCGCATAACTGTGCCTCGACACGGCTCCGTGAGCGACATCTACGTCGTCAGCTCGTGATCGAGGATGTGGCGAGTTCGAAGAAACAAAAAAGGAGAGGACGCTTCGCCGTGAGTGACATGTTCCAGGACGCGCCAACCCGCGAAGAAGGAGTGCAACATGAAACGGTCGGCAGGAAAGGTAATGCAAGCTTGACTGGAAATTAAGTTTCATCTACCCCTATCGCTTGTGCCGATGCTTCGAAGTACATTTGAAAATGCCGCGTTGAATACAGTACGTTCGAAATTTCAATAAATGACAGCTTTCTGGGGTCGAAATTAGTTTTTATACGCTGCTCCTGCAGGACTACCTAACGTGATAATCTTTGGCGACGAAAAATTTGGTATCTTGTAGAATAACCCTAATTGTACTACAGAGAATGATTTCCAAAGCAACGACCATTCTCACCTTCACTTTACTATGTAATACCGTGTCAGCCAACCTTGTAAAAGATTCTGCTACTAATTTTTATTGAATTAGAGATGCGCGCTTAACTTCGAACTTTTGTAGCATCACTTACTATACATTGTTTTGAAGTATCCTGATATATATATATATATATATATATATATATATATATATATATATATATATATATATATATACCTTTTCAATACCTTTGTTTGATTGGTTAATATTGTCTCCACGGCCGTGCTAGAGAAGCGGCAAGCGCGCACACTTTTGAATTAAGGAGAAAACCCGCACACGTTAATCAGAAATAAAACGATAGTTGTTTCTGATCAACTAACCTACAGAGACAAGTATTGGTGACTTAAACTCCAAAAAATTTTCTTGAATTTGATGCTTACTAAAAAAAACTAGTAATAAAAGGATGCACTTTGAGCACTATCTGGTCAGAAAATGTTGCCACGTTAAACTTGCCGGTGTAACCTCTTTGATTTTTAGCAAGGTTTAGCGAAGGTCGGGCCTAAGTGCCATGATCTACCGGAAGCGAAAGGTGGGAACTAGACACGAAGCGCAGGCCTTAAGAGGGTGCGCGCGTGCCACTCCTCTAGTCCGGTCGTGCCACCTGTCGCCATCCAGTGGACATTCCAAGTGTCCTTGGAATGTCCACTGGATGGCGGTACTTCTAAATGAAGAATATATCATGAAAAGATGCGAGATGGTGGCACTTGGACAGTTCACAAGATGGACGGACGGATGAAAAGACGCACCGACGGACAGATAGACAGATGCACGGCGGATGGACGGGCGCACAGAGGCACTGGCAGACGGACGAACGCACGGAGGAACGCACGGACAGATGGATGGACGCACGTACCGACGGACGGACAGACGCAGGTACGGATGCATGGACGGACGCACGAACGGACGTCCGGGTGGTTACACAGACGGACGGATGGAAGCAAGAACAAATGGAAGGACGGATGCGCGGACGGGCGGATAGACGATTCTCCCCACTCATCATCATGCACTGCTGGATATGCTGCGATATTTTTACTTTCGCTTGAGCTTTCCATTGGTATAGATTACCGGCAAAAATGAATGGATGTGGACGGGCAAATAACCGTTCGCTCACGAAACGCGTTCACTATGAGCCGCACTCGGATGCGGTCGTCTCTCATTTGTGTAACATTGGAGTCGTGTGGCGGATCGCTTGGCTCTACCGACGAATGATTACACAAACGTACCCATTCTTACCATTGCAAAATATTTAAACAGCCTTAGTTTGTCCTGGTTGACCTTCCTGCCTTTCCTTCCTCTATCTTCCTCCTACTGTTTATGCTCAAGCTTCTTAGAGTTAAAATTTCACTCGAGCGCAGCAGCTTCAATATTGAGTCACCTGGACAGGTGGTTCCATCTGGCGGTGTAATGAGCAACCAAGCAAGCACATTACTAAACAGGTGTGTTCTGCTTCATCGAAGAAGCATGACGACTTGACCCTAGAAGACGTTCGAATCGCAGGTGTCACTGTCCGAAAGCATTGTGCCCGTGGCATGGCCAAACACGGTACGGCTGTTGTGGCATAGTCACCTTTCCATTGAGAGTCTGTTCTTTGCTGGTTTCGGAGCATTCACGCTCCGCGCTGGCGGGGACCACGTGCTTGCAGAATTTTTGAATTTGACCACATTTTACTTCACGCGAAGACAGTACTGGTTGAGGGCGTTTCAGTTTTGATGTTGTAATTTAAATTGTATATTAAATTTAAATTGAGTAGTAATATAAATAAGCATGCGCGTAATTAAAATTACAACTCATTTCACCGAGTATTTTGGCTATCGGGCCCGTGGCAAGAATATCGAAGCGCCATTACTGTGATGTGATAAAAAAGTTCCCGGATTTGGCCTTTAAGCGGTTTTCCTCACTTTTTTTTTTTTTGCTGCTGCTGCCTCGAAATCGGGCCCATGGAGTACAGATAGCCTTGCTGGCTTTTAGTTAATGGTCGTTTACACCGAGTGTATGTATGTTAAAATACATTTTGTTTTGATTTTTCCCTTTCTAACAAAAAAAAAAAAAACGAGTGCTTGATAAATGCCCCCACCCTACCCCAATCTGTTTTTTTTTTTTTTCGTTCAAGGAAGAATGCTCATAGATCCAGCAATGGCTTAATACTGAATTTGTTTATTGATTGTATTACACTTTAGAGTATGCATCGCATGGAAGAAGAAAAGCGAGAAAAGATGTCTCAGCATTAGAATTTTGATTACCAGTGTTTGTATCTTTAAAAGCATTATCCTCATTTTTATTGTTTTTTCTCGCGTTCCCAATTTTATTCGTTTTCGTTTTTATCAATGCGCCCTGTACTCTTTAGCAATGATTTTACTTTAAAAGTGTTAGAGGCATGATCACATCAATAATAATTTATCTTGTTACGTCAATGTTCTTGGCACATTCCTTTTGTAGATGCTTGGTTTATCACTTTCCCTATTTCCTTCTTCAATTTCATGGATATTGTAAAGTGCACTGTGTTGGGTGAATAATAATCAGCTCCGAGTCAGCGCTGTATAGGTGCCTCCGTGTGCTGTGTTGTTCGTCGGGCTGTTTATCACATTTAGCTAGTTAGCAGCTCGTCTAAGCATCCTTTTACAGCGAAAGCTGTTATGAGATCAAATTTCGGGTAATGTGTTGCCGTAGTTGTCCGCCGCCGCCGCCGGTGTCCGTAACCCCATCGCACAAAATTAGACAAACAAAGCCTAATACAAATAACACAGTGGGGCTCGAACCCGGGTCCGCTTGGTGCCAGTTCAGTATTCTATCACTGAGCCACGCCGGTGCTTGGCAGTTGTTGGCAAACTTGCCTTAGACAGGCTTGATGTCGGGAAAGCAATCGCATTATTACAACTTACAAGCCATCTTCAAACAGTTAAATAACAACTATAGTCGTCGCACAATGTGAATAGCGTAACGAGTGGGTCCTGCAATGCTCCAACCCATTACAAAAGCTTGTTCTTGTTCACCTATTATTCACTTCGGCGCATGCCCACTTCAGGCACAATTCCTGATTGTCGTCAGCCACTGCATGAACAATCGGCACACAATTCCTTGCAAGTGTTTGACGGATACCACGCTTCTAAGAAGAATCACGAAAGATAGCATAGTGAATGCCAGCCTACAACACAAATTTGTTTTATTATTAATGCCGCAGTGGGTATCAAGCAAGTGTACTTGCAGCAGTTACCCAACGAGTGTTTATAAAAGGCTCTGAAAGGCCGCTCTTCTAGCTTTCGATGTGACTGCGTTGCGCCTTCCGCGCAGTCCTAGCGTTCAAGTTTTCGGTTAAATGCAATCAGCTCGCTGAGGACCGAGTATGTTGCAGGTCATTCAGAGACACTCTATAGTTGCACTTATCACGTCAGATATGCCAACAGGATTGGTGATTGTAACAGAGTGTGCGTGCAAGACAAACGTTCGATTATAAATACATTGTCATAACATGATGAATATCACACCCATGATGAATGGCATAATACGCATACCATCAATGAAAAAGCACAAGTTGTCGTCACAGCGAATTATTAATAGCGTTTGAATGCGAAGGGCATGGCACTACACTTGTGCTATGACGGTTACCGCATAAACTCGTCTAAAACAATCGCTGGCTGGCAGTTCGTCAACTAGCTTTGTGTAATGATCTATAGTGTCGTTAAACTGTTGGCCAACTCAAACAAATCACAGAACAATATAAACGGGGAACAGGAAAATCTAACGGACACTCTCAGTGGCTCTAGTTCACGTTTTTGAAAGTCTGTAGTTGGTACATTTTAAACCGCGTAATAAAATAATGGGGCAGGTGTAGAAAAAGTAGACACGATGAGCGCACTCTAGCGACTGAATTCATTGAAGGCACAAAAACTGCCGCTTATAGCAGTTAATATATACGCATGCACGAGCACTTTGCATAATAATACACCCTCCTAAAGCCTCTTTATCTGCCTAAAAAATTCCTGCCTTTTTTTATGAAGATCCGCAGAAGGTACACTGTGGATACTTATCTGAACCAAGCTTCATAATCATAGCCGCTCCAATCGCTTCAAAAAATAATAAAACATTAGCTTGGCTAGGCCGGGTAACACAAGCGAGAGCTTCTTGGTTATTTAATATATACTTGTTTACTGTCGTAGCCAAAGCAGAGTTTGGCCACCGAACGATATGGTCAGTCGAACGATCCGCACTTCGAGCACTCACCACCGTTCTTTCGTCAGCCTTCCTATAAGCCATCACTTAAGCCGAACGCCGTCGGCGCCAAGCCCCTTAACCGCGCCGTTTGATGACAATATAGGGCGGTTTCTCTCTCGCCTTCCCCATTCTCTCTACGGGCGCTATCTCGCTCTCTCCCCAAATTCCTCAAAGCACGTGTACAATGTCAACACTATAAGAGTTAGGCTGATCAGGATATCGTGTTTTCCGAGTACACGCTTTCATCTTCGCTCGCGCAGTCGAAAGCGCACAAAACGAAGTGAAATCACTTGATCACGAACGATAGCCGTGCGAGAGAAGGTAGAATGGGCGTGCGTCTGCATGACAAAACAGTGTAAGGGACAATCTATGATGAATGTCTCTTTTCTATTGACCATTAGAGAGCTCAAGTCCTCATGCCGTCACGTGAACAAACTGCTGGCGTCACGAACTGCAGTGCTTGAAAAAACGGGCATTGCCAGGAGAGGACAACGCGTTCGTTCTTTTTATTTTCGGGAGTTGTTTAGGGGACCTTTCAAAGATGATCGCTTTCGCTTTTCTGCATTCTTCTATCGACGTTCAGCTCAACGAAGTTCTCATTCTCCACTTGATTGAGCCTGACACTTTGCGCGCTAGTACTCACTCATTAGCAAACAAAGCAACATTCATAATGTGATCCGAGGCAGCTTGTCGCTTACGACACTGGGACAGGTAACTTCAATACAGATTGAATTGAATCGAAATTTTATTCAATGAGTCACATAAACACATGCGACAAGCATCTAGATCTCTAGCATACAAATACAACATACACAGATGTACTGAGTTATACAATCATTTAACGACATATTAGCATAGCATGCATAGCATATAAAAAACTGATCAACCAGTGGTGTCAACTCTCCTTTCTATCGCATGACCAGGGCACAATGGCTGAACTGAAGCAATCGCCCATTGGCTCGTCACGACAGAGAGAATGGTGTCACATGTTTGGTCACATGGACCTTAGAGTTTTCTAAAATAAACTAGAGGGTACCCTAGCACTGCGATCGCTCAGCGATCATGAGAGTGATGGATAATACGCAGATTTGCCTATAGTCTTCGTTCTTGCGGGCGGCGAATCACACTTTGGGCTTGGTTTATTGATGTGTTATGGTTTTGTTTCGAACGAAAGAACGAATTCTTTTTAACTCTGTGACCCGATTTAAAATGGCAAACCTAAAATATTAAAGGGGTGAAGCGCAATCGCTCAACATTGGATAATTTTTGTTTTGCGACAGAACACCTCCGAGCCGCACGAACACACACGGAGACAGACGTACGGACAAATCCGTGTACTGCCCATTATTCCGTGTACTGCCCGTGCTCGCTGAAGCGCCATGCGTTTCAGCTCCCATAGACACTCTAGTGGAGAGTTTGCTCTAGTGGATATATAAGAAACTCTATGACAGGCACACGGCTGGCGATGTAGTGCTAGTCAACCTTGCTGCAATGGTTGGAGTGGCGGCGATGGTGGAGCGTGGCTGGTCACGTGGTATCCGTTATTCGTTTCAAGGTCCAGTGGCGACTCATGGTGAAGCTCGCTCGACTAGGCCAATGAAGCTTTCACCTGCAGAAAGCTGTTCTTGTTCTCTACCAACACGCCCAAGACGCCACGAAAATCTGGCTATTGGTGGCTCACTGATACGCTGCTCACTCTTTAATTTAGTCGACTAATTGAAGGCCATTCACTATCACTGCGTAATGCTGTATTTTGTATTCACATTATCTTGTAAATCAAGGTGCGCCAAAAAAAAATTGTTGATAGAAGTAGGCTTGTTAGTAAAGACAAATCCTAAGAGGTATACTAAAATCAAAAACTCGGGAACCAAGCATCATTGAAGAACGAGTTGAAATTCGGCGTTTAATGTTTTGTTTCCCACCTTAATACTTTTGTCCTGTTCCAAGTTCGAATCAAGTCAACTTTATTTTCGTTTGTCAATACACAAAAAGGACAAAATGGTTCTTTTGAATTATATTGGCCATTTCGTTGTCCCGACTGATAATAAATGACAAACAAATAAAAATACTCGAATTGGCAACAATAGCCCATTGAAGATTAAAAATCGACACTTAAGGCAGCGATAAAAAATTGAGTAGTTAATTCATCTTGGTTGTAAAATCTGAGCAAAAATATGACAACATTGAACAGGTGGTGAATTATCAACTATGGGGTTTTACACACGAACGGCAATAAATAACATGCTGTTCTGACACATTTCTCGAGGAGGCTGATTTCCCATTGATGTAGGTAGATAGACGGACGGTAATGAAAAGATCGCGTTTTCTTTTTAAATGTCAATAGCTTCTGCATTCTCGTCATTTTTTGTTCCACGTGCTTGACGAAGGCGTGCATGTTATGAAACAAATGTTTATAACCGCACGAGTGACAATGGGATGACAAATCCGACAGCACAGGTGCGCCTTTTAATGTGTTTTTGTGATGGCATGGTCTGTCGTGAGGAAAGACGTTCACCCGTCAAATATGTGTGTGCGTCCGTGAGCCTGTTGTGTGTGTGTGTGCGTGCGCGCTTGCGCCGTTAAACGCTCTATAGAAAAAAAACAGGTGTAGAAAGTGGTTATGAAGCTTTTTTGAGGAGAGAAGCTCTCCTTAGTATAATCTTGTCCCGCGTCAGGCGTAACCGGCAGTATCTTCCAAACAGTATAATAGATGGCGCGGTGTCATTGGGTGCACGTTAAAGAACCCCAGGTGGTCTAAATCTCCGGAGCCCTCCACTACGGCGTCTCTCATAATCATATCGTAGTTTTGTGACGTTAAATCCGGCATTTACATCAATTACTTATCAGATTACTGTTTACATGTAAAGCCAGAACATCTGTGCTGGTGTTTTTCGTCACACTAAAAAAATACGCTCCATCTGTTGTTCGGGACATTGCAATGCAGTCCAAAACGATGTTATCTATACAGCTCATTTAATTAAGCCCTAAACCTGTTTTCCGCAGCTTCATAATCAATCATTTTATCTGAAAGAAATGCGTCATATCACCCATTTTTATTGTTTTTTTTTCTTCTTGTCTGCATGACGTCAATGTATTTTGCCTCTCTCTTTGTTAAGCATTGTTGTCAATGCGCAGAATGCAACTGTAAATGCCAGTCTTCGCTGAATGTATCTTTTTGTAACGCATTTCATGCACATTTTTATTTTATTTTATTTTATCTTGCTCAAATTTTAGCAGAACATTGTATGCTATCTTGTAAAATTGTATGCGTTTTCCACTCCCGTAAACCTCCTCCCCCCTTAGGGTTCACAGTATTGGTGAACAAACAAACAAATAAACAAACAACCAAGTAAGTCCTGTCGCCATAAACATCGAGCTCGGATGTCGGAAAGCATTAGTTTCACTAAAGGACGCTGGCTTGCCAGTTTCGTCTACATCATTCGTTTCACTCAGGCTGCTGAAATAATTGATGGAGTTCACTCCCTGCGTCGCGCAGCGCCCATGCTTCATCGTTAGCCCTGAGAGCCTTGCAGTAATCATATATATCCATCACCTTTCACATCTCTTCAAGAAGATAGCAAACGACTTTGACGTAAACGTTGTTTTTCTTTTCTCCTCGTGTTAAAGCAGGAATGGTTCTGCCGCTGTAGATAGGAAGAAGACCAACAAGTCATGTCATAAAACAATGTAAGTTTTGTCTGTCGTGACACGGGCCTTGTAATATGTTCCTGTGGCGTTGCTCATATAGAGGTAACTTGTGTTAAAATACATAATTGACCGACTGGCGCCCTTTGCTGCAGTGAGTAATGCTGCCGTCGGGGGCGTAATCAGTAGACATGAGAAGGTAACCGATAGACACGAAAAATAAATCCTAAAAAATATACCTAAAATTTAATTCAATTCGAACCATGACCCTCTGCGTGGCAGTCGAGTTTTGGAACACACAGCCATGTTGCTGCCTAAAACTCGTTTGCAATAACACTTTATGCAGGCATCATGCCCGACAATTAAGTAATTGCGTTAGCCTACTTATTATAGCGCGGCAAAGCACTAGTCACCACTCAATGCTAATTGCGCATCGAGTCTGTGGTTTAACGCTTCCCACCCACTGCAAAGTGTTCAGCCATTATTATTCATCGTCTTTATAGCTGCATGCAGCGTCAACAAACTGCACATAACACCACACACACGTGCAGCGGGTACCTCGCTTATCCGCGGAAAAGCGAGTAATCACGTGGTGGACGCTTTCATACTTGACAAAATTATGATTTATGGCGCAGTCAATACATTGCGGAAGGCCGAAACTTTGAACACATTATATAGGCACTGCCTTGAAACAAAGCTACGCTCAGACTAGGCAGTATCGCAATCGTCGGTGAAATGTTTTATTTTCCACCATATATACACTATCAATGCTGTTCACTCAACGCTAGCCAGACAACACATATAACATATTTTACATCGATTTTAAAGCTTTTATCACCTATAGACCTTTGAAGACAGCACCATAGCAGTGGACATTATCACTACGAGTCAACACAGTTCACTGGGTTTTGGAAAGTATGCACCCAGCATGCAGCTTATAAATCGCTGAAGTCTCTGTCGGAGTCTTCGGATGACAATACACTCCTCGTCGTTTACGCGAACCATCTGTGAATGACAGCAAATGTCATAGCTAGTATTTAGGAAGTCGCAGTCTTCCCGTGACATCAGACTTGCGTTGACACGTTAGCGAAACCACCTCATCGATGCCGAAACTGAAAGTGTTTTTTTAAACAACGGTATTAAATATTAAGGCAGCGATCTCCAAGCCGAACCTCGTCGACCAGCGCCAACTTGTCGCGCGGGCCCGGAAGGCAGTGCAAGCCAGGGGGCTCCTGGAATAAGAGACCCTTCCACATTTACTCTTTGACCACCTAATAAACTTTTTCTCTCTCTCTTTCTCACTCTCTCTATCAATGCACTGTGACATTGTTTTTTTTTTATTTCTTGACACCTGCGGCTTCATATAACACAAGAAGCAAAAAATATAAAAGTCTTGCGTCCGCACTTCTTTAAAGGGCTCACCTACCTCGCATTTTTTAGCATATTATGGCTCATGCTGTTGCAAACCTTTGTTTAATGGCTCTAATAGTGTCCAAGTATATTGGCCATGAAAACTGGAAAGACAATTGGTCAAGAACCTATTGCCACAGAAATCAACGCCAGCCGTACGCTTGCAGCGTGACTATGGGGGAGGAGGGCATAATTACAGAAAACCAAAAACTCAATAGGTTTTTTAAAGACAATAGTCTTTCTTGGGAACCTTTGACGCTAAAATTTTGGTCTGTCTGTCTGTCTATGTCTTTACATTTATTTTGTTTGTCGGCCCTTAACGGTACCCTAAACGGCACCAAAGTGGCCAAACGATACTCCAAACGGCTGACCTCATCCGCAGCGCCCACCAATATTGCTCAAGGTTCAGCATTCATACATGTGCGATTGTTAATTAAAATCAATTATTGCGCATATCTTAGGCACCATACAACAGCAAGTCAATATTCTGTATGTGCGTCTCTTACTAGAAAAGGCGTACATGAGCAATTAAAAGAACCATGGCGTTTATCGCGTTGCGCTGACCAGGCAATGCTTGCACGAAAAAGCAAGTGTTTGCAACGCTTTGCTAAGACCACACAGTGGTAGCACCTACCCGTCGCCTCGCGTTCTACATCTTGTCACCTCCGAGACCGGCGCGTAGGGCGCGCGCGCTTCGTTTGATGCGCTCGTTCGGCTCCGCTGCATGCTCGGGGCACTCTAACGCAACACCTTCAGTATGCCATTCACCAATTCTATTGCGCAGAAAATCGAATAAAGGTGTTGTTCACTCCTTCCAGAGGCAAGACTATCGTCTTTTGACGACATTTGCAGTGTAACATGCCGATACGGGGCCAACTTTTTTTAATACTCGTAACTGCGTATATCAGAAAGTAAACAGGAAACCTACCTTATGGTTTACGTGACACTTGGCTAAATAGGTGATTGCCTAAATTTTTGGCCGAGCGCCATAAACGGGGAGGGAGGGGGGGTGTATGCAGACAGTCTGATCATATGTGCTTGTGTTTAGTTCGGTGCATTGTCGGGTCGACGAGGCATGGTTCATTTTTGCGCAGTGATTTGCAGCGTACATCCCTTAGATTATTTGCCTATGTTTTGACTACCGGCGTGACAATTCAGAGCTGAACTATATAGCTCACAGAACGTATAGATAACCGCTCCCGTGAATGGGCACTGCTGTCGCTGGCGCATGGCCGTCGCACCCTCGTGTATCGTGATGGTAACTGCATGCGGCACGTTAAGCAAAGAAACGGTGTATTCTGGGACCGCAAAGCGATATTATCGAGACTGCCGTCTCGCTGCAGTGGTTTTCCACGATTGGGCAACGTGAGTTTTCGAACAGTTGTGCTCGTGGACCGTTGCATCTTAATTCCTTCATCTGCAAAGTGCTTGGTGTATATTTCAAGTACGCCCCGCCGCGGTGGTCTAGTGGCTAAGGCACTCGGCTGCTGACCCGCAGGTCGTGGGATCGAATCTCGGCTGCGGCGGCTGCATTTCCAATGGAGGCGGAAGTGTTGTTGGCCGTTTACTCAGATTTGGGTGCACGTTAAAAAATCCCAGGTGGTCGAAATTGCCGGAGCCCTCCACTACGGCGTCTCTCATAATCGCATGGTGGTTTCGGCACGTTCAACCCCACATATAAATCAAGTAGATTGCAAGTACACTATTTGACTAATAAATCAACCTTGCTTGCTTAATATTCCTTGTTCATCTTCCTTTTCTCTCACAAAGGCAATTGGTGAGCCATACGGCGCACTAAGATCCCGCGGTTATCAAAAACATGTAAAAAGTCATTGATTAAAAATATTTTCAATTTTGCAAATATAGTGCAAATGTGCCAAATCGCTACCGTTTCCGGTTGTCACGTCGGATCCGTTTTTTTTTGCTTGCTGATGTTCCCGCCACACGTAGACGGCAACGGTGGCAACGAGTCGCCAACTACTTGGCACATGACCTTCTGTGGAAGTTACGTTATACCAGTTGGCATTACGCTGGATCGCACGTCCTCTTGTGGAATGTGGGTCAAAGGTCACGTGAAATCAGAGAAGCTCTTCCTGTTTAGATAAACCGTGATATTCGTATTTCCGCCCCATGCATTTATGTTCGTACCGTGAAGTCAGTATGGTTCAAAAATGAGACACATGTTTGTAGTGTTTAGGGAGTACGAGCAGCGGAAATACTCGTAGTTATTATTTCCTCTTTAATAAACCCGGCAGTTGTGAGCTCAGCGCCCGTAGTTATTGTTCTCCTGTTTTTTTGTGCTTTTGTTTTTTGTGCTGTTTTCTCCCTCAAAGCAGCGGTCTTCAACAGGGCATGCTCTCCGAAGAATGAAATTTTTGTGGTAATACCTACTTACAGGGCACTGGAAGCAATTATTACGATATATTTAATCGAAAAGATAAAACAAACATTTCTTCCTCGCTTTTTTGTTCCGTATCACAATATAAACCACACTGTCTTAAGTGTCCAATGCCAGGGTTACTTCTCTGGAAAGCGAGTATAAATTTTTAGTATAAATTTTTAAAAAGAATGTCACGTTTACCAAATGACGCTTAAACCTGTCTCTCGCAATAAGTTAGACGATGCTTCCCACTCGAACACACTGGTCAAATTCTTTTCTGAACTTAGGAACTCGCTTTTCATAGCGAAGAAAACATTTTTCTCACAAATATTCTCCTAATGTGCTTGTGAAGCTACCTTTGCAGTCTTACATGCCTTTAAACACCCCAGAGTGTCTGACGAATTACACAGGGTGCCCCAACTATATCTAGCCAGAGTTTAATATGTACCGACGCAGTTTGTGACAACGTGACCAAGCCCATGTCGCGCCACAATTGCATGGAGTAACTCACCTGCTTTTGGTGTTGTGTTTAGTTACCTAAGTAGGATTGTTTACTCAACAAACTTTCGAAGCCACAAATCTGGGCAAAAAAAATGAAAACGTGGAAGCTGTATGTCGGTTTGCAGGACACCGCATCAGACAATTTCTAACTCTTTATCTATGAAGTGTTAACGTTTTTCTTGCTTACTACAAATGATTGCGCAAAACAACAACAAATAACACATAAAAAGCCCCGCTTCTGCGACTATGTGCGCCCTGATTGCAGTGGCCCGTACACTTTTCTGTGTGCAAACGACCATAGCGTTTGGCCGGGTGTGCTGCCACCACCGCGACGATGGCGTTATCTTTGCGACGACTGACGTTTTGCAAGCGGCAACACAAGCTATAACCCTTGTCTCTGCTTATCGCTGCAATGAACTACCACGATGGAAGACACATCATTTGCACGTGGAACGTTATTGAACACTGTAGAGTCACGGCTCGCATATAAGCGCAAATCGCCATATAACGTGGTATATTGCATTTCGCAGGCATATGTAGTAAGCAGAAAAAAAACACTAATACCTCATAAGTAGAACGTTACAAACTGTACATCACGATGTTTTGCAAACTGATCAGCAACTTTCTTATTATAACTTTTCTCTCAGCTTTGTTGGTTCATAAGTTATATATTTTGAACATGCCTAGATACCCATTTAAGCTGAACACGAAAAGCATGAAACTTACTCCATGCAACGCAACGTGCAATTTATCGCCTCATAGCAGCGTGCGTCGGCATGTATTTAAAGCTTGGTAAAAGTTACCTGGGACACGCTGTATATATAAACGTTCACAGCCAACGCAATAAACAAAAGCCTATTTTAGTACCTTTTCACCACATTCTGCATGCTTCGGCTACTTCGCTTTTAGAAGTTTCACTGTTTGCAAGCTTAGTTTATATTTTGTTGTTGTGCTCAATTCTTCTTAAATTTATACAGTTATACAATGCATTTTCCGAGATGGTCAGTGTTTGGCTTTATGTTAAGTGGTTTTCTCTTGTGTGCCGCCGTATAGTTGTACCCTAGCGTATATAGTTCGCGATCGCTGTCCAATACTTGCTGTGCAAGACCTGCCATAATAAAACAAACGTAGCTAAAAAAATTACATAGTTTCCACCAGAAATTCCCTCGCGCTTGAAAGCCCACTGTTTTCAACGAACGGCTGTGCATGGCAGCGGACGGGATTGTGACTTTGTTGCTCACTTGCGCTTCGATTAACACTTATCCGGTGACACCCACACTCGTATATATATATATATATATATATATATATATATATATATATATATATATATATATATATATATATATATATATATATATATATATATATATATATATATATATATATACGGTTTACGCTAGATAGAGTGGTTGAGGTTGACATAGCGATCATCTGCTCGCCTGAGTAGAACAACATTACTTGCGTCCCTTCTGGAACAGTAGACTCGGGTGCAGCAAAACGTGTATTGAGACATCACCTCTTGTGCACCTACTGCGCTTGCAGCTGATGTGTTGCATGTGTTTGTACAGTCACCTGGCAAACAACGAAAACGACGAAGGGACGGACGCCGTGGATGGAATGCTTGCGATGGCTGCCTACAGGCTGTATACTTAGTTGGAAGCGCGAACAATTGATCCTCAAAATTACCGAGCATGTTCCCTGCGCATTCAATTATTATTTTGGGTGGTGGTGACTTTCTTCATCTTTGTTGACGCTTATGACCCCGTCGATTAAATCGGGTAAGCTTCAGCGGGCAGATCGGCTCTTTGCCCGTCGAGCAGTGATGGAAAGAACGCCAGAGGAAATGCAGCACAAAAAAAAAATAAATCACAGTTGCACCGCAGGAAAAAAACAGTGAATGCGATAGGAAAAAAATTGGAATGTCACGCAAAGAACGAGAGGCAGCTCGATACTCACAGAGCGCCGCTGAAGCACAAAGATGAACGCTCGAAGGACAGAACAAGTGTGAATTAACAACTATCGCTGTTGTAACGTCCTTGTGTTTGACCAACGCGCTGCAACTGTGAGTAGTGGAGAAGCTGACGCTCTTAGATATCTTTTATTTTTTCTTTTACTTGCGACATCTGGCGTGACTTCTCCGCGTCTCTCAGTAACATGCTTAGCAAGTTATGTGAAAAATAACGTGTGGTAACTGTGAGTAGGGCATAACCATGAATATACTGTTGTGTCAATTATAGGTTGCACACAGCCCACACAGATTGCCTTAACGGATCTTGAATGGCTCGTCATTCCACTAGCTCGATGCTCTCGTGAAAGGTTCCGTTCACGTATTGATGATGCTTGAGTAAAATAGACCTACCGATTCATACGGGAGTTATTTACACTGACTTCACTGATCGCTTTCCGATTTGTGTGGTTTATGATTGTCCATAGCTCATTGTGGTGCCCTTATACTTCACCGCTCAATTCCATACATTTCTGCTATTACTTGCTCCGGCTGGTCTCCTATCCTTCAATTTCCTGACCTCGTACGAAGGTCGTTTCAAACTTTCTTACAATACGATCACTAAGGCAGTTCCTACCAGCTCTAGAACTGTGCCGAGTAAAAATTATAATAATAATAATACTTTATTCTGGCATGTGTACACAACAGTTACATGCCACCAAGATGAGGCAAAAGGAAACAGACGAAACTGTTTCCTGACTAGGCCTACAGCCCGGCTCGTAAGAAAAAAAAAAAGAGTGAGACGTATACTCGTGTAAACAGTTTCGTGAACAAAAAATAAAAAACAAAAACAAATACAAGGACAGTGGTGAGGAAAGCGAAAAACATCCAGTACAGCACAATGCATCAGCATCACTGTAGAGAAGTTATGGATTTTCAAGCGATTTCGCTATGGAAGTACGAAAACCTATAAAAACCATTTCATGTTGATATGTCCATCAGAATAAAGTTGTGAATAGATTTAATGAATGAAGAGGTGCAATAGTATCCATCATAATTCAGAATTCAAGTGGAGCTAACAAAGTGCGTAGTTTAACAATTGAAATGCAGTGACGTACAACCTGGTGAACAGAAGTATACATCGCAAGTGGCAAAACATATTGCATCAAGCACTTCATCCTGGATCGAAGAGTAATCTTACTTTCTTTTTAAAATGATGTACAGATCTGCTTATCTGTGATAATTCTACTACAGAAGGAAAACTGTTACATATATCTACTATTTGATGGTCAAGTGTTTAGGTATCATAATTTGTTCTAGATCGTGCTGAAACAAGTGACGTACTTCGTAAGTTATATTCAATGTGACGAGTGAGGTACATATTTCTGAATGAAGCAAAATCTTGTTTTATATGATTATAAATAAAAACCATCACTTTAAGTTTGTAGCATTCAGTGAAACGCAATACACGAAAAACAGAAAATAGGTTGCTATGTCTATGTCTATCTGGCCTTTTAGTTATTAGCTGCAATGCTTTTTGTTGCATGGTAATTAATTTTTGTGCAGTGGTCCTATTACATGTGCCCCAAACTAAGTTGAAGTATGTCAGGTGCGAATGAACGAGAGAAAAGTATAGCTGCTTTGCCACCGAATGTGGAAGAAGATGGTTAATACGGCTTATAACACCAATGGATTTAGCCATTTTCAGTTTCACATGACTCACGTGATCAGACCAGCTCAAGTCATTGCGGAAGTGTACGCCCAGAAACTTGCAGCTACTGGTACATGTTATTTCTTAATTACCAAAATAGAGTTTTGGGTTGTGGTGTATTGCTTTGTTTTTAGTACGGAATAAAATTAAATTAGTTTCTTTCACGTTTAATCTCAGCTGATTTACCCTCAACCATCCCTATAATTCTTCAAGCCAACTATTCGCTCTCTGCTCAAGTTCTGTTGGGTTGGGACCAGAAAAAAAAATGTCAGTGTCGTCGGCATATAGGATAATGTTAGAAGATGAAGGAATGTTTACAATATCATTTATGTACACAGTGAATAGAATGGGTCCTAATATTGATCCCTGAGGTACTCCATATTTTATTGTTCCGTAGTTAGAGCGAGTGTCGTTATGTAGCTTTGTGTATTGTTGACGTGCAGTCAGGTAGCTTTTCATAAGGCTTCTTGCACTGCCACGAATTCCATAAATTTCTAATTTGGCTCAGAGAATGTCATGTTGAACCGAATCAAACGCTTTACTGAAGTCGAGAAATAGTCTGATAGTAAAGTGTTTCATTTCAGTGTTTAGAATTAAGACATTTTTTATATGAAGCAATGCGGTTTCAGTCGATTTCCCTGGTTGAAAACCGTATTGATGATCCCTTATCACATTATTTGCGGAAAGGAAGCCAAAGAAACGTGTATAAATTATTTTTTCAGCAACCTTAGAAAAAATTGGCAGAACTGAAATTGGCCGGTAATTACCGAATTCTGTTTTATTTCCACCTTTAACGACAACAGTAACACGTGCTATCTTTAATCTATCTGGGAACACGCCAGTAGCCGACATCTGATTGAATATATAGGTCAGTGGTTCTATAAGGCAACTAATGGAATTCTTAATTGGCAATGGTGAGATGTCATCATCACCAGGAGCACAGGTATGTTTTAGAGAATTAATAGTGGCTGTGATTTCTGCTTCTGTTGTTGGCGTCAGAAATATTGAGTCATAGTTGGAAATCTGAATGCATGACGTAAGAGAGGTATTATTAGGCAAGGGAATTGAGCCGGCATATTTACCAGCTTCCAGGAAGTGTTCATTGAATTTTAGGGCTAATGCAACACCGTCATAGATAATACCCTTAACCAGCATTTCGACGGGTGTTGTGTTAGATTTGCTGCCGTTGAGAGTTTTAATTACTTCCCAGATCTGCTTAGGATTGTTACTTATGTTTGAAAACTTTTTTCTGTAAAATGACGACTTTGCTTTTTTTAGGTCAGCATTTAGCACATTACGAAACTTTTTGTATTCAGCTAATATCTCAGAACTTCTCGTTTTAAGAAATTTAGCGAACATCGGGTTTTTTGTTTTATTCTCATAAAAAGAGCCTTGTTTATCCAATCTTTGCGGGCCTTTCTGTATTTTCTAATTGCCCTAACAGGAAAACCGACATTGTAATGGTTAATAACCTTTATAATGAAGTTTTTGTACGCTTCATTTGGATCGGTTGCATTGTAGACGTCTGTCCAATCGGTTGTTTTCAGCAACTCACAGAAAACAGTGATATTATTGAAATCATTCGTTCTACGTGAATGGATAGGAATAGTTCGTTTTTTACTTAAAGGGACAAATACAAAGAACGGCAAGTGGTCACTCAGACCAGACGAAAACACTCCGGAAAAAACCGCGTCTCGAGAAAAGTTCGTGTAGAACAGATCTATTATTGTTGCTGTTGTTTTGTTTACTCGTGTTGGGGACTCGATCATACTTGTACAGCCATACAGTAGCATTATTTCTGTTAAGGCCGCTTGAATCGGAGATCTACCCATAACATCAATATTGAAATCACCAAGTGCAATAACACGCCATTTATTTGAATTAGCATTATCTAAACATGTCCCAATAAACTGAAAAAAGGCTTCTGTGTTACCTTGAGGTGGGCGGTACAGCGCAATGATAAAAATGTTCCGGTGTAACAGGCTAACACATTCGAAATCTTCGAAAACGCCCGTATAATCAGTCAGGATGTCAAAAGATAAGTTTTGGCGCGTGTATATAGTCACACCCCCACCTCGTTTTTCTTTCCTGAATTGAGTTACATGTTTGTAGCCAGTAAATTGAATGACGTCTTCCTCCGAGCGGAACCACGTCTCGGTAAAAGCAAAACAAAAAACAAAAGTGTAGTTGATCTGCTTCATTTCAGCATCGACTTTCTCTCCCTTGTTTCTTAAACTTTGCGCATTTAAGGTATAAAAAGACAGGCTATTGTTTGTACTGTATCCAGACGTTTTTAACGCTTCTAGGAATAAATCAGTAGAAAAATAGGCCAATTTGCGCTAACTTCTTTTCTGACGAAACGCACAGTCTGTTCTAGATAATTTTGTCTAAGTCGCTTTCATTGTTGATGTTGATGGCGCGAGTATTTGGTTCCTTTTGAGCAAATATCTTCCCTTCCTTCGTCCAGACAAAACGGTAGTGTGCTTCCGCAGCTTTTGTCTTTGCGAGCCACAATAACTTCTAGTTTTGCGCTGTTAAGTTGCCGAAAAACTTAACAAATTGATTTCAACATTCGAATATCGTTGGATGACCTATGGCACGGACCGTCTGGAGCAGATATAATTGCATGAATAAATAATATGACTACTGTTATTCGCTTACTACGTACAAATAATCGTGGAATATTCTTCACAGCCCTTGCCGGGAATAGAGAAGACGACATCAGGAAAAGAGTTCGCGTAGAATCATAGCAAACGTTGAAAAAAAAAACATTGTTTATTGCCTAATTATTGCCGTGTAATTGAGTAACACACTCAATTATATTATACAGTAATCGTTTTTGCAACATTCATAATAACAAAAACATGTCGTTCGAAAAAAAAAAAGAACTTGGGGTGTTCCTGATTTTATTTCCTCCTTCCCTCTCCAGCATACGCACCGAGAAAAGGAGGTCTTAGCTTACTTTATATGCTACTGCAATTATAGAGTCAAGTCAAGTCAAGTCAAGTTTATTGAATAGTTCAGTTGAGTTACATGGTTAGCGTTATTACAGCAGGAGGTCCCAAAGTTTCAGAGAAACTGACAGGGGGACCTCCTATGGCTACATGGATGGGGTGATTACAAAAAATACAGCAATGGTATACGGACTTGTGAGTAATAATGAATAATCTTGATTAACAATAAAAATACGATCAATACACAACATAATGGTAATACTCACTATTGAAAAATAACAAGGAAATAGTCAAAAGCAAGTGAAGACAAAAAACAATATTAATGAACTCTACGTGACAAATGCAACACGTTTCATTATCAGTGTTATCAATTATACAAAGGCAAATTGAAGTAGTAAAATAGTACAGACCTGTGGAGAGCTATTAACAGTTAATTACACAAATCGGATGAGTTGATTAATTCCTGAACGTAAAATTTCTTACTGCGCGAAGTGAAAATATGGATGTTATGTGATGATTTCAGTTCGAAAGGCAATGAATTCCAAATGGCTATGCTAGTAATTAAGGTTGAGAACTTGCCGTAGTTTGCAGTAGTTTGCCGTAGTGACTCTAAGTAGGTGCTATAGTTAACGATGAAAACGTTTCTTCATTTGAGTGCAAAGAAACCGGCTAGAGTTTCTATCCGGGACCCTTACGACAACTTCCGCGATAGTCCGAGTTCGCTGCACTAGTGCTCGACAGACCTCGTGGGCGCCATCGCGAAGGGTTCCCTCCCTCTGCTCGGGGGAAAGATATTCTTGAAATAAAAAAAAATGCCCCTTATCTGCATGTTTCTGCAAATGCCGTCAAAAGACGATAACCTTGTGAATGGAGAGAGTGAACAAGACATTTATTTGATGTTCTGCGCAAGAGAATTGGTGAATGGTATTCTGGAGGCGCTGCGGTTGAGTGCCTCGAGCGTGTAACGGAGGCGAACAAGCGCATCGAGTCGCGTCACACGTGAGACATGAGCGCCATCCGACAGTTTTCTTAGAAAACAAAGCGCGTGCCTCTGAGACGGGCGTGCGCGCCCATCTCAGAGGTGATAAGGTGTAGAACGCAAGGCGACGGCTAGGTGCCACCACCGTCTCGTCTTAGCAAAGCATTGGAAACACTCGCCTTTCCGTGCAAACTTTGCATGGTCAACGCAGCGTGATAAGCGTTATGGTCCTTAAAATTACCTATGCATGCCTTTTCTTGTAAAAGACGCACATGCAGGATATATACGTGTTGTTATGGTGCCCAAGACATGCACGATAATTGCTTTTTAATTGACAATTGCACAAGCATGAACACTCAACCTTGAGCAACATTGGCGGGCGCTGCGGATGGGGTCGACCGCTTCAAATACGCGATGCCGTTAGGTGTAGACAAACAGGCAAATGTACAGACAGACAGACAGACAGACAGACAGGCAGGCAGGCAGGCAGGCAGGCAGACAGGCAGGCAGGCAGGCAGGCAGGCAGGCAGGCAGGCAGGCAGGCAGGCAGGCAGGCAGGCCAAATTTTTCGCGTCGAAGGTCCCCAAGAAAGATTTTAAAAATAAAAGAGGATGAAGAGTGGGGTCCACCGACGCAGTAACTGTCTCTCAAGCGAGGACACTACAACCACGACACTTTGGTGAGATGGGGAAAAGAGGTAGGGGAAGAATCAGAGGGGTGTGGGTGGATAGAAGGATTGGTGGGAGGGGAGGAAAGTAGGCGACGCTGTACACTTCAGCGAATGTGAACAACGGCATTATAATGATTGGAAGTTTTCGCATCGAAAACCTCCAAGTTTGATAACTTTTATTGGCTGCACGGTTCTTTACCGTGCATCCAAATCTACCTTTGAGGCAAGGTTCTCTGCCACAGAAACATTAGCCGTCACTTATGCCATTAAGAACCACGTTTATAAGCCAAACCATCGAAGCGGGGCTCGTGGCAGCATGTTATTGCGGACCTTTTGCACGTCCACGCAAGCTCGTCCAAAGTTGTGTACTCGTTTTTGTAAGCAAATCAGAACACATTATTAATTTATTGCGTTATCAGAACGTCGAGAAGAAGATTACCTTTAGTATATATGTCCAAGAGTTCTATTCTATGCCGCGTAACTATCTGTTAAGGAGATTGTCTTTAGTCTGAATGTCGAAGCCCCAACAGTTGAAAATTGTGGTATTTGTGAGAAAATTTTTCTTAAACTACTGCTTTTTGACCTCGACTCCACTTTTGCATCGTGGAAAGGGCATTTGTTTGTTGAAGCCTCACGTGTTCGCATAGGCTTCAGAGTCACTCCGGTTCTCAAGGATAAAGTAGTGTAGATCGTGGTATAGAGCACGATTTTGGTCGTTGGGGTAGCGAATGTTTATGCATGTTGATGATTGTCTACTGAGTGCTTGTTTAAAATGAAAGCACCACATATATGGTACGGGGATTATTCTGACAGCGCTTAGGATAAGTTGCCACGGTCTCCAGATTACGTGCGACGTTCCAACCATAATGATGAACTTAAGTTTCTTTATATAACTTCGCGATTTCAAAAGGAGCACGTATGTTAGATTTACGCTCCTACATCGGTCAAGCTCCTCTTTAAATCTGCTTATTAAAATGTGGTTAAAGATGGTATTGTCACATCGTGCCTGTGCTCGGCGATAGTATAAAAATTGTGTTTTTTATGCCCCAGAGCACTCCGCCGCGGTGGTCTAGTGGCTAAGGTACTCGGCGGCTGACCCGCAGGTCGCGGGATCGAATCCCGGCTGCGGCGGCTGCATTTACGATGGCGGCGGAAATGTTGCAGGCCCGCGTGCTCAGATTTGGGTGCACGTTAAAGAACCCCAGGTGGTCGAAATTTCCGGACCCCTCCACTACGGCGTCTCTCATAATCGAATGGTGGTTTTGGGACGTTAAACCCTGCATATCAATCAATCAATAAATCAATCAATAAATCAACACAATAATAAAACTTGATCAGGATCTCCCATTGGAATTCAACTCGAGTTGCGCGAGATCAGATGCGAAATAGATAACGCCAGAGTGCGTGCGGTGCACCAGCTAGCTTGCTGCCGCGTCGTTGGCGCATCGGCTGCACGTGCACGTTATAGGCAAAGCCAGATATTTGTCTCGCGCGGTGGCAGCAAACAGTACTATCGACATGAACAAGTGTCTAGTGTAGTATGAGGGAAGCAAAGAAGAGGGAAAGGAAAGGCAGGGGTGTTAACCAGTCCGGAAAGACCGGTACGCTACCCTACACTGGGGACGGGGAGGAGGGAGTTTGAAATATGGAGAGAATAGAACACTCGCACTCAAACTCGCGCTTCACAGTCGCCATTAGTTAGTCTACACTATTAGTCAATAACTGCCGGTCCAAGTCTGCTACCTTTAAAAGCTTAGGACTGCTTTTATCCCTCTAACCCGCGATGTAGCTCGAGGGTTGTGCCCTTGCGAGCATGCACAAGATATTCTTGATTACGAAGACACCCGCTATTTTTTGTTTAGTCACGCGCATGTTTGCAAGTATCTAACACTTCTCGGTTCGACGGCAGTGCGTCACCACCACGTGAGTATACTAGATTACGACGACTGTGATTTACGTACGCGCATCGATCAAGGAGGCCTGCAGCGTCACCATAAACGCTCCTTTTCGTAAAACAAAATTCTCAACGCCACGGAAAGAGCGAGCGCCGTGCTTGGGTTGCACAGACTGACCGTGGAATAAGAGATGAAGCCTCTTCCGGAGAGACGATCCTCGCGCATCGACGCTGCGCCGGAGCATAAACAAGAATCATATTTCCTTCGCGTCACATCTCCATGGAGCTCTAACAGGGCGAGCGACGGCGACACGCCACGGAGACCAATCACGACGGCACCGTATATCCTAGCGGCGCCTCGACAAGGTTAGAAATCGTATTTATCTTTCGCGTATTTTTACTTTTTGGTGTGCAGAGCCTTTCAGTGCGCCAGGAAGGATTACTTGCAGCCCCGTTGATGACAATTTTTTGGACTCGGCCACTGCGCTTATTCGCCCAGAGAAGCTGCCTGTGGGGCATAAACAGAGAAGGAAGAGCGACCGATGGACCCTTTCTTGGGAGCGCTTGCCGGACGTGATCTGAATGCCGCAAACATCAGAGCACTTCCCGGCCGGAGAGCCTTGGCACTTAAACGCGAGTGTATACGATACTCCGAAAAAAAAAAAAAAGGCTGATGTTTGGCTAAGGTTGACGTCAGCCGGCTATTCAACAGCGCTGAATGAAACACAGCGGTGATGGATTGATGCTTGGCGATGCTCGCAGAACCGTGAGTAAAATTTGCAAGCGTAAAATATAATGATACTGTAAAATTACTAGTTAGTTCTTCGATACAGGAAGGTAATTTCGAGGGCATACATGTTTTTTTGTTTCTTTGTTTCTTTGTTTGTTTGACGCCACCTTAATCGATGTTTTACACTGGTTTTCACGGCTGCGAGCAGTCGTGACACTCCCAGGTTTGAATGCAAATAAATATCCCATGAGCGCATGAGGCGACAACCACCACCATATATAGCTCAAATTGGTTGCAAAAGATGCAGGTTCGGTCACCGCCAGCTGCAAGCTGTCTTTCCTTACTTTCTTCACATCTATATCCCGATCAATACCATCATCTTAAATCAGTGCAATTAAGGTCCTCTAAAGGCTCATTGGCTTCATCATAGGCTCGTTTTCATTCTATAGTTCTTGGTTATTCACCAGCCCTGTGGTCTAGTGGCTAAGGTACTCGGCTGCTGACCCGCATGTCGCGGGTTCGAATCCCGGCTGCGGTGGCTGCATTTCTGATGGAGGCGGAAATGTTGTAGGCCCGTGTGCTCAGATTTGGGTGTACGTTAAAGAACCCCAGGTGGTCTAAATTTCCGGAGCCCTCCACTATACGGTGTCTCTCATAATCATATGGGGGCTTTGGGACGTTAAACCCAACATACCAATCAACCTGCCAAGTGAGTCTTACTCTGCCACCGCCACAGTTGTTATATTGCAGTAATGATGTGACCGATTGCCCGTATTGAATTCGATTTGTGCCGTGTAGTAGGCAGACATGACTTCGGCGCTTTGCTGCAGCCGAGAAGAAGTCCTTCCCGAGTAGCGCGAAAGGCCTCGGCTCGATCGACCTCAAATCGTACCCCCGTGCAGGTCGGGCGTTGTTATCTCGTCATATTCTTCGTTGCGGTTGCCTCCGTGGAAGGCTTCACCACTGTGCTGCCACTTGTGTGCATTTGTTGGTGGCATTGTTGCTGCGGCCAAGACCGTCTTGTCCCCTCTGCTCAACCAACCGTGGTCGCGAATCCGCGCCAACCACGGGTGGCAACTCTGATAAGGCTGCAGCGGGATTAAATATTGGCGAACGGTCACCGCTGTGCTTGCCAGCGCGTCGTGATTCCGAGCACGGTCGTAATCGCCCGATTTCACCGAATTAACACTTGGATTTGGTGCCCACCATTTTGACAGTGCTGTGACAGGTATACCCGGTTTTTGTGTGTTATGAGCAAACCATTGCAAAATGCGGGTGCTGATCTATACATTGGCAGTGGATTTGTACCCGCAGAGAACAACACTGAAAAAGGTCGGGCGCTACAAAAACGACGAACGCCGAGAATGGAAGCAGACAATGAACTAGCGCTATAGTGTACATAGTTATGCTGTGGTTAGTAAAGTCAAGTTGATTTTCAACAAGTCAACTCAGAGATTTCTAGGCGACCACATTTCGTAGACATTTTACATGAGCTCCAAAACCTACTTATGAGCAGTAAGCATCTACAAGAAATATTATCAAAATCACTGCACAAGAACGTGCCAAGGTTAGGCATGCTGGGATAGTATTGCCGTACCCAATCCTTTTAGGGAGAAAAATAAACGCACAAATATACATGGGACGCAATGTTTTCCCACACATGGCACAAAACCAGCCATTTTAATGCTAAAGGATAAAAGTGTACAATATCAAGATGACGATCGTTTGATCGTGATGTTTGTGTCGTTCCGATATTTTTAAAAGAATAGTTCGCACATGTTCTCTGAATCTGCGTTCAAGTGGTTTGAGGTCGATGCATGCTAAGAATTTGTTCAGTATTGTCAATATTTGACATGGAAAAACTCGTCTGGGTTGACGTCGGGAACTGCATAGCTCGGAGCAGCCAGGTCAATGTCAATAACGGTTGTTTTTTTGCACCGTAAAGTGTCAGTCCTTAAGTATAAAATCACTTATTGTAGTAATATCGTGATTTATAATGATGTAATGAGTAAGTAATTGACTATAAGGCCACGAAAATGATCAAATAGTATAACAACTTTTTTCTGTAATACCTCTATCGCCTGTTAAGCCCATACGTTTTCGCCCATACCAGCACGCAGTAAGACAACCTAGAACGGAAGTTGGCGTGAATGGCAGCCATCTCTAGCCGTAATTGTACGTGGTTTGATAGCTTTCTTTTACATGCCGCCTACAGTTTTGTGTAGTTTATGAAATAAGCTTGATACATGGGTGTTCCATGACATGTTTTCCTCGAACAAAGATTTTGGCCTCTTAGCACGCTCAAACGTGGTGCCCTGAAAAGAGAATTTCAACTTTATCTTGAAGAATAAGAACGTCTGGGCTTAAACAAGTAGAACGCCTGTGTAGCTCTATATCGTCACACTTCTTTTTTTCTGTGCCACTCAGTACTACTGCGAGCTTTCAAACGCTCAAAATATTCTTTTTCCTTTGACGGTGTCTGAGTAGTTGATACTGTACAAGCACTGTTCACTTCTTCTCCACCCTCCCTGTTGCTAGTGCATACTATATATTGCTGTATTTCTTGCGATTGTTGCTTTTAGCTTTTTTGCTTCTCTTTAAACACGGTTCTCACCTCCTCTTCTTGCGAGCAGACATGTAAAAAGCTATCGGCTGTACCTGTCAACTCCTCTCTTGAAAGACCTGTTCGCTGTTCATACGTTGATAATGAATGTCTTTTTTTGTTTTGTTTTTGTAAGTGCGCCTGCTTTTTATACACCCCCCCCCCCACACACACACACACATGGTTTCTACGTAGACCTAGATAAAGCCCATTTTGTTTTATGTGCGTTTAATGCAGGCTTCTTTCCATGGTGTCACATTTCAAACGACTAAAATAATAAGTTATAGTAACTTGCAGAATGGTCATTGATTCGGCATTTAAAATGGTGTACCCTCTTTCATTACCACCCCCTCGATGAACTGTCTGCGACGAAACTATTCCTTGCTCAATTTTCTCTCTTTTTTCTATCCTCTTTACCCACATTTCCGTTTTCCACCACTAGATATACTGCACATTTTAGGGCTGTGCTATGCTAGGAGTTGCACATGCCTGCTTTCTGTGGTGCATATACACTTTCTGCCCCTTACTTACAAGGGGCAGAATGTTTATAGTCTCTAGATTTACGCTTGGATTGTCGGCAAGTACCGATGGCTATCGCCGATTCTGCGAAGACTGCTTTCGTTCCAACTGATGGACAGTATAAGTTTAAAGTCGTACCGTTCGGATTGTGCAAAGCCCCAGCAACTTGGAAATGGATGGTGGGGCAACATCAATCGGGGTTACAAGCGAAACACCACCCTGTGCTTCCTTGACAACATCGTAGTCTTGTCTATAGAGTTTTCTTGTTCGCCTTCATGAGATTTTGACGTGTCTCATCTAGGTCTTGAACTTAACACCGAAAATTGTGATTTTGGAACGCACCATTGGTCACGTAATCTACAAATAAGGCATTCTTCCGGACCCAGCGAAACATCAGGCCGTTGCCGAATACCCCAAGCCCACTTGCATGAAGACGCTTCGAGGCATCATTGGGCTGTGTTCATAGTTTTGCTAATTTGTACATGACTTTGGTTCCATCAACACCCCTCTTATTAATATTTTGTCAGCCTCCAGCCAACCTGCTTGGTTATGAGAGTGCGACGCATCTTTCGAGACGCTGCTCACATCGCCTCCAATACTTCAACAATTTGACCCTGATGGGCCGACAGAAATGCATACCGACGCCAGTGGTGACAGCCTTGATGCGTTATCAGCTAAAAGACTGGTGACCAACAATACATCGTCGCTTACGCAAGTCGTACTCTTAAGAAAAGCGAGTGCACTTATTTGGTCACGGAGAAAAAATGTGTTGTCATATTTTGGCCTTTGGCTAATTGTCATCTGTAACTTCATGGCCGCCCTATCAACGTCGCAACGGACCATCCCATCACTGAAAAATCCATCGAGAGGCCTCGGTCGTTGGGCGCTTTGGCTGCAAGAGTACGACAATCGCGTGGTGTTACTAATCGGGCCGCAAGCACTATGTTGCTGATCTGCTTTCCCGTGCACCGCTAGCGTCCGACATGGCTTCTCGGTCAGCTTCCATGTGGCCAATCGGCGTCGATGATATTTCATCGGAGCAACATATTGATGCGGGGGTTTGTCGTATGCTCGAGTTTTTGGATGGTGCATCAGCTTACCACGCTTCAAGAACTATCCGTCACCAAGCGCCTCATTTCGCTATTCGAGATGGTCTCCTCTATTGGCAGAATTACGCCTCTGATAGATGGAGGCGGCTGCTTGTGATACCTCACCACAGGCAAACTGGTGCGCTGTTTTCCACAATGACCCATAAGGCGCTCACGCCAAGTTCTCGAGACATGTATACAAACACCTGGGACAGCAATACTACTGGTATCGCCTGTATCTATGTCCAACTATACCGGCACTTTTCTGCCTGTCAGTGACGAAAAGCTCCTCGTCTACAGCGTGACTGGCCAGTACATTTCAGCTTATCGCGTGCCCGGCTCGTCCATTTGCCCACGTTGGTATTCATTTATGCGGTCTGCTTCGCTCGACCATTTCTCGGAACAGATGGATCATCGTCAGCGTAGACCAACGCATACCTCACGCGTTATGCGCAGTCTGCCGTTTTGCCCGCAGCAACAGCCAGACCGCTTGCATCTTTTATCTTACATATAACTTCGTAATCTCTGTGGCGCTCCTCGCTAACTTTTTAGTGACATAAGATGTGCTTTTCTGCCTGAAGCTATTGAAGGACCAGTCATTGAATAATATGTGGAGTTTAACGTCCCAAAACCACTATATTATTGAGAAAGACGCCGTAGTGGAGGGCTCCGGAAATTTCGACCACCAGGGGTTTTCAACGCGCACCCAAATATGAGCACAAAGACCTACAGCATTTCCACCTCCATCGAAAATGCACCCACCGCAGCTGGGATTCGATCCCGCGACCTGCGTGTCAGCAGCCAAGTACCTTACCCAGTAGACCACCGCGGTGGGGCCGAAGGACCACTCGTTCAGTGTAAAATATATATAGTTTGCCGCATGACGCCTGCATGCGTTTCACCCGCGAAGCAATCGCCCAACCTGGAGAGTTGATCGCATTCTCAGTGATATGGTGACAGTATACACTACATCACAGCAGACCAAATGGGACACCGTCCTTGCTTTCGTGACATAAATTTTTCTTTGATTTATTCACCCCAAGGGCCCATCGTGGACATTAGATATGAAGCATAACAATTCACATGAAAATCGAGAAAGAGTAAAAGAAACAAATAGCGGCACATAAAAAAATATTTAAGAGAAGTAGATATTTTTGGTAATACACTGTTTCTCGACTGGCATCAACTTGCTGCATTCCCTTTGTTTTACAAAAAATGAACTCGCGAAATTTATCCTGCATATACAGGTATTGGTTAGGATAGAAATTCTTTCGTGTTAAAATAATTACTAATACTTAAAGACTAAGATTTTATTTTCTCAAACGCCATATTTAGAGCGTCTTTGAATAGTGCGTGGTCAGTTATTGCAGCTATGTTACTTGGGAGACAATTCCATTCTGAAATGGCTAGATGTAGGCATGAAAAATGTACTAGGTTACTGCGTGCAAAAGGTTGTTGAACCTTAAATTTCTTATTTATCCATGGGAAAATCTTTTTGGCGAGTAAGATATATGCTTAAAATAATGTACTTGTTTGATGAAAATGCTAATGGAAAAAGGGTAACAAGAATATTTTTTTTAGACTGTAGTGAAATGAGACCTAGGTCATACTTTAATTTTGTGATGCTTAACTGCTCTGAATAATTATCAGTGATGAAATGGGCTGCCATGTTTTGCAAAGTTCCTAATTTGTTAATAAGATACGTGTTATGTGGGTTTCATATAAATGAGGCCTACAGTCAATCTTCGGGTGAGTGTATACAAGATGTTTAGCATTACTGTCAGCCTGACAAAGCATACGACGGAAGAAGCCTAGTGATTTGCATGTTGCAGAAAAACAAAATCCACATGATTTATCAACACAGATTAGTGGAAAGATGTATACTTAGATATATAAATGATTCTGTACTTTCTAAGGCTTCCCCATTAAGTATGTAGGTTTCCTCTGTAATTTGGCTGGATGTGATAAGTCTCACAGGCTTAGTTTTAGTAGTATTTGCACTCATTTGTCATTGGAAACGCCACCTTTCAATCGTATACAAGTCTTCCCATCACAATCATCCTTTCATCTTATCGGTTCGTTCAAAACGCAGCCATAAGCATTTAACCGGATTTGTGATGGTATACCCTGATGAATATCACTCATACCAATGAGGACTACAGGGTGTCCTAATACAGAATCACACCGGAGATAGGTGTAAATGATGAAAGAACATTGTTAACCACAACGTCTTGCCATTGGTTGCTTAGGTATTCTTTGACCCAGTTGACTACATTTTCATCAATGTTAATCAGCGGTTATGAAGCACGCAGTTATATGATTTCGTCAAGTTTGTATAATGGCATTGGTTTGTAAAAGTTCGAGAGGTTTAAGGTTTATGTCTGTATAGTTAGTTCAAAGAGCGGATATTCGCATGATCGTCCCCGTTTAAAACCATGCTGGTAGGGAAAAAGAATAAAATTATTTTTAATTTATTGCGTGATTTGAGAAGGTAATTAAGACATGTTCAAGCAGTTTACACAGTACGGACGCTAATGATATCGACCTGTAGTTGGTTGGTTTTTTTCTTGTCACAACTTACCACTACCAATATGCGTACAACACTACTACGCAAGCAACCACAACGATAATGCATGCCTGATGCCAAGCTTCCTTACAAACATGTTGTATGGTAGTACAGTAGAATTTCCTACGTTACGTCGCCAGGTACTCAGATGGCTGACAGTTGAGCGGTCCATTCGCGACAAGAGTCCAAGGTCACCAGAACTTTAGGCGCGACGACAACTGAACTTTTGCTACTTTCAAGATCACTGCCCTCGTCTCGTAGAGTATTCCTGAACTTTCGTTCAAGTTACTTTTCCGATATGAAGGTTTCTACTGCATTCTTGCTCGGACTTCCCCCGTCAATTGCGAGACCGAGCCCTTAACACCATCTGACAACTTTCTTCGTCGCGACAGAGAGATCATCCACGTGTCTCGCATCAATCCATATGTAGTGCCAACGCCTTAAAGTACCAGGATGGCTCCGCTATTCCCGGGGGGTCCATGTGGTGAAGAGGAGACGGCCACGAAGCATACGAACAAGCAAGCAAGCAAGCCGCAGTGTCGATACCAACGGAAGACACGAGCTCGCGCTTGCCCCGTTTCTGGCTGCTTCACGCCCGGGGCTCATCGACGCCTCTCTCTTGGCGTCTGTCGACTTCTCCGAGTCCGCGAGTCAATAAACCACGTCACGGCACGTATGTTCGAGTTTATAATCTAGCAGTTTTTTTCTTCGGCGGATGACATTCGGTCAACGTATAACTTTTTACAAGGATGCTCATCCATCCTTGATTATTGTCCAGACAGTACTGACTTGACCATTATTGTACAGAAGTGTACAGTTCTGACATTTTCTCCACAAGACCATATAGAGACACCCAGCTAATTCCATCAAACAGACATTCCCCAAGTGCAGGCAGTAAATACCTTGGAATTATTTTCGACGGAAAGCTTAAATGGGGTAGGCATATTGAACATACGGCGACAAAAGCTTGAAGTGCAATGGGCATACTCAAGAGGATTAGCACTAACAGATGGGCACTAACAGATACAGAGACACACTGAAACTGATTTTCCGCGTGTATGTCAACCTTATACTGCAGATCAGATCTGATTTATTTTCTGGGGCTTCAGCGTGAAAGTTAAGTCCGCTAGTTTTACTTGAATGCCAAGGAATTCTCGGTGCCTTGGGTTACCAACATGTGTAGCAAATGCAGTTCTATACTAGGAATCCCAATTTTCTTCTTTGGAAACTAGATGTAAGTTATTAACAGTTCCAACTTTTTTAAGCCCTTGTGAGTCCCCGATAAGATGACATCAATGCATATTTATCAGTAAACCAGACTTGCTTTTTTTAATGTGCCAAGACATGCAGTGCCAAACACCACAAGTGACTTTTACACAGCAGCTATTAGACCCATTAATGGTAATGAATAACAGGTCGGGTACTACAGTGGTACTAAGTAACAGGTCAGCTTCATTGGCCATATATCATGACATATTTCTCAACGACTGAAGTTACATACTTTAGTGTTTTAAGATGCCTTGATATTGATTTGCACGACTGATGTGAAGACAACTGATTTTTCGCAAAATAAAGAAATGGTCGGTGTTGGAATTTTTTCCTCACAACCAGTGTGATATTTGTTAATATTATATTTTTATATTATTACTTTTTGCTGAATTCTTAGCTGTGAAGAAGTGAACATTATATTTCAGGAAGTGAACATTAATCTGATTGTCATCAGAGATGACAAGTTACGAGGATGAAGCTAGGCTTTCTTGCTCACTGTTGTGCAGTTCACTCATGCGATATAGCATGCCATTGCGTGTTCTCAAAAGCACTCATTCGTAAAGAAAATTATTGCGACATGTACCCTCCATATGTGTCCTCACAGAGGGAAGCTCTTGTATTTTCGTTTATTAAAAGTATATAAGGAGAGGTCGGTGCCAATTTGCAGCGCCGTCTAATCTTCTGATCTTGCGCAACAGTCATCGTCGCATGGTCGGGGAAAAAATTACACTAGACTATCCAAACGCCATAAAAGACACGAATACCGAGTCAGAATGTTGACACTATATAAGTAACGAAAAAAAACCATCAATGATCCCTCTGTCATAGGAATTGGAATACACGAGAGTGAAAGTTGTCTTCACAGAGGTAATTGAGCGTTTATTGTGCATTGTTTGGCCACAAGGGTGAGAGAATGAATGCTACAGCAACACATATAAAAGGTCACGCGAAGAAAGGCAGCAACTTGAAACTTGCCGCGCGCACGTCAAGCAGAAAAGAGGCACAAAATGAACGTACGCAGGACGAGTGCGGACCAATCACAGCTGGACACTTGAAGCGCTGATCGAACACAAAGAAAGACGCACGAAAGTAATGCACAAGTACACACAGCGCGAACGCGAACATGGAGTTTCATATATACAATATACTGTACGAAACTATGAACGCGAGCAACTGTCGCAATCGTTACTTCGCGTGTGAGCAGCGCGCTTCTATTGTAAACGCGGCCGCTGCAGCTAGTGAAGCTTGGGACCTTCTTGCGGTCTTTAACAACTGTAACTTCAAAGGAAACTTGCGGTGGAAGCAAAATACGTACAAGGCACCCTAATCATGAGATCAGCGCTCGCGTACGAGTAACCATGGCCTGTGGAGGCGTGCGTGCATGTGACCTTTAGCCTTTTAGAGCGCACCCTTTGCGCCACTTTCGTGCCATCTCGCAAGTGATGACGAAAACGCGCTGAAGCTCGTCGTTAGCAAGCTCAAGAACGTATGCTCTGTAGTCGAGTGTTGGAAAGGAGCACATGAATACACAAAGGCACAGAGCACATCACTCACACGGAGTCGAAGTATTGATGCCAGAACCAACGAAAAGGGGATCCCTACTTGCTTCATGAAAAATGACGCACTAACTATAGGCTTCTTAGTTCTTTCGATGCGTTCTCAATCAAAGTCTCTGGCCACGTTGAGCACCGCTCCCAAGAAAATGCGAACTGATCCGACCGCTGAAAAAGGAGTCAATATAGCTACAGTAGACGCTCATCTCAATAGGACACACGTTTTTTGATTTTTTCGCCCTCTGCAGCAGTCGCTGGAACTTGAGAGTTTCCGGAGCCTGGCGCCAGACAGAAGGAAGCTCATGGAGGAGGGGATTGTCAGGCGTGGCCTGTGAATACACAAGAGTGGTGATGTGGGCTTGTTGGTGAAACATTTGAAAGAAACTTATGTAGCGCGAGGCGAAAAAACGAACACAAGCGCTCTGTCTTCTCAGTCTATTATTTCCTGTGTTCGTTTTTTCGCCTCGCGCTACATACATTTCTGGGAATACAGGCGAAGCGCGGGGTCGTGTGCTAGCGCCACGTGTGGCGTGTGTTGTCTGTACATGTCCGAATGCGCCTCTCCGCTCAGAGAAGACCAACGCATGGCTTGCACCAGACAGAAAGGACTGGCGCCATAGCGTGGTAATTATGTCACCGATTAGCGGTGGTTCCCGAGGCCAGCACATGAGCTAGCTCGGGAAAGAAGTGTAAAAAGTTTATACATGCACAGAGCTCGGGCGTGTGATCCGTTTTTCATGCTCCTTTTGTAAAAACGGGAAAAAAAGTCTTCGTCGTATTGTGTTGGATGAAATGAGCTCTGAGCGTCTTAGCCGCTGAAATAAAGATACAACCTTGCAGAACACACACACAAAGAACGCCAGGCCTGTGCGGTATACACACAGCGCAGTCACAGTGAAAGCTAGAAGAGCGGCCTTTCAGAGCCTTTTCAAAACACTCATTGAGTAACTACTGGAAGCACACCTGCTTGGCACCCACGAGTGCATTAATAATAAATTTTTGGGTAGTAGGCGGGTATGCGCTTTGCTATTTTTCGTCATTCTTTTTAGAAGCGTGGTATCCGCTAAACACTTGCAAGGAATTGTGTGCCGATTGTTCATGCAAGAGCTGACGACAATGAGGAACTGTGCCTGAAGTGGGCATGCGCCGGAGTGAATAATAGGTGAACAAGGACAAGCTTTTGTAATGGGTTGGAGCATTGGACGACCCACTCGTTACCCCATTCACATTGTGCGACGACTGGTTGTTCTTTCGCTGTTGTGAAACGATTTATAAGTCGTATTGACGCGATTGATTTCCCGACATCAAGCCTGCCCAAGACAAGTTTGACAACAAGTCACAAGCACCGGTGTAGCTCAGTGATAAAATACTGGGCTGGCACCCAACGGACTCAGGTTCGAGCTCCCCTATGACATTGGTGCTAGGTCATGCCTGCCTAAAGCAAGTTTGACAAGTTATAAGCCCCGGCGTAACTCATCGGTAAAATATTAGGCTGCCGAGTGATAGGCATACATACATACATACATACATACATACATACATACATACATACATACATACATACATACATACATACATACATACATACATACATACATACATACATACATACATACATACATACATACATACATACATGCATGCATACATGCATGCATGCATGCATACATACATGCATACATACATGCATACATGCATACATACATGCATACATGCATACATACATGCATACATGCATACATGCATACATACATGCATACATGCATACATGCATACATGCATACATGCATACATGCATACATGCATACATGCATACATACATACCAAAATTTCTGCATTGAAGTATATTCCAAGAAGAACTATCGTCTTCAAAACACGTATGGCGCAAACATCAAGGAGCCTTGATAATCACCAACATCACTGCAGGACGCAAGCCCTTTCGAGATGGCGATCCAACCTGATTGGCCGCCGTATTGCTCCGTGTATAAGCTGAAATCCGCACCCTCACAATGTGCGCACGCATTAAAGTGCTGCATAGCCTGGTTTACATCACCCTCATTTGCGTGGCTTTCACAGTTCGTGACATTTGATCGCGTCCTTTCACGTGATGACCTAGGGGCGCCGCTCGTTAGGCAGCGCCGATTCACGGCGGTCATGAGGGACTAGGCGGGTGCTTTACGTGCGTGCCGCATTTCTGTCCTATCACCTACGAAACTACGGCCGCGTTCAATTATCGCACCTAGATGGGGGCCCTGCCTCCAGGCCGCTTGCCGAGGATTCCGTTGCAACGCAAGTACGGGATGCGCAAAAAAAGAAAAAAAAGGACACTTCTGGTATTTAACTCCCGGAAGCGTTCTAACTTAATGGTGGCGGATGTTACAAACCAGGCACGAAACACCCAGATGTTCCGAACAATACGAACAAATTTACTATCCACCAGCTCATGGAGGCAGTGGCGTAGCCAGAAATTTTTTTTCTGTAATATCGAATTGGCGGCTCGTACGTGTATAGTACATATTACGCAACATTAACTAGCGCACATGATGATCTGTCTAGCAAGTAAAGAGGAAGCGTTAGTGTTCCCATATATATATATATATATATATATATATATATATATATATATATATATATATATATATATATATATATATATATATATATATATATATATATATATATATATTGACGTAGTGCTACGTGAACAAAGAATGACAGATGACAACAGCGACTCCATGATGACAGCTCTTCATATACGCACGTGGTGTCAATATATAATGTGTGTGTATTCGTATTCCTTCATCTGATAATTTATAAGTAATATGAACGACTGGCGCACCTACAGGAGCAAATTTCATGAAACGTAGGGAGTTGGAAACGATGCATACTTGAAAAATCAGCACGAAACAGACTGAGGCAGAAGACGTACTGTGTTCTTGCTTTTGTCTCCGTCTTGCTAGCCCTGTTTTTCCAAGTCTGCAGCATTTTTGTTTATCGATATTGTGCTCGCAGTTGTAGCAATAGCATGTTATTGTAACATTTTTGCCGATCGCACATAGTTGTTCTGATGCAGCAACATTACTTGCGCAAATCAAGCACCGAGTTTTATTTGAATAAACATGAGTTTACATCGCCCGTCCAATGTCCTCCTGTTGTTGCGTCTCTGTCATGTTGGCGCTCGTTTTCGAAGTGCGGCCAGTGAATACGTCTCCCGTGCTTTTAATGTGAAACGCTTCGATTGCTAATCGAGTATATTTACAGCTGTGTCTATGCCGTATTTCCGCGTATACGAACACGTGAAAGGAGCCACACGTATTGCAATGCAACGCAGTATGCGTTGCATTAGTTTGTTTCAAAAAGCGTTGCGGGGTGGTGGTGGTGGTGGTGGTAAAAAACATTTATTTCAGAAAAAGTCTACTAGAGAGTGCCGACGTGGCCCATCGGCGTGCTAGAGTGGCAAGACCCTATTCCGGGACGCCAGTGGAGCTGGAAGCTGCCCGTGCGCGCTCCACCAAGGAGCGTTGTGCAGCCAAGGTAGAGCAGCCGAGCAGGTGCTCCTCCCAAGCCTCTCTAGTTGGGATAAGAAAAGGGGGTGAGAAAGGGACGGGATTAACTGGGCACGATGCTACGACGTGATATGTGTCGGCGAGCACATGACAGGTCGAGCAGGTGCCATTGATTTCCGGCAAAAAGTGCCTGGCGACCGCCGGACTGATAAAGGTGTTCGTTTGCAGGCGGCGTAGCAGTCGTTCGTCCGCTTTCTCCAAACCGCGTGCGGGGTCCGGGTAGAGGCGGCGCGAAGCCCGGTAATAAGCCAAAATTTCGCGAAAGCGCGTCAGGTTGGTATTGCCAGATTCCGTCTCGGGACATGGAGGGGCAACGGCCCGGACAGGAGAAGCGCGGGCAGCGGCATTTGCCGCCTCGTTGCCGGGCAGGCCCGGGTGGCCTGGGGTCCACACTATACGAATGGGATGAGGGTTAAAGCGCCAAGAGGTTGCCTGTAGTAGGCTAGCCGCCAGCGGAGCAATGGAACCCTGAAGGTACTGAGAACAGGCCGAGCGCGAGTCCGTCAGGATGGTGCGTGAGGCAGGGTGAGAGGCGGCCAAAGCTATGGCAACCTCTTCAGCGTGCGTTACTGTGTCTGCTCGAAAGGAGAGGCCATCTACGTGTTTGCCCTCTGTAATCACGGCAGCCGTGAAGTGACCCGAGGGGGAGGGACCCGAGACGTCCACGTAGAAAACACCAGGACGATCGGAGTGTCGCGTATGAAGGGCCGCGGCGCGTGCTAGTCTACGGCCAGAATGGAGGTCAGGGTTCATATTACGGGGTAGAGGTTCCACCCATAGCTTTTGACGCCAGAGCTCTGGTACCGGCTGCAGAGGGTCTTGGTCAGATATAGGGTTAAGGCCAAGTCTGTGTAGAAGACGGCGCCCTGAAGGCGCCTGTGGCAGTCGATTGATTTGGTTAACGCGATGAGCTTCGCGCATCTCTGCAAAGGTGTTGTGTACCCCCAGAGCCGTGAATCGGCTGTTGGAAGTTGCAATAGGTAGGTCCAGAGCGCGTTTGTATACTGAACGAAGAAGGACGTCCAGCTGGTGCTCGTGTCGACGACGCAGGCGAAGGTAAGGCAAGGCGTACAAACGCGTGGACCAATCGGAGGGACTGAGACCCGCGGAGGCCGCCGCGCTTGGTAGAAACTCGCCGTATCATGCGGCTCACCTGTTCGCTGGTGCGTCTGAGGCCTGCTATTGTGCCCTTTGGATCCAAGGACGATGTGAGGTGAAGGCCAAGAACCCGAATATTTTGCACTGACGAGACGGGCCCGGACGAAAGAATAATTTGAGGCGGCGGTAGCGGAGAGACTGAAAGAAGAGCCGATTTAGCTGGAGAGCACTCCAGGCCGCATGAACCTGCGTAGGTGTCCACCAGAAGGGCAGCCTTTTGCAGGCGTTCTTCGATTTGCGCTAAGGAGCCGGTGTTGGTCCAGATTGTGATATCGTCCGCATATAGTGCGTGTTGTATTCCCTCGACCTCGCTTAGAAGAGAGGGGAGGTTCATCATCGCCAGGTTAAAAAGCAGAGGAGACAGGACTGCCCCTTGAGGTGTACCCCGCGTGCCTAATAAGTACGGGCCGTGTTCGGTAGAATTAAGGCGAATGAAGGCGGTGCGATGTGATAGAAAGGCGCGATTGTAGTTGAAAGTCTTCTGCCCGCAGTTTGTGGTAGACAGGTTAGTGAGTATAGTGCTGTGTTTGACGTTGTCGAACGCCCCGCGGAGATCGAGAGCGAGCACGGCTTTATCGTTATGGCGCATAAAAGTCGGCTCTATGATATCGTGTTGAAGCTGGAGCGCCGACAGATGCGGGCGAAAGCCAAACATCGTGTCGGCAAAGGTGCTCCTGGCCTCCAAGTAGGCGGAAAGGCGTTCGCGAACCATGGTTTCCATGAGTTTGCCTGCGCAAGACGTAAGTGAGATGGGTCTCAGTCCCTCAATACTAACGGACTTTGCCGATTTGGGAATGAATGTCACGACCGATGTGGTCCATTCCGTTGGAAGCGGAGAACCGTCCGATATCGAATTTATAAGCTGGAGTAGCGAGAGGTGTGCTTGGTCGGGAAGATTTGCCAGGAGCGATACTGTGATTCCGTCGCGTCCAGGGGCCGTGCCCCGTCGCATTTTCGTGAGTGCAAATCGTAAATTAGAAAGCGTGCATGGGGCGTCGAGGTCGGTGTTAGGGGCGCCGGGATACGTATATGCTGGGCCTGCGGGATCAATTTTGCGGCAGATGTAGCGGTCACAAAGTTCTCGCGCGAGTTCATCCGTACTGCCCTGAAAGGCATGCAGAACACGGTGGAGCTGGCGTTGCGTTTCTCCCCTGGTGGTGGAGGGATCGAGAAGGCTTCTAAAGAGTCGCCACGCACTCTTGGAGCTCATCTGGTTTGCAGCCTTCGAACAGGTGTCTGCCCAGTTAGCATCGGAAAGTTGTGCGGAGTATGCGGCCGCCTCTGCAGTGAGCGCCTCAATGCGAGCGCGAAGTTTCCGATTAAGTTTGTTGCGTTTCAAGCGCCTTGTGAGCCCGCGGCGAGCGTGCCAAAGATGTAGGAGGTTAGGATCGATTGCAGGAGTCAAATTAGAGGTTGCAAGGGTGCGAGTGTTCGCTTGTTTCATATGAAGAGCGTATGATGCCCACGCTGCATATTCGGTCGAGGAGAGGCTGGCGGGGAATGGTTGCATTCTGAACTGAGTCCAATCGGTGAGACGGGCTTGGCCCCAGTGTTGGCGCATTTTCTGCCGCGGTGTGAACAAAATGCGGAGTAAAAAGTGATCGCTGCCTAAGTTTTCGCCTAAATTTTCCCATGTAGCATCGCGGATGTGACGGGTGAGGGAGAGGTCGGGGCATGTGTCTCGCGTGACCGAGTTGCCGGAACGTGTGGGTTGTGCCGGATCGGTAAGAAGCGTCAGGCTCAGCGAGGAAATGAGCTCCTTGAGCTCTCTGCCCCGGGCCTTCTCGTAGTGGTAACCCCAGTGAGGGCTGAGGGCATTAAAGTCCCCGACAATCACCAGTGGTTGTCGGGCCGCTATACGCAGTGCCCGATGGAAGAGATGCGCAAACGAAGCCCTCGCAAGGCGAGGGGGACAGTACACGTTTAAGATATGTATTGATGGTTGGCCCCTCCGCTGAGACAGCACTGATATCATGCAGTAGTCGTAAGGAAGATCCAGATCGAGGTCGATCTGTATCGCCGTGCAAGCTTTATGCACGAGGAGGCATGTGGTGGTGCCGCCTACATAGGAGCAGTATCCAGAAAGGGATGGAGCAGGGCCAGATTCTTGGAGCGCCAAGACGGCCGGCTGAGAGCCAAGTGAGCTGAGGAAAAGGGAAAGGTGTGAACGCTTTCGCCTGTTCCCGAAGCCTCCAGGGTTCCACTGTATGATCTCGAATTTAGACGCAATGTTTGAACGGGACGTATGATTGGTAGCCATCGTGACTGTCCTAGGTTTTACATTTGGTCCTCCATGTCCCGCTCGGAATCCTCAGAGGCAGGGAGGGGCACGGAGGCCGGATTGTCCGACGGCGGGGTGGTGGTAGCCACCTTACGACGACGCCGTGGAGCTGTACCCTCACTGCTCACCGAGCAGGAGCGGGAACGCGATGCCTTGGGTTGAAACTGGGTGATTGCCCAGGCTTGAATAGCCTGGGTAACCTCTACTACTATGCGTTGGACCGAGAAGCTGGTGAGGAGGTGATTAATCGAAGCTTCGACACGCGTGAGGCGTTCCTCTACGCGCGGGGTGTGCTCTTCGCTAGGGAGAGTTTGGTTAGCGGGCAAGAGAACCTGAGGTGCCCCAGGAGGCTCAAGAGCTTCTGGAGTAGATGTGGCACCGGTTCCGAGTGCTGGAGTACACTTGGCTGCTTGCACCGGCGGTTTAATGGGAGTGGACTTAGCGCGAGGACTAATCTTGGACGTAGCTGGCGTAGCCACCTGGACAGAGGAGGCAATACCGGATGGCCTTGCAGTACACTGTTGTTGGGGTTGAAGTCGCTTATTTAAGAGTTCGAGTTGTTTAGTTAAAAGAGAATTTTGCTTTTGAAGTGCCGCAACTTGCTGGCGAAGGGCCGCAAGTTCGGGAGAAGGAGGATCGACAGAAAGGGGTGAGAGAGGTTTAGAAGCAGCTTTCCCTGCCCAACTGCTCACCTGAGGTACCGCCGCTGGTGCTTCGAGCGGTGGGAATGCTTGAGAGTCGGCGTGGAGTGGTGGAGCCGAATGATGGAGGTTTGTGCTGCTGCCTGGCTGTGACGAACATGAGGTGGTCCCTCGAGGAGATGTTGAGGGCTGCTTGCGTTTCCGATATTTTCGGTATTTTGCCGTGCAGCCACTGGTCCCAGTCTCATGGGCGCCGTGGCAGAGGAGGCACTTGGGGTGGCAGTCGTGGGCATTGAGACCTGCAGGTGCGGGGGTTCCACATTTGGCACACTGGGTTGGAGCGGCGTGAGGACACTGAGGTGGTCGATGACCGATGGTACTGCACTTGGTGCATACAGGGACCATTTTCTTGTAGGCGCGGATATACGTCGCCACGCAGTGGTAGAAGAGGAAGCGGGGTAACTTCGTGCCCTCGAAAGTCACCACCGCCGCCGCGGAATCTCCGAGTTTGCGGACCGCAAGGATGGTACCTTGAGGCCAATACAGTTCAGACTTTATCTTCTCCGGGCTTTCAGCAGGGTTTACATTGATGACGCCCTTGCATGTATCCCCTGGTGCCTTGACGTGGCCTCGAACGGGCAGCTGCTGATCCCCCACTTGCAGCTGGAAGTCCCCGAGGAGTCGCTGTGCCATAGGCAAAATGGTGGTGCTACAGACCAAGATGTTCTGTTCCCAGATTGGCCACACTTGAATTTGCGTAGTAGTCCGGTCGCCGAGGTAGCTGCGGATGGCATCGCCCGCGCGATCGGCCGGGACAAATGTGCGTAGCTCGCAGGGCACGCGAGGTTTCACTACTACGATGTAGTCGTCGCGAGAGAGGCGAGGAGTTTGACGCGGACGCCACTTGCGTTGCTTCGCTGGCTGCGAGGACGGAGCGGAGGTAGGCACAACACCGGAGGGATGGCGCGCCGGCGTTCCTTGCAAGGCTGGGGAATGGTGGCCCGGCGTGGCGTCTCGTTGTTGTTGAGACGCAGACTTCGATTTCGCTTGCTTGCATTGCCACAGTCTCACCATGTCGTCGAGGTATTCATCTTCTGATGGCATAGTGTTTTCGGAGGATGAAATCTCCATGGACAGCATTTGGCTTGAGGTAGGATCATAGCCCGTAACCACGTTAGCGGCGGCCATCGCCGGGCTGAGAGCCCTTAGCGAGGCGGCGTTGTAGCCGGGAGTGAAGGACGTCCCTCAAGTTGTCAAAACTGGACCCACCTGGACGAAGGTGTTGTCTAGGCGAAGCGGAGAACTTGGCGGTGACGATAAATCCAAGTTTCAGGGGTACCAAGGTGGATGTCCGCAGAAATAGCAGAAAATCTACGGAGGCGATGTGGAGTGCGTCCGTCACCATCGAGCGCTCGCAGCGCCCCCCCGTTGCGGGGCTGGTTTACTATATAGCGAAGCGTGTGGTGCGCAAAAAAGACACGTACAAAAAAGTACGATGTCTTTATTGGTGTCAAGTCCATGCTTTTTGTCGTGCGCCACAAGTTTCACCATGTATCACAACCAACAAAAAACCATTATTACGTTTTGTCAAGTTTTTGCGCATATTTTCTTGCGATATGATTGTTATGATTAGGTATGTTTATTCAAATATGGGATGATGGAGTAGAGTTGAATGTCTGCGGCGCTGACACCGAACGATACACGCTGAAGACCACTGCTTTTCGTTTTCCTCCTTTTTGTTTGTCCTTGTATTTTTGGCGTAACAGCCTTGCGACGCTTGGTGCGTTTATATCGCAGCTTTTTTCTGCATTTCTTACTCCTCATTTATATGCTTCATGCATGATTGTAACAAAAAATAATAAACCTTGTAAGACTGTGTTTAAATAAACTTCAAATTTAGAAATCCTTCCTTCACAGATGAAACCCGCTGGGCGAGTAACGGCTATGCGTTGACTTGGAGTCACAAAGATGACAGTGCTTTAGGCGGGCGACGGGAACAAGTTGCGTCCTCCTAAAACGGTCGCCGTGAGATAGGAGACGAGCTATAGAATACGTCAGGTTGCTTAGGCGATCCGCGGTGACAAAATAGCTAGTGTAACTCGCTAGAAATTTATGACACAGGCCACGTTTGCGAAGTGGTGTCCAGAGCCAAACTGTGTCGTCTTTGTTGTACGACACATGGTTGCTCTGCAAATCGCAAGTGATCTTGGAACATTTCTGGGATATGAGCGTATGAAGCTGATTTACACGCCGTGTTTCCTCTGCGCTGAACAGAGTCTGAGAAATAAAAGAGTGCACTTGAATACTGAAAAACAGAATAGTTTGAAGGAAGCTGCCGGTTGGTCGAACAGAAAGAAGTTGAAGGGACTGTAACCAATGGCTCCATGCTTTGCTGTGTAGGCACCGCAGCATTTACTAAAGGGCAAATGATGTAGTACATGACCAAGTCGAACAAGGAGAAACTGAGCTGAACTTCTTAAAGGACCCCTAACACCAAATATAGAAACTCGAGATGCTTTTGCTATTTGAGAGTCCTGTATGCAGAGTGACTACTGACCAATTCTCAGTGACGTGTGTTGTCTATATAGGTTATTTAATTTGGTTTTAAAGTAAAGGTGTGCTCACCTGAGTGTTCAGGTTCAATCGACATTTTTTTGCGTATACTGCGGACTCCGCGTGGTGTTGCAAAGGTCAGGCGAGTATTGTCGACGTCAGAGAATATGTGAGAGGAGCGCACAATACCGCTAGTGGCAACCGGCGATGACAATTGTTCGCCCCCCCCCCTCTCGCTCTGTTGTCAGGGTGGTTTTGACTGATTACGCTAGGAGAGCTTTTTTTTCTAGGGGGGGGGGGGGGCGCTCAAATAACTCGCATCAATTCATTCCTCACCGCCCGTGGGTCCCCCTATTTGAAAACATATGGTTCAGCGTCACCGAAGCTTTAGCGCACGTAGAGACCTTTGCATCGGGCGAGGAGGTCTGATCTGGCAACCAACGCATTCCTCCTCTCTGGAATGCGGGCGACGGCTTGCATGGAGTGCGTGTGTTGAAGCTGGCACGTGTGGCGTTATCGAGCAATTTTCCGTGTATTAAGCCAACCAGCGGATTATGTTTATCTACATTGCTATGACGGCCAAGAATTGGTTATCTGGGAATCATCGCCAGAACTGACGCAAAGTCGTTCTGAATTATTGAAGCTAGCCATTAATTATACGATGCGTTAGAACATTTACAATTCAGTTTCAGCATTACCAGACGCAAAACAACAAATTACTGTAAAAAAATTGGCCCCGTATCTACATGTAATCTGCAAATGTCGTCGAAAGACGATAGTCTTGCGCGTGGAGAGAGTGAACAAAACATTTATTTGATGTTCTGCGCAAGAAAATCGGTGAATGGTATTCCGGAGGCACTGCGTTAGAGTGCCTCGAGCGTGCAGCGGAGGCAAACGAGTGCATCAAGTCGCGTCACACGTGAAACATGAGCGCGATCTGGCAGTTCTTGTTGGAAAACAAAGCGCGTGGCCGTACGCGCCTGTCTCAGAGGTGATAAGGTGTAGAACGCGAGGCGACGGGTAGGTGCCACCACCATCTCGTCTTAGCAAAGCGTTGGATACACTCTCCGTTGCGTGCAAGCGTTGCATGGTAAACGCAGCGTGATAAGTGCTACGGTCCTTAAAATTATTTATGTATGCGTCTTCTAGTAAGAGATGCATATGCAGAATATATGCGTGTTGTTATGGTGCCCCATACATGCGCAATAATTGCTTTTAGGGGCGAAGCTCCTTAGGGCGTGGGCTGTGCGTCCCCTGTAGCCTGTATGTAGCCACCTCTAGTTTAGTTCTTGCAGTGTTCACTAGATGGCGGTACCGTCCCCTGTATGTAGCCACCTCTAGTTTAGTTCTTGCAGTGTTCACTAGATGGCGGTACCGTCTCCTGTATGTAGCCACCTCTCGTTTAGTTCTTGTAGTGTTTACTAGATGGTGGTACTTGTAGCTGATGATGAAAAGATGCAAGATGTTATAAACTAGGAAGCGGTACTTGTAGTTGATGAAAGACGCAAGATCTTATAAAATAGGAATGATGTCACATATGGCGCGTGTCATTGGTTGAAGGCAATCGTTCGATTTAGTGCGGCGACGTACGCTAGGGGGAGCGATGTAATAAAATCGAGTGGGCAAAATGTACAGAGGATTCATGGTTTACCAGGTTTACCTCCAGAGCTTCGCCCACTCATCATCATTCACTTCGTGGATATGGCGGAATTTTTTTAATTGATAATAGCACAAGCATGAATGCTCAACCTTGAGCATCATTGGTGGGCGCTGCGGATGGGGTCGGCCGTTTCAAGTACCCGATGCCGGTAAGAGTTGACAAAGACTATTGTATTTAGCTATCGTCTTTAAAAGTCGCCAACAATACTTTCAGTGAGGGGGTCCCTTAGGGTCGAGGAAACTATCAAGTTGTTGCTGTTTTGCGAGGCTACGCCGCCGCGCTATACAAAATAACATGTTTTCAAGGTTGTTTGCAAACTTATGAAACTAATAAAGCCTAAGAGGCACAGGGGCATCATTCAGTTTTCAGCTGTAATGTAGTAAAAATGATATATGTGTAGAGAAATTACATTGTACGAGAATACAACTTTCCGCTGGTATAGGATAACGTGCATGCCCGAACCTCTACAAGTTGAGCTACAATAGTGGTTGATCTCCTGTTTTCCTTTATTAGGTGTTTCTGTGCTTGTAAACGTGGGAGTTCAATTTAGCGTCGCTCGTAGCCACGACGATGCTTTTTCGTCACCCAGCGTCACTTGGCGTGCACGTCCTCAAGGATTCTTCTGTAGAGATGCGGCATATATTTCTTATTTTAGGGCAGAAGATCAAGTTTCTAGAGTTACTCTATATGCTACCTTTAGATAGCAGAGTTGCGCCACTGATAGAACTCGCCGCTCGCGCCCCTATTCGCCCAGCGTGTTCATGTGCGCAAAAGCATCCATTTTAGGGTAAACCAACTTTACGGCCACGCGGGTTCTGGCGACCGCCCCGCCCCTGGCGCCACCCCCACCGCTGCCCTAGTAGTCCGGCGAGGAGATCCCGTTGAGTACTACTTCGTTGGTGTTGTGATTGTGTCTTGTGTTGTCCGTTCTGAGTGGACGTCAGTGTTAGAGGTGTCTGTGCAGCGCCGTGACTTAGTGCGGACTAGTTGCCACGATCACAGGATGCCACAACTACGTATAGATATGCTCAAAATTCTCGTTTGCTTGTGCTATTTGTAAAACACGGAAGAACAGCTCTAGCAATTGCTTTATCAAGCCACCTGCTTAATAGTTTAAAGCGGCGAAAACCGCGAAACGAGCGATTTGTGGAACTTAAGTTGTCGCAAATCGTGTACATGATTCTCGACTAATTATGTCAAGTTTTTCTTGTTTGCTATTTCAAACAAGAATAACTCCCTATGGTGACTTACGTCGAACAAGCTATAGTTCGGTAGTAATATTTAGGAGAATTATTTTTTATTGGGGTTTTCCTTTTTTTTCTTCTTCGAAGTGAAAGTCATTGCGCCAGCGACAACTTATAAACGAGCGATAAAACGCAGGGAGCCGCTGAGCTGCGTCGGCTCCGGCATTCGGAAGGTGTCAGCGATGTCCGAAATGATAGGTTGAGGCAAGGTTCGATGGATGGATGGATGGATGGATGAAAAACTTTTATTGGGGTCCTGAAGGATTCCACCCCCGTTTTATAGGGGTAGAATCGCGGGCCGCTCCCACGTTGGGACGGGGAGGCCCAGCCTCACCGCCGCATCGTGGGCCTTCTGGACAGCCCTGAGTTGTTGTATGAGAACCGGACTCGTGAGCATTAAATGAAAGGAGTTCTCAGAAAATTCTTCATTTTTTCTTTGTAAAGAGGGGCACCTCCAGAGCATGTGGTTAAAATCACTGCGATTCTGGCAGTCTGGACAAAGTTCTGCAAGGTTCGAGTTTGAAAAAAATTGGCAGCATATCCACGGAGTCAATGATGGAGAGTGGGGCGAAGCATTCGTCCGTCCAGTCATTCTTGCTTCCATCCATCCATGCGTACGTCTGTGTGGCCGCCCATGCGTCCATCCACCCGCCCGTGCGTGCGTCTGTTCGTGCGTCCGCACGTTCATCTGTGCGTCAGTCCCTGCTTTCGTCCATGCATCCGCTCCTGCGTCCGTCCATGCGTCCATCCGTCCATGCAGCCATCCGTGCGTCCGTCCATGCATCTGTCCGTGCGTCCATTCGTCCACCTATTCAACACTCCAAGTACCACCATCTCGCATCTTTTCATCATATATTCCCCATATAGAAGCACTGCCATCCAGCGGACATTCCAAGGACTAAACGAGAGGTGGCACACGCACACTTTCTTACGGCTTGCGCTTCGGGTCCACTTCCCACCTTTAACCACCTCGAGTTCATGGTATATACTAGTTCACTGTATTCATGGCACTGCGGCCGAATGCTCGCTAAACCTTTTGAAAACCAAGGAGGTTACGCCCAGCGAGTATAACGTAGCAACCCTTTCTTGTCTTCTGTGCGTTGTTGAACAATAAAAAATTCACAGTGTGCGCGTTAACTAAAAGCCTATTTCTCCGGTCTCTCATTCCCTCTTAACAGCCATATTCGTGTACATTGAGCACTACCTTTTATTGTTCAACAACGCAGCGAAGAAATCTCACACCGGCACCACTTTGGAGGTCAAAATGTTATACAAGTTGTTACACACTACTACAACGGCTACGAGGGATGAACAGGTGCCGCTATGAGGAGCTTCGCCCCTAAAATAAACTGTCTTATATCGAAGTTACAACTAAACGCGCGGTCACTACATGTAGAATAAAACGCGGTTCGGTGCAGGAGCTCGTTCGCATGCGTCTGACGCCACTCGTGTCTCGGCTCGCTCTCCTCTCTCACGCAATGTGTTGCTACGCGTTCCCGGCTCACGAGCTTACTTTTGTTCTTTTTAGGGGCGAAGCTCTTTATAATGGCACCCGTTCGTCCCCCGTAGTCTGTAACAAGTATAACATTTTGACCTCCAAGGTGGTGCCGGTGAGAGACTTCTTCTGTGCGTTATGAACAATAAAAAATAGTGCTCAATATACATGTCAATGGCTGCTAATGGGGAATGAGAGACAGGAGCATTCGGCTTTTAGTTAACGCACAGGCTGCAATCACTATTAGCAGCCATTGGCATGTACATTGAGCACTATCTGACAAGAAAGGGTTGCTACGTTATACTCACTGGGTGTAACCTCCTTAGCTTTAGAAAGGTTTAGCGAGCGTTGAGCCGCAGTGCCATGAATACAATGAACTTGTATATACCATGAATGAACTCGAGGTCGTTAAAAATGGGAAGTAGATACGAAGCGCAAGCCGTAAGAAAGTAAAAGCCGAAGTCTCCGCCTCTCATTTCCCATTAGCAGACATTGGCATGTACATTGAGTACTATCTGACTGAAAAAGTTTGCTACGTCATACTCGCTGGGCGTAACCTCCTTGATTTTCGAAAGGTTTAACGAGCATTGGGCCACAGTGCTATGAATACAGTGAACTAGTATATACCATGAACTCGAGGTGGTTAAAGGTGGGAAGTGGACCCGAAGCGCAAGCCGTAAGAAAGTGTGCGTGTGCCACCTCTCGTTTAGTCCTTGGAATGTCCGCTGGATGGCGGTGCTTCTATATGGGGAATATATGATGAAAAGATGCGAGATGGTGGTACTTGGAGTGTTGAATAGATGGACGAACGGACACATAGACAGATGCATGGATGAACGCATGAACGGACGCAGGGACGGCTGCATGGACGAACGCAGGGATGGACGCACGAACAGACGCACGCACAGACGGGCTGATGGACGCATGGACGGTCGCACTGACGGACGCATGGACGGGCAGAAGCAAGAACGAATGGACGGACGAATTGTTCGCCCCACTCTCCATCATTCACTCCGTGGATATGCTGCCATTTTTATTTAGTGTTCGTCGAATCAACGCCACATGGTAACAAAGAGAGCGAACGCGCTCTGGGCTCGTGTTTCGTTTCTTGTACGGACGCCGAGATGTTGCCGGTGAACTCAGCCGTGTGCTGCTGACGAAAGGGGTGGCTTTTCTGCATGACATGGACGTCTCAGTGAGCAAGATGGCGTACCTATGCGCAAATCTGCTACCTGAAGTTAGCATGCACCGTAACTCTACAAGTTTCAACGGCGACCGCTAGAAGCGCTTGCGGCGTCTTCTCTCCTCCTCTCGCACTCGGACTATGGATACGTACGTGTTACTCGCCATAAATGAACAAACAGGAGGCTCGACAGCATACAGCATACTAGACGGGACTCTGGCGCTACGATTGTTCAGCGACCGTGGGAATGAAGGGGAATGCACGGATTTGCCTAGTCTTCGTACTTGCCGGCTGCGAATCGCACTTGTGGCTTCGTTCACTACTGTGTTTCGGTTTTGTTTCAAAGAACGAACCCTTTTGAACTGCGTGGCCTGATTTGAAATTGTAAGCCTGAAAGGATAAGGTGGTGAAGCACAACCACTACACATTTGTAATTTTTGTTTCGTGAGAAAACAGCTTTAGGCTGCACAAACACACATGGAGCCAGAAGTACAAAGCTTAAACAAATCTGTGAACTACCCATCATATCTGCGCTCGCAGAAGTGCCGTGTGTTGTAGCTGCCATAGACACTAGCGCCAGAGTTCCCTATAGTGTATTTTCAGGAAACTGTATGCTCGACAGCAAGCACACAGAGTTCGCAAAGCCGAAGCGGTGCAAAGGTGTCAGCAAGCGAAACCGCAGTTGAGAGTTCACGAAGCGGCGGCAAAACGACAATGAAGGCAAGCGAGCCCGGAGTTTAGAGTACGAGAAGCTGATGTGAAACGCAAGAAGCCTGCGCTACCCGACGTGAATGACACCCACTTCGAGCGCGAATTCTTCGAACGCAGCTTCGGAAACAGTTGAGAAGTGTGCGATTGTTGGTGGTTTGATAACAGCATCCCCGAGATCACGAACATTTTCACTCGTTATCTGATGTAGAGTGGGTGGTGTACGGGTATTCACGTTTACCCGATATCCCTATGCAGTGCTTCGCCCACTCGTTATTATTCACTCCATGGTTATGCTGTTTTCTTTTTGTCCTTGTTTCCACATAGGTCGCTGTCGCAAAGCAACGTAATGAAGTCTTGAAGGAAATTTGGGCATTCGTTCACTCATTGAGAGACGACATACGGAAACTGCACCAATCTGCAGATACGCGGAGCACTTGTCTCTGTTCCCGTTGCTGCGAAAACGAAGAAAAGCTGTCAAAGCTCGCTGGTGAACAGAGAAACATACTTGCCGCCGTGACCTTAGGCACAGCTGTGCACTTGACGCGCGTTTTGATCCACAAAAGCGCGTTGGCCCCAAATGTCGAGGAAGTGATATTCAACAGAAGGACACGAGCATCCAAGTGTGCGCATAACCGTGCTCTCATGTGCACGCTAGCGGAGCTTCTGGCCGAGCGTCATTTCCGGGCCCCCGAATGGTGTGTACACGTTGTATAAGTGCTGTGTACGACGATGTTAGAGCCACCGGGCACACCCCTGCCGGATCGACACATAGAGGCTAGTTGCTGACTGTGGCAGGGCAACATGGGCGCTCTTCAAGCGCTACTCTAAGGACGGCCATATTGATGGCTTGTCCACAGTTGACCTTCACCTACTATAGGCTGCGGTGTACGTATAACGGAGGGACCTAAAGCTTGACCGAATAGTCGCCCCACTAGCGAAGGCGCGGGTCGGCTTCGCTCTTCTGTAGACGCGCGAGTGCAAGAATGACGAAGACCTTCTGGTGAGCACATTGTCCTATCAAATGCGCCGTATCGGATACTGTATCCACCAATGCACTTATTGAAGCGCGAAAACTATTTGTTTCTTATAGCCAGTCTATGGGTTGCGAGAGTTTGAAAATTCTATCTGTTGCGGGAGTTCGAAAGTTTGAGACATGAAAATTTGGACATGCATGTCGTGCACGGCATGTATTACATATCTTGCTCATGATGCACTCGCGGCCGTTTAAGTTGATATACGCTGAAACTAGTATTGCGTGACGTCACTGTATGAATAACGTAAGTGACAGTTCCTAACATGCAAATCACCACATATCGCACGTGTCATGTACATACAGCATAACTTGCTCCTTGCTGCCTGCTTCGCATTACATTGATTACCTAAGTGCATTGTATCTGTTCGCTTTTTTTTTCGGATGGTATAGATCTGACGTATCATGCTAACAATTTTAAACCGAGAGCTAACATTTCACAGACCTTTTTAATCACGTAAACTCGAAACACCTTGTCTAAGAGCTGCCCTATGACAGCACTATCATTCTCTACAGCAGGGTAAAGTACATTTTCCTCCCATAGTCACTCATGTTACATACTATACAGGATGTATCAGCTAATTCCTACAGATTTAATATATAGGCCGATACACTTTATGACGACGCCACCAAATGAATGTTGCTTTCTACGTAGAACGAAATTCGTCAGACTGTTTATGCGTTTTTTATAATTGATAATTTAAGCAAGACCAATTAACCAGCTTTCGAACCAAAAAAAATACAGGCGAAAAATTACAAGGATAAAAATGCTGATAGGTTCGCAAAACGTCCGACTTGACATTTTCTAACTTTGTAGGTGTAAAGCGTTAGTATTTTCTTGGATACTACAGATACCCACTTAGTACAAAACTACACCACGTGACATTATTTCACGGGCTTATTTCAAGCCTACTTTATATTTTCGCGTTGTATAAAGTAGCACCCATCCTGTTCATTCGTTACAGTGAATGTCGTTTTATGCGCTCAAAACTCCCGCTAACACTATTTTCGCTTGCACGCACTAATTGATGTGCTCCCTAACGTACCGAACTCAAACAGTACTTGCTTTAGGGGAGTTCATTCTGGTTCGAACAGAATCAGCTGTTTCCGGCAAAGCAAGGTTCTCATCAGCATGCTGATGTATTTTATTTCTATTTAGAGTTCGTTATTATCGATACAGCTAAATTTTGTTGCGACGAGTTCCAGCTACTAGATGTCTTTACAAATTACTTTCATCCACTCCTCCACACTCATGAAACGCTGGCAAGTTTCGCATTTCTTGACGTACGGATGTGTTTTGCAAGCCACCGTGTGTGCTCTTAGTATGAGCCTATAGGATCTGTAAGCTGTTGTCCCGTTTGTGGGGTCATTTAAGCTCGGTTGAGAGGCGTTGCGAAGCTATAACTCTAAGCAATGCTCATTGCCGACCCTGTTTTCGCAGGTGTAGGAAGAGCTTGCTGGCCCAAATTGGGCGCTTGAACTATGCTGAATGCGCACTGGTGGTGATCACTTGAGTGGCCAAATGTTTGCTTAAAGCATTTCTGAAACAACTTGTTGAGTTGTTAGTATAGCCACCTCAGTGTTCAGTTGTTAGTAACCACTCCTTCGTTCACTATGTCTGCTTCTGTCTCTGTCTTCCTTTTTCTACGTTTTAGTGCACGTGGCTTTCTTTGACTTTAAGTATGTACATACTTGCCCAACCAGCAACACTGTTGAAAGGAAGACCGCCGTCCCGTCAGCCTTTGCACATCGTCGTGCAAGATAAGTTAGCTGTACGAAATGTGAACGCGTATGCGGTGTCGTTGAGGCGTCTCGGGTCGCCGGTGACGTAATCACAAATTGTCGCTCGTCCCCGGAGGCCCTGCGGCTCCGCGAGATGATCGATACTATCGATGGGGAAGAAAACGAAGAAGTACAATAAGAAAGAGATGGCTTGCGTGTTCGGGTCGCCTGAGGCGTATGCATAAGTGACCTTGTGACCACTGCGTTGTGGTCTCACTGGCGGGTGCTAGTATGCAAGCTTCCTCTGGAAAGAGAAACAGCTTAGCGTTGCTCCGGCAAGATTGAGGATGCAGCACATCGAGGGCAAATAACCGAGAATCAGGGTACGTAGCTTATCACTGAAGTTGGCGAAAGAAATGATGACAAGACGCTTTTCGCATTGTTCGTGCCTATCGAGCCGATTCGGGAGCTATCAGTGCAGAAGTATATATGTTCCTCTAGATCAGTTTGGAATAATGACAGCGTCTTCTCTTCTAACTGAGGTTATGCTTCCTTCAACGAATCATTTAGACCAAAAACGAACACGATGTTCGTTCCACTTACATCATCGAGTGATACCTTCACAAACGACGTCCACAATGCCTGTTGTGGCAGGTGAATTTTCGGGTTTGAATCTGTTTTGGCGAATATGTATCGTTTTATAAAACGACCACTTTGCTAACAGGCGCTTTCACTGAAGAGGGAGAGAGAAAAAATACACTTTCTTTGGCTCTGCAGCTGTTCTGCCAAGCGCTGTTCTGCAGAGCGCCTAAATTAAATTTTTGTATTTTATATTGAAAGCGTGCCTGGTTTCTCAAAGCGTTTAACAGCTGTATAGACTTCAGAAATTTTGGCATTCTCAGAACCCATACATGCTGTGTTGGTTTTAGATATACTGTTTATATCACCACACAGTAACAACAAAATATTCGACAAGATAACAACAGTAGAATTTTACCGAACAAATCACTCTCGCGTAATACATAACGAGTCGGTAGAGCACGACATAGCGCTAAGAAATGTACAGCATAACATTTAGCAGTTTGTAAATAACAGGCCTGTCCGAATAATGGGTGTGAATTCGGGTCCAAAGCAACTTTGTAGCTCCCAGGCCCATTACAAAAGTGTTACGGATTCAACGCACAAACTGGAGCTAATCGGTGGTAGCTGAACTCGGGCATCTCGAATTGAATCTGAAGCACTTCAAGAAAAAGAAAAAAAATTGACAACATGCGTAGCCGAAGCTGCTCACGGAGTCCACTATTAAACGTACCTATAGATTTTCGCCCAAGATTTCGAAGATGACGCAGTTCCGGTTAGTTTTTTTCCACGCCTACGCCTTTGGCACCTTTGCGTGGGATGATCAAGACACATATACACAACAAAGTATACAATCAAAATTACGCTCTCAGGAAACGTCGACTGCATGTTCTCTAACACCGACGGCTTGAGTTTCGCCATGATAACATTTGTGTGTGTGTGTGTGTGTGTGCGTGTGTGTGTGCGTGTGTGTGTGCGTGCGTGTGTGTGTGTGTGTGTGTGTGTGTGTGTGTGTGTGTGTGTGTGTGTGTGTGTGTGTGTGTGTGTGTGTGTGTGTGTGTGTGTGTGTGTGTGTGTGTGTGTGTGTGTGTGTGTGTGTGTGTGTGTGTGTGTGTGTAACTGCGGCCGCATGTATACCTAAAACGAACGGGCCACTGCCTCAACCTGGGATAAGGGAGCTTGGTTGCTAATCGGAACCAACGCTCATCATTCAATATTGTGAGCGCGACAAGCGAATGACTCTTCATTCTCTTTAGATATCATCATCACTTGTACATCTCCATCATCTGTAAATATCATCACCAGTGTGATTTAGCTCGAGCCTGGCTGAATAAACCGGTTCCTCACAAGTGGTGGACGGTGCTTTTCGTTTGCCCAAGTCCTCTCGCTCGATCTCGCTGGAGCTCCGCTCGGATCGTCGCATACAACCCCCTGCCATGGCGGCCCAAGAAAACCCTGGCCCATCCAACGTCGCCGTCCTACTGCAGCCACCGACACCCGCTTCGCCCAAAAACATTCGCCTGCGTGATCCACTTGTCTTTTCCGGTCTCCGAGGTGATGATGTAGAAGACTGAATCAAGAACTGCGACCTCGTCAGCGATTTGAACAGGTGGGACAATCCACACAAGTTGCGCAGCGTCCCATTTTACTTGTCCGATGTTGCCAAAAGTTGGTTCTGGAACCACCACCCGGATCTTCCTGACTGGGACACTTTCGAACAGCAACTTCGTCAAATTTTTGGTGCCTCCACAGTTCGCGCTGAGGCAGCGAAGAAGAAGCTCGCTGAACGCACGCAGCTGCCTGGTGAATCTTATAGCCACAGGGACGTCTGCTCTACGGTATTTGAATACATAATTGAAACAAAGCGATTGCCATGTTAATCTGCCTATATATATATATATATATATATATATATATATATATAATTTTAGACCCACCATTACCTCTGTCTCAAATCGCATCTGATAGCCTGCATCGCTCCCTGCTGAGATATACTCCTTTTTCGATTTTCGGCTTTTCCTTCTATACTTTTTTTTCAGCCCAAAATTACGTTTTCTTTGAAAAATCATTAGCCTTTCAGTTAAGATCCTGCCGCCCGGTTCTTGGCCGATCCCCCTTTGTGGGTGTGCGCCAGAGTGTCAAGGATCATCATCATCATCATCATCACCATCATCATCATCATCATCATCATATACCCCTGTCACACGGGCACCCGCGAAGACCGTCTAACTCCCTCGTCCTTACGACAACGAAGATGCGGCCCGTGTCACACGGCCACCCTTACGCAAACGAAGGTAAACGGAGCATTTCGCAAAGGACGTTCAACGATCTCCCTTTGCAGCAAAACGAGGTACTTTCGTCCCCAGCAGTTTAGAGGTCAGAGAAAAATTTCGAGCACTACGTGGCCGCAGTGAAAGAACAATACATTTTGGCAATATTAAACGTTATTTTGTTGTAGTACTCATTCACAACGCCTGCTTGTTTACATATATTTACGCCCGCCAGAGTTCACTTACTCTCAACACCGATGCCCTACACACCATGCCTCACGAGTCGGGCCGGCCGGCGCCAGACGATAAACGTCATTACCCGCGCAATATGGTACCACTTCCTCACGTCGTCCGCTGTGTCACTCATGGCTGAAAAACACAAAATGTACGCTCACGAGGCAAGGAAGCATAAGAATTTTCGTACCGAGCATGTATACCGGCAAGAAAACAACTAAAAGCACAATGTGGCCAGCATCACTAGCAGCATTGCTACATTTAACAAATGCGCTTTTATTTGAAATTATTTTTAATGGTTTGTCAGTCGCATACTTACTTAATAGTGCTTTTTTGTAAAAACCGCATAACGAGAATTCACAAAAAAATCAATAGAGATGAAATTAGAATCCTTTTCCGAAAATCAAACAGCGCCAGCTGAGCCCCCTCGCGGCAACTGTTGCAACCTTGTCGTTGCCGTGTGACACTGCCACAACTCCTTCTCCGTCGAACCCCCTTGGGGAGATTTACGTTGACGGTGTTCAACGGAGTTTGGTGGTGGCCGTGTGACAGGGGTATTACACCTCGTATATTGAGGATGTCCTTGCACTGTGCAAGCGTGTTAACTCCACCATGTCCTAGAACGACCAAATACGCCACGTTAATAAAGGCATCAACACCGTTGCCTTTAACGCCCGCGCCACGTAAAATCCTGCCACCACCCAAGACCATCTGTCAGCGACTGTCAGTGATAACCATCTGTCAGCGACTTGACGAGCTTCAATCTCTTCGCCTCTACTACGATGCCACCAACATTCATTTGCCTGCACCCCTCGACTTGCGTGCACTTATTCGCGACATCGTCCGTGAAGAGCTTCGCGGGCGCTGCTCGTCCTGCGCTGCAGTTACTCTCCCTTTTGCAAAAGATAGCTTGCGAGACCTGATTAAGCAAGAGATCGCGTCCGCATCGCGTTCGACGTGTTCCAACAGTCCCTGCGTGCGCCAGACGCGCACGTACGCCGAAGTCGCCGTGCTCTCTGCCGCACCCACAGTTTCTGTGCCTACCCCAGCAGACCATACGCCTGTGGCTTCGTTGTCACTGTCATTGCGTGCACCGCCTTACTAGCACTTCAGCGTCCTTCTCGGCCAATATGTTACTACTGTGGCTATCGAGGACATATCGTTCGGTTTTGTCGAAGGCGCCAACAGGACGAGCAACGCGGTTACGCTCCTGAAGAACATCGAAGCTTCCCTCCGACCATGAACTACCTATGACCACCCTCCCACTCGTCCTATAACCGTTCACCGTCTCCTACCTACCATATTGACATGCCTGGGAATTCCCGTACGTCTCGCCGCAGGTCACCTTCGACAGGTCGCCGTTGAGTGTCGCCTCTGCGGCGCGCCTCCCATTCCACGAACGCCCACGCGGAAAACTCCCCGATGCAGTTTCAGGAGGGGAAACTACATCCACCGGACAACTAACAATTCCTCCAGAGTGGTAATCGAATTTAATAGTAATGTTTGTAGAAAGTGTACGCGTTGAGGCTCTTGTAAACACTGACACTGCCGTTTCGGTTATTCATGCTGAGTTTTGTTCGCGCCTTCGAAAAGTCACCACGCCTAATGGCGGCCCCCCTCTCCGTGCAGCGACCAACGCTCTCATTCTTCCACTTGCACAGTGTACCGTTCATGTCTGCATAGAAGGCATTCGTCATCACATCATTTTCGCGGTATTTCGTAAGTGCACCCACGTTCTCATTCCGAGGTGGGATTTCTTGTCCTTTGCGTCCGCTTTCATATCTTGTCATCAGCGCCTCCTGCGTCTAAATGCCACTGACTCTTCGCCGCTTGAACACGCTGGACGCATCCGCCATGTCACCACGTCAGATTATGTACTTCGGCAATACATCGAAGAAATTATAAGTGTTAATTGCACCAACATTGTGGATGGTGCCGTACTAATTCTCCCTTACGGCCATACCCTATGTAGGGGCATTGTGATCACACCAGGGCTTATTCGCTTCCTCGATGGGTCTACCTACCTAACCGCCTTAAATCAAACGCCCGATTGTGTACTGCTCCTCTGTGCCTCAGCAGTATCTTGCGCGGTCGACAGTGAGCCTGCTGCGCTTGTTGCTCTTCCGAAACACTACCACAACGATGTCCCAAAGTCACAATCATTGCCATTCAATGCCTCTTCCACACCTGGAAGAGGCATTGAATGGCAGTGATTGTGACTGCCATTCATAAACACTGACTGCTTAAACTTAAGATTTGGTCGCCCTGTTGAATAGACACCATTCTCTATTTGGCGTGAACTCGCCTGTCCTCAGCATGACTACCACCGCTACTCAGAGCAGCCAGACTGACGGCTCTCGTATTGTACATCGTCCATATCGCGTGTCTCAGGCAGAACGCTGCTCATCGAGGAGAACGTCTCAGACATGCCACGACGCAACATGATACGTGCTTCCTGGAGTCCCTGGTCATCCCCAGTTCTTCTAGTTCAAAAGGAAGATGGGACAGTGCGTTTCTGCATCGATTACCGGGCGCTAAACAAAGTAACGCGCAAGAATGTTTATCCTCTCTCTCGGATCGACGTCGCACTGGATTCATTGCAGGACGCCGAGTATTTTTCTAGCCTCAACTTTATGTTAGGCTACTGGCAGATACAAATGTTCGAGTCTGATAAAGGGAAGACCGCCTTTTCAACGCCAGAGGGGCTGTACGAGTTCAATGTGATGCCTTTTGGACTCTGTAATACGCCCGACACCTTTGAACGCATGATAGAGGGTGTATTGCGTGGTTTGAAATGGAAAGCGGGTCTGTGCTATCTCGACGACATAGTAGTGTTTTCATCCACGTTCTCGCAGCATCTACAACGTCTTGACGAAGTCCTCACATGCCTTGCAAAAGCCGGTCTACAGCTTAACGCCAAGAAATGTACCTTTGCTAGCAAGACATGGTTCTCGGCCACCTCGTCAGCAAAGAAAGAATTCGGCCGGTCCCCGAGAAGCTTGTCGCCGTCCTCGATTTTTCTCGTCCACTACGTCAGAAGGACCTGCGCTGCTTTCTTGGGTTACCTTCTTACTTCCGGCGCTTCATACGGCTTCGCGGAACTTGCGTCTCCGCTCCATCAACTTCTCGCAAGGAACGTCACCTTCGTTTGGTCCGAAGACTGCTAAAGCGCTTTCACGGCATTGAACAAGCCCTCACGTCGGATTCGGTACTGTGCCACTTCGATTCGACCACACCCACCATCCTTCACACTGATGCAAGTAGTCATGGTCTAGGTACGGTACTCTTACAACATGGCAAAAACTCACGCGAACGCGTCGTTGCTTACACAAGTCGTGTTCTTACCGCTACAGAAAAGAACTACACTATCACCGAGCAGGAGTGCCTTGCTGTTTGGGCAGTGCAAAGATTCCGACCATATCTTCACGGCCGTCATTTTACCGTCGTTACCGACCATAGCCGTCATTACCGGCCAATGGCGAAAACGACCGACAACTGCTCCGGCTGGCTTAATGCAACATCTTCCTTGTCCCACCTCGCCTTTTGAAGTCGTTGGAATCGACTTGTATGGCCCTCTTCCTTTATCATCCAATGAGAATCGCTGGATCGTCACGGCCGTCGACCACCTTACCCGCTACGCAGAAACAGATTCTATACCATCTGGGACTGCCACTGAGGTCGCCGATTTCGTTCTTCGCCACATCTTTTTGCGCCATGGAGCTCCACGCATTCTCCTGAGCGATCGTGGCAAAGTCTTTCTCTCTTCTATTGTCGGGCAAGTTTTGCGTGCCTCGAACACTGTTCACAAGACCACTTCTAGCTAACACCCGCAGACCAACGGATTGACTGAACACTTTCATCGGACCCTATCTGACATGATCGCCATGTACATTCACCCCAACCACATGAGCAGGGATGCAATTCAACCAAAAAGTGTGCCAGCTTGGGCTAGTTGGTATGGCATGACGATAGTTATAGCGTTTCGTTCTCACGCTATAAGTATCGGCAATGTTACCCTTCGTGAGATTCGCTTATAATACGGATGCTCAACGCACTGCCGGCTTTCCCCCATTTTTTCTCGTCCATGGTCGCTCGCCGAGTTTCGCTCTGGACGTCTCTTTCCTTTCGGCCCCAGCACCCTCGACGGCTCCTTTCTCTGAAGAATTTTTATCTCGTCTCATACACTGCCGTCACCTGGCCCGCGTTAACACCGGCCTCTCTCAAGACACTCTAAAATCTCGCTACGACTCGTCTCGCCGTGTTGTGAGTTTTTTCCTTGGTGACGAAGTTCTTCTATGGACTCCACTGCGCGTCCCCGGCTTATGCGACAAATTCATCAGTCGCTTCATTGGGCCGTACACGGTGGTCGAACGCCCCGCCGCGGTGGTCTAGTGGCTAAGGTACTCGGCTGCTGACCCGCAGGTCGCGGGTTCAAATCCCGGCTGCGGTGGCTGCATTTCCGATGGAGGCGGAAATGTTGCAGGCCCATGTGCTCAGATTTGGGTGCACGTTAAAGAACCCCAGGTGGTCGAAATTTCCGGAGCCCTCCACTACGGTGTCTCTCATAATCATATGGTGGTTTTGGGACGTTAAACCCGACATATCAATCAATCAACGGTGGTCGAATAGACATTTCCTGTCAATTACCGCGTTTCTCCTCTTAGCACTGATCCCCATCATCGTTGCCGAGGGACAGAGATAGTGCACATATCTCGTTTAAAGCCTTATGCGCGACGTATTACATAATACTTTCAGGTGACCAGCCGGCCGCTTTCACTGCGCTGGGGGGTGGGTGGAATTAGTGTGAGCGCGACAAGCAAATGACTCTTCATTCTCTTTAGATATCATCACCAGTGTGATTTAGCTCGAGCCTGGCTCAATAAACCGCTTCCTCACAATATATTTATATGCGAAACATTTCTTAGTGAACCTAAGACATTCTAGCCATTCCTATCTATCTATCTATCTATCTATCTATCTATCTATCTATCTATCTATCTATCTATCTATCTATCTATCTATCTATCTATCTATCTATCTATCTGTCTGTCTGTCTGTCTGTCTGTCTGTCTGTCTGTCTGTCTGTCTGTCTGTCTGTCTGTCTATCTATCTATCTATCTATCTATCTATCTATCTATCTATCTATCTATCTATCTATCTATCTATCTATCTATCTATCTATCTATCTATCTATCTATCTATCTATCTATCTGTCTGTCTGTCTGTCTGTCTGTCTGTCTGTCTGTCTGTCTGTCTGTCTGTCTGTCTGTCTGTCTGTCTGTCTATCTGTCTGTCTATCTATCTATCTATCTATCTATCTATCTATCTATCTATCTATCTATCTATCTATCTATCTATCTATCTATCTATCTATCTATCTATCTATCTATCTATCTATCTATCTATCTATCTATCTGTCTGTCTATCTATCTATCTATCTATCTATCTATCTATCTATCTATCTATCTATCTATCTATCTATCTGTCTGTCTGTCTGTCTGTCTGTCTGTCTGTCTGTCTGTCTGTCTGTCTGTCTGTCTGTCTGTCTGTCTGTCTGTCTGTCTGTCTGTCTGTCTGTCTGTCTGTCTGTCTGTCTGTCTGTCTGTCTATCTATCTATCTATCTATCTATCTATCTATCTATCTATCTATCTATCTATCTATCTATCTATCTATCTATATATCTATCTATCTATCTATCTATCTATCTATCTATCTATCTATCTATCTATCTATCTATCTATCTATCTATCTATCTATCTATCTATCTATCTATCTATCTACTTAGGTCTGGTAGCTCTCGTGATCGGCCTCTTCACTTGGCGTTGTCCAAAATCGGGAGGGCAAGTGGCAAAACAGCCATCTGGACTAGTTGGTTGCGGTTCATTGTGCAAGATAGAAGTGGGCCGTGGTAATTAACATGGACTAGATGAGAGTGCGCTTGTGTTGTTCTTCTCTCCTCCAGTCCGTGCTATGTACTGCGCCCCACCATCTTCCATATAATGAGGTTAAGTAGGTGTGACGAATATGACTGTCTAGCAATGACAAGAATAACATGAATGTTTTGTCACCGTACGTCGTCGCACCCTTTCCTCCAGACACGTATGTGTCGCTCTTGCCTGTTTACCGCGGCATGTGTTATTCGGATCTGCGGCATAGGTGATTGACAGTGTGTGTCTACCCAGGTACGACGAGAACAGATATTGATATTTTAATTTTGAGAGCGTTAAAAAAGCCGACACCGGCAACGTTGAGGTGACTAATGCAAACACAGGATCCCCGCAGAAACTGAAGCCGAGTGTTTTGCGGGGCAGTCAGATATTCAAACACAGAGCCATGCGAACTCTTGAATATCCTTCAGAGAAACACATGCAGGCGTTACGGTTGAGCGTCAATTGTGGTTGCAGTGGTGGCTATTAAGTTTTGAAAACACTACGTATGTACTCGTATGATGCACGCATCATGTAGGGCACATGTCACTTCCAATTGTGTTGGCACCGCTTTTATGGCAGTCTAATAAACATGCTATTTGTATTCCTATGATTCAGCAGTCTATATTAAAGCGTTGCTCGACCACGCACTTGACCGCGTAGGACAACATTTACATGCGATATTGACATCATCGCAACGTAAAGTGCACTTTGTTTAATTAATACTTTCGTCGGTGCTGTAATGCGGATGCTTACCTTACATAAGACTTTAAGCGAGTCCAGAAAAAAAAAACTTGGTATGTTTACATACATATCTGCCAGAAAGATTCATTGTTCTCATGATCATCACAAAAAAGAATACAGACACTAAAAATACGCAGTACAAATAATAGTCTGGCACTACTACACGATGCACCTGCGACGACAAATAATACGGCATTGGCCTCTTCGGTATGTCGGCCTACTATAATAAGAACAATACAGAGTCACGAACACCTGCATACGCCGATTTTCTCTCGAAAAAACACTCACGACTACGGTTTTCTTCGCCAAATGATGAGAGAGAGAAATTTCTTTCCTAATGATGTATTTGAGCCAAATGATTAGATGACTGTCTGGACAAACCGTTTTTCTTGTGAATGTTGGTGATGTCGGAGTGTGATTGCTTCTTCTTACGCATTATTTCTCTTTATATAGCACCGTTTACGCTTGTTTGTATCTTCTTTTTCTTTTTTGTTTCTTGTTTCTCGTTGTAAGGCACCTCTTGCTTGGGCCAATGTATTGTTCTGCTGTATTTCTAAATAAATGAATAAAATGAATAAAATGGACATTTAAATGTCAGTGTAGTCAACGGGCCTGTTAAGTTCGCAGTGTGCACACAGCTTTCCGATCTCCCTCATAACGCTTCGCTCAAGGCTGAAAATTGCATCATGGACTGCTTCGCATGAAACCGATCGCCCCAAGGCCTGGATTCTGCCGAACTTAGCATTTTTGAGAGTGAAAATGCACACCAAAGTGTATGTGTGCCCAGCCTAACGTAGGCACATCAATGAAAAAGTGCGTCATATAGTTGAGGCCTGGCAGACCGATAGTAGTAATAGCGCACACGTAAGCCATGCATGATCAGTGTGCTCATTGGGACGACGGTGAGCAAAATTTTATTGCGTGCATCAGGTTTGAAGGTGCGGAGAGTGCAGACGCCGTTATCAAAACTTCGGTTAGGCCTAGTGACAACCGCGTACTGCAAGTAAACTATTGCTGCGGCTTTCTACGCCCCACATATCGCAACCACCTGAGTAGCGTGCTTGCGAGAAGGCAAGCAGGAACACTAAAATGTCCATGGTAGTTTTTGAAAATGAATCAGTCGAGTGGCATTGTTGTGGGAGCGAAAACCAGCTTGTCCCTGTGCAGCCTTTGTTGAACGTGCCGAAGAACCATGGCCAAGCGATGGGAAGCGCCCAAATCTCATTCGTGAGCACTGAATAAAAGCACCGCCGCGATCACGTAGCACCAGTAGACGCCGATGACGGGGAACAATGTGCGGATGTCGTTTGAGAGTCTACTCACTTGGTGCATACAGTAGCGACAGTGATGGAGAGCGTCAAAGTTAACCCACGTTCTAAGTGTAAATGCGTGCCACCGTTGACAAGGGCGTTGACATGCATTTACTCTTAGGATGAGGGTAGACACCCATACTGGTAGACCCCGTGTCTACCTTCGTAGACAAGGGGGTCGACGAAGGTCTACCAGAATCCCGGTTGGAGCTAGTTGGTACTAATTTATAGCTGAGGAAACATTTGGCAAAAATTCAACGAGGACAGACCTATTGGTTTATCTAAATGTCGGCCAAGCATTTAACTTCTCAGTGCATGGTTTAAGGTGGTTTTTATGACATTCCTTTCTCATTTGTATTGCATCATGTATGCTGATGTCAATGCAAAGCCGCCCTTTTGTGTGACCACTATTGAGCCATGTCATAACCTGCAGCAACCTGCTAATATGCATAACTTGCCACTACGTAAGTACAGTCTTGTAAAGCGCCGCCATCATCAAGTACCTCGCAACAGACGACACTATATCTCAATCTGTGCGGCTCTCCTTCTTTCCTTCAACGTCATCTGTCTCATTGACAAATTGTGCAATATTTGGCAGCCACACAAGGATGGCAAAGAAAAAAAAATATATTTACCAGACGCAGAGATGTACTGTTTGCAGAGATGTACTGTTTGCCAAAAGTAATCACGAACCAATGTGATTACACGAAACACCCGTCCGAGAAACAGAGAAGTGTGTGGCCAGCCCGCATAAACAGGGAGGGCCTCGAGGCACTGAACAACGTTCGTGTATGCGGGCGTCTTTCGATTCGCCCCCATTTTTCGCTAAGTGTATCGCTGCGGAATTGATTAGGGATCACTTATATGTGGCGTTATGAGCTAGACAAATTTTGTCGAAAGGTGACGCATTTATTTGAACACAGCGAACACACCTTGCTTTCCAGGAATACCCGCACACTTTTTTTTTTTTGATGAAACGATCCCCGACTGGTTGCCAAACTTGTTATTGGGTGATGGTTGTATTCAGCAATTGGTGACAAAACCTGTGGCATTTGAGAACCGTAAAATGCGGTCGGTGAAGGACACTGCCTTAGGTGGTTTGTGTGGTGTTGTTTCACCAACCACGTGCGACCCCGTGGTCTCTGAGGCAGCGAAACATAATTTGTCAATAATACCAGATAATTGTAATGTGAACATAAGTAATCAACGGCAGCAGGCCTGCACTAACCGCGCCTTGCACACGAACTCTGCGTTGTCTTACAGGTCTATTTTTCTCTTTGTATGTGGCCCGCGTTGTCCTACAAGTTTGTCAAAGTATGCCCGACAATGTCTTGAAGGATTCTATGTCGCCATAAGCGCAAGAAAAACTGTCAAAACAGGCGATCTACGCCAAACGATTCGCCGCACAAACGTAAACGCTTGTGGTCACTGAGATATATGTGTTCTATGATGGCGTATGCCGATCCGGAACCGGGAAACGGATACTGACGACGCATGTCAATTGTAATACGTATAATAGTATACGCTGTTGCTACTTCACAGGAATACTTTTGTGAGAGCGCAGTGTCTCGCGCAAACTTTACTTCAGTGGGGGCCTCCTAAGCCACTTTGTGGGGTACACGAAACCCATCCTTGGAAGAAAAATAGTCCTAGATATAACACCAGCCTAGCAACTGTGGCATGAAGCGTTCATGTGCAGCAGATTGCACATTTCAGGTTCGATAAAATTGTGAAAAAATAGTGGCGAAGGGACATGTATGGAAGACGTTTCAGCTCCGCTTTCGCTAAACTTGGGGAGGGGCGAAGGATGCAGTGCGCGCCGATGTTTTCCTCAGCAAAATTGTTACTACTTTACTGGCCATCGGCCCTCTAACGTGTCATCACTTCGCGGATGTTTCAAGGAGCGGTGCTTCAAATAGGCGGTTTTGCCGTAGAGATGCCTTGGTATTTGAGCACCTCGGTGAATTTCGTCGGAGGTCCTGACACCGCTGCTGAACGAAACACAATGTTTTAGGCAGTAACGATGAACTTCCAAGTCAAGCTATGCATAGTATGAACCGGGGTCGAGTTGTGGGATTCACCCAATTTTTGTGGTGCATACCCGCTTATGATGCACCGTCACGACGGCATGACAAGCAGATAAGCCGAGACCATGGCAACGACATCACATGCCAAGGAACCAGGACACCATATGGTTCGCCCCTAAAACTTATTCATTCATTCATTCATTCATTCATTCATTCATTCATTCATTCATTCATTCATTTATTGGCGCACACTGTCCCATGACAGCGACCCCTTCTGATTTTTTGTCTGGCTTCACACACAGCACTTTTGCACTATACTGCAGCGGAGTGAACTTGTGTTGCTCCTTCATCATGAGAGATGACTGTAAAGCTTTTGTTGCTGTTTTCTATTACATATGCGCTCGAGCATACTTTTTCCTAAGCTTGTATATCGGAAGAGTAAACATAGCTAGAAATAGGCTCAACGTGGGTACATATCCCACAAGCTAATGACAAGCGGCTGAGTTCGAATAGTTAAGCAATCTTTGCCCGGCAAAAAATCACGGCATTTCCACGAAATGACGAAGTTAATAATGATGAGTGGGCGAAGCAGTGGGATTGTTCGGTGTAACTACACTTCACCCGTGACATTGACCACTACCGCGTGTAAATGAGTGACAAAGAGGTGTACAGTTAAATAGAGCGTTTATTGGTCATAAATGGTATGTTGTGTTGAGCCGTGAATTTCGTTTTGCCTTCAATATTACTGCTTTGTGGTATCGGATCTAAGCTGACGTTGGCGAAGATGAGGTCTGTGCACGCTCCCCTGGTGGTTGTTGGTGGTTTCTAGTCATACGAAATGCATCGCAGCGCATAACGAGACGTCATCTACTGCACAAGCCTGCCGTTGTCTGTGGTCACCATGGCCATACTCTTTATCGTCGTCGTCAACGTCATCCCATAGAGTGAGTGTGCTGTGCCGTGATGGCAGAAAGAGAATGTGTGGTCTGGAACGCGCTTGTTCTTCATCGACATCTGCGTCATGGTCATCGGCATCGAGGGACAATGGCGGCCATGACTCCACTTTGAGGAGCTTCTCCTTTAAAATAAAAAAGCACCTATTTCATGCGGCATATTGTGTCAACTTATGAGTTTCTCTCTTGGGGGAACTGAGGTGGGCGAGCTGTAAACGACGCACACTTGTAAAACTGAGCGTGTACAGTGTGGGCACTTCAGAACTTGTTCGCACTAAACTTTACAAGTATGTCATTCCCAACTAGTTTATGGGTTAAAGCATCATGACTTGGCGATTGCTCATGGAAGAAGTACTATGTCAGGTGAAATGCCTGCTGTTGAGTTTGCAACGTGAAGAACAAATACTACGTGGTCACAGTCTTCTGGCTGATTCCTCAAATGCTTCACAAAGTTTTTGTGGGGTGAGATCGTGCGTGGTTCCATTTTGGAAAAAATTAGGCCGGACAAACATAGCGGAAACCAAATGATAAAAACATTGCATACTACCATCTGATTTATGTACGCGGTATGTACGTACGCATATGCATTCTTCACATGTTCGTAGAAAAAAAAAACAAAGAGGAGGTTCAGGCCTACGTCATGCCTACAGAACTGCGCAGAAAGTTATTTTCTTGCCAATGCCACGCAAGTGAATAGTTCCGTGGTTATCACCCGTTTACTTAATGTAAAAAGCTAACAGTTCACACCCAGTTTCTTCTTGGCCCTGCCAGAAGCCTTAATATATTTGAATACTGGTTTTGCATCACAAGTATAGTGTCAACTTCAGTGAGTAAGTGAATTCACTGCTTTTCCCGGTTCTCGCTGCATGCCTTTTTTACGCGTTCATTCACCCTGCTATAAGGCTCATGCATGACAGTTCAAACTTGAGCGGTGTATACCAATCCCGTTTTACGGCATCCTTGCGTTGGCAACTGCTTCGTCACTCTCCCTCCCCGCACATCCCGGCAAGGTGTTGTGGCGGCCATATGGGTGCCAGGCTTGCTGGTCACATTTTTAAGTGGCGTCCGCATGCGAGAGGACAAATTCTTGTTTAGTAGACACTCGGAGGTGCTATCAGTTTGTTCGTTTGTTTTTTTCTGGCACCAAAGTCAAGCTTTTCGTCGAGCCATGCTGAGCCCACGGAAAAATCCTAGTTATCATGAGGTGGCTAACGCTGTTTTCTTTCCTTTGCTTCATATTGGGCTTTGCTCCCAGGGAATCTGCTCCGGTTCGTCCAAAGTTTAGACAGAGCAAAATAAAAAAAATAAGAAGGAAGGAATGGGAAACATACAATTAGGTTGGCAGGCAAAGCAAGATATCGATAGATACAAATGACAACAAAAACATCTGGCGTTTTACGTCCCTAAACCATAGTGTGTTCATGAGACACGCTGTTATAGAGCGCTCCGGGAATTCCGACCATCTGGTGCTATTTAATGCGCGCTGACATCGCACCGTCCACGGAGCTCTACCATTTCACCTCCACCGAAACTCGAGCGCCGCATCCGGGATCGAATCGGGGATTTCCGGGTCAGCAGCGGAGCGCCATAACCACTGATACACCGTGGTGGACAAGGATACAGTAACGAAAAGCGATGAACACCAGAAAGAAAGAAAAAAGAAAGAGCTAGACAGAAAGATAAAGAAAAATGGGATGTGACCTAATGAGGGAGGGAGCGGAAATAGAGAAAGAGAGAGAAAGGAAAGGAAGAAAAACAGAAAGACAGGAGGCAATAGACAGAGAAGGAAGCAAAAAAAAAATGATTAGCAAACAGAGACAGCAAGAAAAAACTAATACACAAGAACAACGCAGGCTCCCCAAGTTTGCACTCCCGTCGAGCTTGGCAGCACTAGTGCAAAGCTGTCTTAATTTTTTTCATCTTCTTAATTAACACGTTCCTGGTGCGCAGCTGTGATCGCAGAGAAAGCCGGCTGAAAACTGCCGGTTAATTAGAGTATAGAGACTTAAGCTGCTGTGCATGAAAAGTGGACACAAGCTTGTCCACTTAATTATCTTTTAATGCACCGAATGGCAGCAGTTATGATGGATGCCAAACTGGAAGTTGGGATTTAAAGATCGCTATAGGCCGTTACGCGGGGTTTCATGCGCAAACGCCAAACTTTTGCCATATTGCCTGAAAATGCATCAGGCACTGACCACCGTTTTGAACGTTTCGAAAGTCACTGACTTAAACGATGAGACTTGCAATCACAGTGACAGCACTTTTTTCATAATTTAAACGGCATTTTTAAGAGGCACTCAAAACACTCCCAAAACCGGCACGTTGGATGATGACAGGCCAGTTGGCTGCGCGAATGCGTCAGTGATGTACAGTTGGCATGAAAAAAGAAAAAAACGCGAACACGTGGCGTCTGCATTATCTGCTCTTTGGCATTTATGTTAGAGTGGTTTTAGACTGAATGTTAAAAAAAATCTACTATAGCGTCATCGCATCTAGCATCTTTTTATTGTCCCCAATGCCGGAGCATGCACGATGAAAACAGTGGGCCGTGCTGTTCGCCTTTCTTTTCATTGCCCTCCCCATTACGTAGCCTGCAGACGAACCACAGCGGGTGCTTAATATTCCACAGTAAAGGACGACAAGGACGACGCAAGACATCTTTGTGCAGCGCTTTCACGATCAATCAACTAGTCCAACGGCGCACATTGGCAAACTGTTGTAGCTGATACTATAAAAAATGAAATGGTAACTAAGTTGCTCTTTACGCCTTAGAAAAAGGGAAGCGTTACCGTCCTACCCCACGAAGAAAGTTGACGAGTTGCCTTTTTCTTTACCGAAAAATAGTAAGGGACGTTAGGTCCAGCCGTTGCTTCGTGGTCAAAGTGTTATTCAGTGTACCCTCACTGCAGTATACTGTGACTGCGTGTTGGTGTGTGTGCTATCTTTTCCATTCTTTCAATCTCCCTTTTCCCGTTCCCATGTGTAGGGTAGCAAACCGGTTATCCTCGGCTAGTTAACCTCAATGCCTTTCCTTTACATCTCTTCTTTCCATCACTGCAGTAATCCACCATAACAATTTTATAAAACTTACTTACGTTTCACGAAAACGTTCTAGCCGAAAGAATATTTAAGTTCTCTAGGAAAAATATTTACGTTCTCTCTAAGCAAGTTATTGCATCTTATTCACGACGCCATGCTACGATGCCAAGTAGCGAAACGCCTTCTCGTTCGGAAGCTCTCTGGTGATACCGGTTGTTCCAACCTCTACGAAAACCCTACCAAATCGACAGAGGGCTGCACTGGAAAACGTAAGATATGAACTGGCGGATGTATCACACGTATGGTTCCACTTCCACTATTACCGATATACCAAGCCTCGACCGCTATACACGTTAATCTTCCCCGTGTCTCTATAGACTAGCGCGTTCGTCGAATTAGACATCTATTTAAAATATCGGCAGTGCAAAGAAATGCCAGAATGGTAAGGCTCTGCTTAACGACTTTATATTGACATTCGATCCCCGTCTTGGTCTATATTGTTGCGCTGGGACTGCTTTAGTTCGCTGGGCACAGGCTCGCCCACTAATGTTTTACCGAATTGCCTGCTGCGTTCTTACCGCTCACAACTACGTCACATGATAATAAAATCGTTGACATTTTACGTCCCTAAACCACGGTGTATATGATTGTGAAGAAGGCCGTGTAGGAAGGCGAAGGAACTGTGGACCTTTTTTAAAATGCACCCAAGTATAAGTATTCGGGCCTTTCATATTTTGCCTCCATTATAATGCAGCCGCCACGGCGGGTATTTCGCCCCGTGACTTTTGGGACAGCAATGGAGCAATGTAACCACTGCAACAGTGTAGTTCATACATTTTTCGTTTATTTGTATCTCGAGGGTTCATAGGGACACTACATGAGGGATGAGTAACACAAAAAAAGTGAACAACAAGAAGAAAAACGCAGAAGTTCATAGCACGAAGACAAATGGCTTTTTACTGCAGTTTTAAATTGAGAAAACGTGGTTGATATGACGATGTGAGCGGGGAAGTCGTTCCAGTCTTGAGCTGTCTGCTGAAAAAACGATTTCTGGAAGGTCTTTATTCGGATGCATGCGGGATCTACGGCATTAGGATACAATGGCGCGGTGTCGGATCATGCAGCTGGGTTGATGAATGCGTTGCCCGGTGGCAAGAAATGAAAAAAAAAAACTCATAATCGAGGCACAGATGAGAAATGTGAGGGTGAGACGCAAGATGAAGAAGGTCAAGCTGAGATTTAACTGCTGGCACACTTATTGTTAGTCGAGCAATCTGGGATCATCAATCTGAAGCATAGTTTCGGAGGGATTTAAGCGTTTTAGTAATGTTAGCTTGATGAGGATCACAAACAACATTAGCATACTCAAAGTTAGCTCTTACAAGCATTTTACAAGCAACAGATTAGCAGAGGTAGGTGCCGTGGCAAGGCTGAGACGAAGATCACCGAGGAGCAGAATTAGTAATGTTAATAATGCGTAGCGACCTTGTTATATCACAGGAAATTCGAACACGTAAATATTGAATGGTGTTACTGGTTAATTGTATAGAGTGTAAGTGTTTACGTAGTGCTTGCGTCAACAAAAGGTCATCACTAAAGTCTTGATAATATTTAGGGACATTAACCAGTTTTTACACTATTCCTGCAAAGTGCCAACATTTCTCTGCCAAACGGAAGATTGTGAAACGTTGGAGGGTGATATAGCACGTAGTGATCACCGAATGAACTAATATTGGAGTGGATTTCACGTGGCAGGTCGTCAACGTAAGTTAAAAGGAAAAGTAGGGGGCCTAGTGCAGTGCCTTGTAGAATTCCGGAGTGAGCACGAGAGAGGCGATACTTGCTGGAGTTAGCAGCATCAAACTACCGGCGACGAGTTGAGAATGCACGAATACGGTTCAGCATGGAAGGGCCTAAGTTAAGTATTATCAAATGCTTTTTCGATATCGACAAAAAGGCATAAATATTGGAATATCATTATCAATGTGAGAGTGACTTTTATGGTGCAAGAGAGCTAGTTGGGTTTCACAAGAGTGACCTAGACAAAAATGATGTTCATTAGGTGAAAAAAGATTTCTATCAGACAAAAAAAAAAGTTCCAGATTTCATGTACCTTGAGAATCGATGTTATATGGGACGCATCCGGAGTGAAGGGGACGGGGGTGTAATTTTATTAAGCGGTACGTTAGGAAAAGACGCCACATATTCTCAACTGCCGCATATGGTTTATACAACCAGTAGTCTACAGATGCGTAACCATGCCAACAGTAACATGGATATTCCCAACACGAGTAGCGGTAGGCTGATATGTAACGTTCGTGCTTGCGAGACTCGATAGCCCTGGGTATACTGCTCCATAGACCAACTTTAGTGGATGGCACTTAACTACATGTGACGTTAATCCGACGTAACGCCTATATGATATGAGTACATATGTAATGTTCTTAAAATTAAATAGCCAGCACTGCAACCACGATTGACGTTTCATCAACTTTGCTTTTGTATATAGTATCTCTCCGCAGCAGTTTCGAGACCTGGCGTGGCTGTGTAGTAGAATACTCAATTGCCACGCAGAATGACTGCACTCAATTTCAGCTGGCATCCTGATATTTATTTTTCGCATTGTTCGGGTCAACGATGCCGATGTCGGTATTTCTTACCGCACTTTCACGATTAAATTAGCCATGCCTGTTCTCGCCGTTCCTAGGTAAGTATAAATTGTGATTCACTTGTGGCCTATACCAGCATATCGTGGCCCGTAGTACACGGGTGCTAAACGTGTCCAGAAGAGAATGCACAACACCGGCCTAACGGCACACACTTGACAAACATACTCGCAAAAATATTATGCCTTGAAAGCAAGCCTTTGTCACAACTAAAAAAAAAGAAGAGAATATTTGGCGACGTACTCAACGGGATTTCCAGGTCATTTCTCGTTTAATTTTTGAACCCCTCCTACGCTATTATACTAATTTCAATTTACCTCAAGTTGAGGAGGCGACGACGAGAGCACTCAGACCTAGTCGGTGGCTATAGATAAATAAATACATAGATGCGTAGATATACAAACACTCAAAGTGCTTTGCATTTAAGAAATGCTTCGCATTTAAAATATGCAGCTACATGTGTAAATCACTCTTCGCATGCAACGTGGGTTTGGTGGCACAAAAAGCAGAGCGCAGCGTTGTTGTTTTTTAATAGCAAACAAACAATGGCAGTTAGTTCAAAGACGAGAAGCCAGTTAGGTCAAGCCAGAACTATCGTGCCCCCAAGCTCGCTGCTCTTGTAGTGATTTTGTGACGTCATTGATGACGTCAACACTCTTGTGTGGTGATAGTGCGAGGGCCAATGTGACGTCAGAAGGGGGGGGGGCAGTGAGTCGGCATCTTACGGCGCATTCCATGGTGCGCGTGCGCCCCGCAAACTGAAGGTGCAGCAGGTTTGGCGGGGTTGAGTCGCGAGTGCTCTCAATGTAGCGTCCATTGTCGATAGTTGTAGGGGAGCAGAAATAGGCCTGCCATACGGGTGACGGGTAACTGCGTGGCGCTATGCTTATACCACACGTCAGTATCTTTAGAGTTTGAGTGCTGCTTTTCCAGTTGAGACGGCGCGAAATGAACCAAGGGAAAATGCACGCAACACAAGAACTGACCTTGAACTCGCTATATTGTTGCAAGAGCCACCTTCAAATATTGTCTACGGATGGTCTCACAACGCGTAAAAAAATGCTACTTTAAGGTGTTCTTGCAATCAATTTTTTATTTGAATGTCAGGGCTCGTGTCGTGTCTGCTCTTAGTCCTTCTTCATTTTGCATCGTGTCTTGTGAATGCTGTCATACTTTTAATACTAATATTAGTAATAATAATAATATATTTTTTGATTTCGATGAATGTATTTTAGGAAAGAATACTGTAGGTGAAAGCTGCTTTCCAAAAGAGGCAGCTTGACGAGGGTCCACACCCACTTTTCAACACAACAGCAGTAGCTTATATACGTCAGCAGTGCCAACTCAAGTAGCATGCAACAAAACAAACAAATTCCAATAAAAATAAAAATAACAACAGTAATCACAATATTACAGCTGCAGAGAACGATGGAAAACATAAAACGTGTATTTCACACAAGTATATAGGTTTGTGTACAGTGGAAGAAATCTATGCCAGCATCCGCATATTCATTGAGCAGTGTACGCTATGTGACCTTTGCAGTGTGACATAGTGTGACCTATGCAGAGTAAGCTATCTTTGGGTTAGTTTATTTTGAAGGTTCTTATTTTACACGTTTTCTTATTTAGCGTAATAAACAATGTAATATTTGTCTGTGGCCTCGCTCCTGTTCGGCTCTGTGACTCTAGCGTTGAAACTTTTTTACTGTGTATTCCTGTTACAGAGACGCCGTGCCTTTCTTCTGTGCAGATTATCCCTAGTGACACAGACACCCCTGCGAAGCAGATGAATGTACTCGAGGAGGCCCAGAAAGAGTGCGAGGCAGACGACCGCAGCACCCAGTCTGCTGGTGAGTCTTCAGTTTCAGCAGCCCTAATCAATAGCTATTTGCCCTCCATCACGGCGTCTCTCATAATCATATGGTGTTTTGGGACGTTAAACTATACAAATAAATCAATCATTCATTCATTCAATCAATCAATCAATCAATCAATCAATCAATCAATAGCTGTTTGCTCTCCCTCGTAGCAACAAACAAACGTGCTCAAGTTGGCATTATTCTTATTCTTATTTTTAATCTTCTGATCTTGTCTTATCTTGAGTATATATATATATAGTGCGAGTGTTTCGGAAAAGGTCAAAGCAATTCATCGACGATTACGAGACCTCATGGCTAATGGTAATTCGAAGCGCAGCTGTTGAGGTGTATTGACTGCTCGAGAGGTTGAGGCGCGAATGCCTCACTAACCGGGAGACCGCGGTAGGCAGCTTGTAGGCACGTTCAACAATAGTCACCCCAGGCAGTCCTCCGTCAACGCAGCGCTTTACTTCCACGCCTGGTATTTGAGGACGGCCTCCACGCATACCTTAGTGATGATGCCGTCGGCAACAGCACGACGACGCCTACTACTGCAGTGCCATGAGGTCCCTAGGGTGCCGCAGGTGGCCCGCCTTGGAACATGTGCATAATGAAATATTGGGAGCCCAAACTAACGGGACGCAAATGAGGAGACCAACGAGCCAAGACTGAAGCTTGGTTTACGAAGAATAAACCAAGTTTCAGTCTGAGCTCGCTTGTATTCTCTCCTTTGCATCCCGTTAGTTTTGCGCTCCTTATATTTCATTATGAATATATACTAACTAGCCAGCTTCGCCTATCAACCCCTCGGGACATGTCGTCTCGCCACTGTCGTTCCCTCATCCACGCGCTCTTTTCGCTATCGCCATCTTTCATGCTCCGCTGCACTTTTCATTCGCTCTCCTTCGTCCTCGTTCGCTCTTTAGGTTACCACGACGACGACGCCTGTAGAGGGGCGCTGTGCTATAAAACATGCTCGTTTTGGGCCAACTTGCGCCCGTAAAGCTAGATGAAAAAATTTCAAAATCTACTTGGGGCATTCCACACAAGGAGGCCCTGTGTTTGTTTGTTTGTTTGTTTGTTTATTTGTTTGTTTGTTTGTTTGTTTGTTTGTTTGTTTGTTTGTTTCTTTGTTTCTTTGGTGCTGTAAATTCTGGAACATACCCACTCGAGGAGGATTGGGCGAAAAATTTGTAGTAATCTATATATGATAACTACACATGGATTGTCATCCTATTACTGAAACGTACAAAGAATGAGAAAAAGAAATTGCAAATGAAGTAAGAATAATAAAATGAAGAAGAATTACTAAAATGAGATGGGTGCTAATACCATATCGAAAGAAAAAAATTTTGAGCTGACCAGATAGTTCAGTTTTCCTTACTCAATCAAGATCGAATGTATGTCCCATATTTAATCATACTAACAATTAAGTCCCTAGAATTTTCGAGTATATATTGAAGCAGGCCTTATGTTGAAATACACTTGGCTTCTTGAATAAAATTACATACAGCATCAAATACATTTCTGTGGCAATGCCCCAAAATGGAGGAACCAAAACTTAGAACAGTTTTTTTTTTGTGGTTAAACTTAATCCTGCTGTCAAAAACGAAATAACCCGAAGCCTCTTCCTAATTAATGCATAGTTCCAACATGTTAGAAAATAATGCTCAATAGATTCTGTGTCTTCGCAGAATGGGCGCTGGGGAGATATGACCAAGGCACGTCTTTTCCTCCGAAGCCTCGTAGACCAATCTTTTTAAATTTCTAAGAAAATATTTGTGCCCTATATTGTCACGCACAACTTTGTAACATAAAAACCCGTCCTCAAGTCAATAATTAAACACCTAATTAACTTGTTCTTGTTAATTAGTCTCAACAGTACCATGTTATCTGCGGCAAAGTATTTCCACCTTGACATAGACTTCGTTTTCGAAAACGATAGGAGCCTTATTGTCATCGAACTTTGATAAACAATCTGTATTGCTTCAAAAATAAACACATGTGACCGCAAACATAGCTCCACAACGGGATATTTCCACTAGAGTATTTAAATTTGCAACCATCCTTATTATTTGGGTTCGGAATTAACTCCTCCTGCATAGTACCTGCCTTTTTAGTTCTGACATAATTGGCAGAGTTCTATCGTTGATTAAGTTTCGGCCATTCGCGATAACTGTAAATTTTATGCTACACGTCCGTCGCCTGCAAACTGCTGTATAAGTAACAATGGCGTACAGCAAATCTTTGCGCGTAAACGTACTCAAGTTCGAACGACGCCTGGAACGACCTCTTCGCTGTTGGTCAAAATGTGTGCACTTGTGCGAATGTTCTCGGCAATAACTGCTGGTGTTTTATGCGCTGAAACCTATATGTAATTATGAAGCGTGCCGTAAATGTAATTATGAAGATTTTATATTAATTGCGACTACCTGGGAAGAATGAGAATCCCCCAGTAGCAGCCGTATATGCAATGTCTACAAGCTAACCTTGTGCTTAGGTTATTTTTAAACGACAGAGTCTTATCGTGCGAAAAAAATTCACCCAAGCGTAAGGACGGCAGATAGGACCACGAGAAAAGTGTAAGCCCGTCCGGGGCAGAAACTCGGAGGATAACCAACCAGAGAAAACGCACGAAACGAAGTGGGTAGCACGAAAAACGACAGGTGTAACATTAATATACGGCGCGAACAGAGCGAAGCAGGAAGCAGGTATGTATAACCGATTTTCGAGTTGATATTAAAAGATAAAAGTGTATCTGGGCGGGTCACATAACAAGTGGGACGGATAGCCGATGTGTGCAAGATTGTACAGCAGCCGAGCGTGGCCGAGCTGGAAAGATGCAATTACTAAGTTCGCGGGTTGCAAATAGAATCAGCTGGTGCAGGGCAAATTGGAAATCACTCGGGGAAGCCCTCGTGATAAATACCTGTGATAAATACAAGTATAATCAACACGACCGTGACGACGGCGCAGAATAATGTCCACGCAGTCGGTGACGAGCCGACGCACTGGCATATAGTATTGACAATAGGAAAAAGAATGCTTCTTTGGGTCACCGCATGACCCGGATACGTCTTTCTATGGTCCTCGGTGTGCGTGTCAACCTTGATGACTATTCAGACTGATGCAGGTTTAGAAGAGGCAGTGCTATTTTATTTTGATAGCAATTCTATGGACAGTCTAGGCGGGCAGTTCCATTTCGTGTGAGGGCGTGAATACGCGCGCGCGTGCTTGTGTGTTTGTATGTGTCTATATGTGTGTTTGTGTGTTTGTATGTGTCTATATGTGTGTTTGTGTGTGTGAATGCGTACCTTATCCTAATGCATACCTTATCCAAATGCGTACCTTATCGCGTGAAAAGTGAACATGCCTACGTAAACACCTGTGGGAGGTGGGGTGTTCAGTGAGCAGATCATTCAGTTGGGAGTCACCTACGACATCCCATATAATCTTATGAAACGCGAAATTCCACATTTATAGAAGGTCAATCAGCGTTTGAAGCTGAGTATGGCATCACCTGTAGCGCAGAGTAACAAAAAGAAGTACCACTGCATGTGTGCCCATTCTGTAGACATCCTTCAACAAGTAAGCCTGTGTGCTGGAAACAACAATGAAAAGAATGTCAAGTGACAGTATAGTATTACGCCCTTGCAAACCAGTGTAACATGGAAAGTGAAAGCTAACGCTTGGCTCGTCCAGTGGCACGAGGCATCTTAACGAACCAAGCCGCCGATAGCTTTGACTACGCCCTCCTCCTAGATTGTGTAGCCTCTATGTGCCCGCACTCGTGAAGTGAGAACAAAACACCGTCCAAATGGGAAAACGCCATAATTTATGGTTAAAAGCAACGCGTTGAACCGCCCGCTTCCCTTCATCGGAGCAACGTAAAATAATGTGATCCAACTCTGCGCGTCACAAAAATGCAGTGCTTGCAGCTCCATTGGAGGGCCTCGTTCTCAATATGGGCACCATTTTGACGCTGCGCGTTCTGCCATGCTATTGTATAGCAGGATTCCTTCAATACACTTCCGAGTTTAGTCATTTCAAAGTGATCATCCTTTGATTTGTAGGAGTTGTTTGCGATGAGCGTGATTTGAGAAAAGCATGAACGCCGAATTTTTTCGCTAATAAAGACAGGCCAAGTGTCGATAAGCGATGTTGAACGATTAAAATGGCGGCCTGTGCTATTGGAGTTTTCGTGCTCGTACCCTGAGATCCAAAAGCAGATTTCATCAGCGTACATGTATATGAAAATTGTTTTCAGAGTAAGCAAGGAATATAAAACACTTTCTGGTGGGACGCTGAGGTAAACGCGTCGCTCTTCGCTCGTTAAATATGCGAGCTTAACCCGAACGCAATGATCTCTGAGAAATTCATGTACGAAATAAAGAGCATTTCCCTACACGCCCTTGGCTTGAAGTTCACTGACGATGGTTATCTGAGGCTCACATTTATATGCCTTGTATGTACATGAAGACTGCGAGTGTTGGTCAGTAAATAGTCCAAAGCACTGTCCGGGGCACTCAGTAGTGCACGAGCCAAATGCAGTCATACACGATGGACATCATCTTCTTGCTAAATCTTCCTAGCTATTCTTTTGTATAATAATCTTTCTATCAACTTACATGCATGATGTTAGTGATACCGGTCCATATGAGGCGAGGCTCGCAGGATCACTTTTCCGACTTTAAGATTGGCACCAAATCATGCTGTATTCCGTACAACAGGGATCTCCCCCATACCCGAAACATAATTGAACAGGTTCGAAAGAGCGCGTTTTTGCTTATAACAAGGTACCTTCTTTATCAGATACCGTTGATGTCGCCATCACCGGGCCAGTTCAAACAATAAGAAGCAGAGCGCAAAAAAAAGTATTTTGGTCATAGAAGTTCCTCAAGTGGCTTTAAAGAAGAAGGTAATTAATGTATAGTCGAGTCTCTTCTGATCCACGTTTTGGCGTCTCAGTCATTGTTGACGCAGCTGTCTAAAACTGGCCAGTCCTTCGCAGGCACGGCACTCCTGGTTCGGCGACTAAAATCGAGAACCGGCTCACATTTATACGCGGAGCAGAACGCATTTCGATAACTACGCTTGAAGTCACCTAATTGGAGCCCTGTGGACCCACCATGGTGTTTTGTGAATCTTGCTTGTTACTTCTGCATACCCCTAGCTGCCAGCAAAGCATGCCGTTCCAGCCGTTGAAGCAAAGCTTGTTGTGCTGGGTAACTTGGGCGCCATGTGCAGTGGCCACGTGAAACTTTACACTAACGGATCGTCGTGCACACAATCGGATGGCTACACAGCGGCTTTCTGTATGTCCTACCTTCGTGCGTCCGTGCTGGCCGGTAAATGCGGCCCTTTCTACCTAAAACGGTAGAAAGCGCCACAACTACCGCGGCTTTACGAAAATTGCGATCGTATTCTGTACGAGATGTGGTATTGCTGACGGACTCAAAGTCGGTGCTACAACGACTACATCGCTGTCTACCCCTAGAAAAGTTACCGAGACAATCTCTGGCACTCATTAAACCCCTGATAGACAAGAACTTCAATGTACAGTCGGAGAAAGAAAGAAAGAAAGAAAGAAAGAAAGAAGAAAAGAAAGAAAGAAAGAAATAAGAAATAAAGAAAGAAAGAAGGAAAGAAAGAAAGAAAGAAAGAAAGGAAGAAAGAAAGAAAGAAAGAAAGAAAGAAAGAAAGAAAGAAAGAAAGAAAGAAAGAAAGGAAGAAAGAAAGAAAGAAAGAAAGAAAGAAAGAAAGAAAGAAAGAAAGAAAGAAAAAAAAAGAATACAGTCGGTCAGTAATATACAGCTCCGCTTGCCCTTTTTTCCTGGTATAAGAATGCCAATAAATTGCTTTTGTTAGAGCTTAACTAATTAAATGTTGGTTGCTTTAACTGATATGCAGCTTCACACACGGCGATAACTAGCAAACGATGGTATAGAAATATTGGTTCAGACCCACGTATCTTCTTTTTTTCTTTCACACAGAAAAAATTTGTTTGAAATTGGGATGCAGTATTTTGAATCTTTTGCTTTAACGCACCGGGGCTCATTTAGCGATGTAAAAGCTGCAAGAGATAAGGAGCTAAGCAGAGTGAACGTATAATAATATACGATAAAAAATTCGCAGATTATAACATTCAGGAATAGGCCTGATGAGTTCCATATGTGGAGCCACTTTCAAAAAGAGAACTGTACTATGCGTCCTCATTCTTTTCCATTTGCCTACCCACACCTTAGAACATTAAAGGCACCATTTCTTCTCGACCGAGCTGTTCGTTCTACCGAATGGACGAAAAGCATTCTAAGAATAACGACGGAGAGGGGAAACTGCTCATCCGTCCATGCAGAAACTAATTATAAAATTCTTGTGCTGCTGAAGCGTGTCATCTTTAGCTATAGGAACTCATTTCTTCCTTTATTTTTTTCATTTTTTGTTTTTCTTTAGAATAGTCTGACGTACAGTTCACGAAGACATCTATTGATGAATAAAGCAGCTGCTGTTTTCGGTTTGACAACTTGTGTCTATATCAGTTCCAATCTATCAACAGGGCGAAGCTTCCACCTCAGTAAACACGAGACATTTTTGTATAGAATCGTTCTTGAATGTCGAGTATGTCGAACCTACCAAGCCGAGAGCGACTATACTGCCGTTAAAAAAATTTTCAGCATATCCACGAGGTGAATCATGACGAGTGGCGTGAAGCTCTCCACAGGAAAGTTAATCGCCCTAGTCAATCGTCAAACTAAAGACGTGAGAGACACTGTGTGCATATCTCGGCCTTGCGCGCTTTTCGCCTCGTCTTTGTCTTTCATCTAGGGACTCCGGGCTGCGAAAAAAGAGCACGCGTCGAGAGAAAGTGCCATTTATAAGGGCGGGCGATGCGAGCGCCGTGTGTCAACACGCCGTTTAATCAGCTTAAACAAGCGCCATCTGCCGTTCTAGTAGCGGCACGTATCACAGCATATCCACGGAGTGAATGATGATGAGTGGGGCGAAGTGCCCATAAGTCCATCCACGCTTCCGCCCATCCGTTCGTTCTTGCTTCCATCCGTGTGACCGTCCGTGCGTACGTCCGTCCGTGCTTCCATCTATGCCACCATCCATCCGTGCGAGTGCCCGTGCGTCCGTCCGTCAGTGCGTCCTTTTGTCCGTCTGTCAGTCTGTTCGTCCATGCGTCCGTCCGCCTGTCTATCTGTCTGTCCGTCCGTCTGTTCATCAATTCATCCATCCATCTATCCATCCATCTAGTGAACGCTACAAGTACCCCCATCTCGCATCTTTTCATAATATATTTATCATAAACAAGTACCGCCATCCAGCGGACATTCTATGGACTAAACAAAAGGTGGCTACTACTACAGACACAGGACGTACGACTCACGGCGTAAGGATTTTCACCCTAAAAAAGGAGTTATACAGTCACGCGGAACGGGAAGGCTTAGAAAGTGCGGTGCAGTGATTTGCCTGTACATCAGCGACGTTCGTGTTCACGGGCAAGAACGTGCTGGCGTTCCTAACTTGCAGCCTCATTGGCGTCCATGGCGGGAAAGGAAACCTTCATTTACGATGCAGTGTAACAACGCCTAGACCTGTTTCAAAGCCTGCTTTTGCCCGTGCCAGCGTGTGACTAGGAAGCCTACATGACCGGCTCTCAACGTGCGACTGTCAGATATGTTCTTCCGTTTTTGTTTTTGTTTTTTGTACAGCGTCTACTGACACAATCGTCCACTGATGCCACTGTATGAACGCGCAAGGGACGCTAAGGATTATAAGTCGCACTTGACGTTGCGAAGGGAGTGCGCAGGCCCGGCCGCTCGTCTATGTGCCACTGCGCAGTAGCACCATCGCCTTAGCTTTTAAAGACGATAGTATTTCTTGGTGTTATTCGACGGAAAAATTTTGGTCAGTCTGTCTGTACATTTGTTTGTTTGTCCGCCCTAACGCTACCTCAAACGGCATTAAACGGCTGACCTCATCCACAGCGCCCACCAGTATTGCTCAAGGTTTAACGTCCATAATTGTGCGATGGTCAATTGAAAAAGCAAATATTGCGCATATCTGAGGCGCCATAACAACATGTCTATGTTTTGTATGTCTGCCTTTACGCTAGAAGAAAACACACACAAAACACTCTAAAGACTGTCAAGGACGCACTGTAACGCGCTGCGCTGGCAGTGCAACGCGATGCTCAAAAAGGTGTTTTCAACGCTTTGCTACGACGGCACGGTGGTGGCACCTGCCCGTCGCTTTCCATTCTACACCTTATCACCTCCGTGACTGGCGCGCATCTTTCTCCACGGTCGCGCATGCCTTCGTTTTCGAAGATAACTGCCAGATGGCGCTCGTGTTTAACGTGCCTAGATGCGCTTGTTCGCTTCCGTTACACGCTCGAGGTACTCTAACGCAGCGCCTTCGGAATACTATTCACCGATTTTCTTGCGCAGAACACCAAATAAACGTTTTGTTCACTCTCTCCAGATGCAAGACTATCGTCTTTCGACGACATTTACAGTGTGGAATGTAGATTCGGGCAAATTTTTATCCTCGCCATCCTCGCCATCCTCGCGTCACTCCTCTTCGCCCTCTAAGCTCTTTCCCGCCCTATGCTAGACTACACGCGGCTATGATTTTTCGCCCTCGCAACCCCTTTTTCATCCTCATCAACGTCACTTTCGTCCTCAACCCCACTTCCCTTTTCCTCTGCTTTTTGTTAGACCATACTACTCATGGTTTCGCCATACTATGCTGGCTATGCTATGCGTTACTCTCTCACATATCATTCCTGTTCTCACCCTCACAGCATTCTGCATCCTTACTTTCTTTCCCGCCCCCTTCCTACACAATTGGCTATGCTATAGATGGCTATGTGTACATGGTTTTCCCTGCCTGATGCCACCATACACGGCTATGCTATGCTTTACCCTCTCCCGTAATTATTTCTTTCTTACTTACTCTCCATTACCTTTCTTGCCCTCTTACTATACGTTATTATGCATGATTACATCTGCGTTACGCTATATGTGATTTTGCTAAGTATATTCCTCTCTCCTCATCCTTACCTCATGCGTATCTCAATGGAACGCTTGCGTCTGTGGTTGTCTCACAGAACAAGTTTAAGATGCGGTGGTTCAGAGCCGCGAGAAGCGCGACACGATGTCCCAATATACCAAAACTTGGGAGTAACTCAGAACACCCACCTGAGCTCATTTACGAAGCGTGGCGGCTTGTCAGACAAAAATGTTGGTCAGCCTTCTTCATCCAAATTGTTTATTGTTGTGGTGGTGGATCCGTTTCTCCGAAATGTATCACTTCTCTCGGGTTTATGACCTTTTTTTTTTCAAACACTCCGAGTATAAAACATATCTTGGCGGACTTTCTTCGCTTTTATCTTGCTTTGGGGTTTACGGTGAGTGACTTAGGGCATCAACAGTCTAGTTTTCAGTTCTCCCGTGTTGCTGAAATGTGTACTAGCAATTCCCGAAGAGAAGTGCCCACCGATGAATCGGAAAGCCCACTGCACCCAAAAAAAGTATTCCACGGCCATCTGAGCCAACGGCCAACAACTTGTACCCGGTGTTAAACAAATTTCTGAGTACATGCATGGCAGTCATTTCGTTTTGCTGACAGGCCATAAGCCCCTGACGAGTTTGCTGAAACCAAGAAAAGCCATCGCTTCTATAGCCGGAGCCAGTGGCCACGGAAGCGATAGCTTTCTCGTGGTCGCTTCATAACTAGCAGCTGCGTCACAACAGTGCATGGGATATAAATATGGTTCGTGATGTTTTACGAGCAATATTGTAAACTGCACCGTAGTGGGGACATGGTATTATTTTTTACCACCCGAATTTCAACAGCTTGCTCATTCGTAAGTGTCCACGCTAAAGCCAAGCTTCAAGCCCACGTTCTCAATATCAGCAGTTTGACGCCGTTTTCGTCGTGCTACCACGGCCGCCCGCCCCATTGTGCGGTATCTCTGCTCAGCGAACACCAAATCAGAAAAATGGCAATGGAGGCAATCAGGGTTCTGCTGATGGTCTTGTTGTTTCATGTGTTACAACAGCTGTTCCCTTAGCAGTAGGCAAGTAAGCTGCGACTGACAGCCAGCCGTCGTTGCATTGGCAGCGTCATAATAGGAGCCGACAGATCTTTCCCGACGGTGTCGCTACTGATCCGTGAGAAATGCCCGATGCCCCGCATACCACCGCGTCGATTCACTGACTGTGGCAGTGCTGCCTGTGGAATTTTGTTTTTTACTAGTTGCAATTGTTATTGCTGGAGGGCGCTGCTGCCGGTTTTTACTTACACATAGTTTGTTTTCCCTTCACTGAGACCTTTAACACAATGTCTGCACACGCACAGGGTTAGATTTGTGTGTGAGTCTAGTTGTGTGCAGAGGTGCATTAGTCAACACCAGGGCTGGGCAGAGATACCCGAAAAAGTATTCCGGAATTCAGGTATCGAAATACACGCTCCGGAAGCCTAAAATGCAGATGCTGAAATACATTTGTAATTGACGTAACGGGATATTTCAGAGATACTTTTGCAAGAAGACTAAAAAAGTAATCCGGAATACAGATACAGCAATACAGATACCGAAATACTTTTTTCTATGTCAGGGACAATCATACTCCGTACACATGTTTGTTATGTGCAGTATAATATTTAAAATGCGCAGCGCATTGAAACTTCCAAATAAATTTGTTCATTATTTCACCACCGTACCTTGGGAGTCATTAATACATTGCAAATGAGGCTAATACTTCACATGATTGTTAAGAACGACATATTTAGAAATATCAGTTGCAATAGAAAGCTATGCTGTACGAGACCAAGAATGACTCGCATTCTACACCGAAATCGGGATAATTGGCGGCAACAGTGATAGCTATGCTAGAAGTATACCATAGTTCAAGCGAAGTGCTGGAACCATAAACAAATTAATCGAGACTAAACTTTTATTTAACACAAATGTGTTTAGCTTAAACGTTCGGCACGTCAATTGCACTTAAAGCGCCTGTTCACCACCCAGAGGTCGAAATTCAGTTGTGGTGGGGAAATAGTGCACGAGTGTACGACGAACACAGAGCCGTGACAATGTTTCAAAACGGTGCAGTAACAATAGCGGAGTTCGAAGCGTTTCGTTATCAAAATCGTGACTACCACACATTTCGCTCCCTCCTGCGCTTCGCTTCGCTAGTATCCTATGTCACGCCGCTTTGTCCTCTCGCCGAGCTTCCCTCCCAGGAACCCATGCTCCTCCCAATCTCGCGTGGCATACGTCATCGCTGACGCGCTGCTTGAAACACCGTCTACTTCCGGTTGTTGCGACTCCGGCATCCGAACTCCGTCATGCTTGTTGACGAACCGTGGCTGCAGTAATAGTTTCAGTATGGACCCTGCGTTGCGTACACGCCTTCAAATGATCGCCAACACGATGGACCCGAACGGGGACACGCCGTGCCCCGCACGTGTTGCACGTGCGCGGACAACACGACGAACAACAACAAGCACCACAGACAACTGCTTTCAGACTGACCGGAAGTCGTAGGCTCTTGCTCGACCAATCACAGCATATTTGGCTTGGCGCGTCAGTGAAGTGGCACGGTGCGTCACGGGGGAGGCCCGAAAGGCCCGTAAAGAAGGAGGGATTGTTTCTTGGAATTTGTGGCGCGGCGCTGGCGGCTTGTAACGCGGCCACGTCTAAAATGATTGATCGCGACGGCATTTCGCACATGATGCGCGCGTTTACATGAAATGCTTGAAAAAAAAAAATATCGGAGATGGTTCACGGACCCTTTCGGAAGCAGTAGCTCCTTAAATAGGCCATCATCTAGACATCATCGGTTCAGCCTCAACACAAGACTCGCGAACGAGAAATGCCGCTCTACAGCTGCAGAGGAGCATAAATTTGGGTTATAGCGGATACAATTCACATTGATACGGTGAGCGCAGTAAGTGTAGTGCGTCAGTAAACAATGACTAAATTGCGGAGTGGGTGTTCGCCGTGGTGGTCTAGTGGCTAAGGTACTCGGCTGCTGACCCTCAGGTCGCGGGATCGAATCCCGGCTGCGGCGGCTGCATTTCCGATGGAGGCGGAAATGTTGTAGGCCCGTGTGCTCAGATTTGGGTGCACTTTAAAGAACCCCAGGTGGTCGAAATTTCTGGAGCCGTTCACTACGGTGTCTCTCATAATCAAGTGGTGATTTTGGGACGTTAAACCCCCAAAATCAATCAATGCGGAGTGGGTGCTGCTGTACAGGGACCACCATCTTTACGAAAGTACGTTACCCGTTACAGTTACGAAATTGTAACGAGTACGTTACTGAACTATCAAAAAGCAATGTACTACCGCTAACGCAGTTACTTGTAACACGTTACAATGAACACTGGACGAACACAACGGTCAGCATGTGTCTCTAAGTAAAAAAAGAAAAGGAAGTAAGGCTCCTGATTTCCTTCCTGCCACTGTAATGGCGGCGCTTACTTCAACAGCCTTCTACTCAGTGGACTAGCGGTTCAGGCTAGTTGATTTCCAGTTTTGCTAAAGAGACCTTGCGCGAAGCAAAAGGGAAACACATAAACAATGAAGACGACCGCTTACTTCCAGTTGAAGGTTTAGTGTTTCCTAGAAACATAGAAAAAGCAAAAAAGAGAACGAACAAAACAAGGAATGCGAAAGGAAACGCGAAAAGACCTCCTTCCAATCGCCGAGTGGCCATTCTGGCGTTTTTCAGAAATGCTTTGGAGAAAGAAGTATATCGTTGATGGCGGACGGCACCGCACACCAAATTCTTTGGGGGGTTTGTGGCTTCCGCGATAAGCTCCGTTTTTTCAAATGGGTGCCGCAAAAAAAAAGGCGGGGCCGGAGAAGAAATTTCTTTTATTTATTTATTTGACTTACATGCACAAATACCCAAGGACACAGAGGAAAGAGGGAGAGCGCAAGCTGGCACCTGCCACCTGGAGGGGCACAACGCCTGCTCACTCTTTAGGGAGGAGGGAATAAACTGAGGAAACAAATATTGGAGACTAGAAAGAGGGAAGAAGATGAGGAATAAAAAAAACGACGTAGGCTTCGACGAGTAGGAGTAAAGAAACATGAATAAAAATAATAAAAAGGCATCTCTAAACGGGTGGCCAGGTCCGTTTGGCCCATAATTGTAAGGAGAGCTCAGTGGGCCTGGCCGCGGCGGGATGCACAACCGCTCTGAAAGAAAAAAAAACACTGTTCGTTCAATTGGCATGAGGGAACACGTTTTAAAAAATGACAGATCCCACGTACAGTGGTAATCGATGATATGCGAAGCACGAATGAGAAATGCTGATATGTCACTTTAAAATCAGCACTACGTTACGAGGTAGAGATAAATGATGCCGTAAATGACTTCCGTGTCACTATCATCATGTTTGGATTCGTCTTTTACCTTCGTCATCTATTCACGTCACCTGATACGAAATTTAGTATATGTGGAGCTAGCAAAATGGCCGCGAGCTAGCTATGAGCGTGTTACGTTGCCATGTCCTTACATAACACACGTGCCAGGATATATATATATATATATATATATATATATACATACATATATATATATATATATATATATATATATATATATATATATATATATATATATATATATATATATATATATATTGTAGGCATTTATTATGCGCTTCATCCTTATCTGAACAGCACTCAATCATCATCATATGTTCTGGCTGACAATCATCATCTTCTTGGAACGTGCGCTTCTTTCTCGGGTCCGTTGCGCTTGTTCGTTCCCGAGTTCACGACCAATAAACCTCGTTACAACTGAGTCGTCATACGTGGTGGAGGTGGATTGACGTTCCCAGTACCTCTCCTTACAATGCCTAATTGCTGGAGCTCCGTTCAGGCCGCCGCTTGGACCCTCTGTCCGCCAACATGTCTCAGAGTGAGTGGGTGGATGCCCTTTCTGCTCCCGTCTCTGCGCCGCAAGCCCCTCCTCTTTACATCGTAAACCACCAGCGTGACCCTCCGATGTTCGCTGGTCTCCGCGGCGAAGATGTGGAGGACTGGCTCGATAACTACGAGCGAGTAAGCGCAACTAATCACTGGGACGACTCTAACAAACTCCGCCGAGTATCGCTTTATCTCACGGGCGTTGCCGAGACATGGTTCTTGAACCATGAGATCGACCTCACCGACTGGCCTGCCTTCAAGCAGCAGCTTCGCCAAGTATTCGGCACGCCAGCCGTTCGATCAGCTCTAGCGAGGAGGGCCCTAGATACTCGCCAACAACATCCCGGCAAGTCATACACATCTTACATCGAGGATGTCCTTGCGCTTTGCCGGCGCGTCAATTCTTCGATGTCCGAGTCGGACAAACAGCGCCACATCCTGAAGGGCATCGGAAGCATTGCCTACAATGCCCTTGTTGCCCAGAATCCTTCCACTGTCACTGACATCGTCTCTACGTGTCAGCGTCTCGACGAACTTGATTCTGTTCGCCTTCAGCCGGGCAATAGGGAACACCGTACAGCAGACCGGGACCAGCGTGACATGATACGGGAGATCATACGAGAACTTGAATCAATGGGAATCTTACAACCTTCTCCATCTGTCACACAGCCTTCAAGCATGGCCCTCCGTGACATCGTAAGGGAGGAACTAACATCATTCACTGGTCCAGCCTACGTACAGCCACCTCCGCCTAGCCCTCCAACGTACGCGCAAGTTGCGGCCGCGCCTCCTCGCAACGTAAACTCTACTTCGCCGCTGCCATCATTCACGCCGGTTGCTGCTGCACCACCGGTCCACTTCCGGCCAATCCCACACGACCCTCTGTCTGTCCACTTGAGTGCGCTATCTCCCGGTGCGCCGAACGCCCTCTACTACCCGCCTTGGCGCCCGTCTCGCCCAACATGCTTTTACTGTGGATATCGTGGCCATATATCGCGCTTCTGCCGCAAGCGCCAGCAGGACGAGCGTCGCGGGTACGACATGCGCGAACGGGACTTTTCCAGTGGGTATTCTTACGCTCGGCGTTATTCATCTGGACAGCAGCGGTCTCCATCTCCGCCCGCGTCGACTGAGACACGGAACACTTACCGTTGTTAGGTTTGGCCTGGGGATTCGTCTCTCAATCCCTTCGGCGCCCGGTCTGACGGACGCTGTCAAGTATTTGAGTGATTATCCAGACCAGGCGGCGGGCAGAGGCGAGTCCCGTCCTTCAAGTGCGGACCCTTTGGTCGTCCCTTCGAGCAGCAGCGTGACTGATGACCTCGTCGACTCGTCGGGCGACAGGAGGGCTGGCGTGGCCGGCGCCGGAGCTGACCGAGGAGCGGCGCTCCCTTTTGATCCCCATTCACCAAGCCGACCGGCCGATTGCCTATGCTCGTCAGGCATTGTACGTGCTAGCCGGAGGGTGAGACGTCGTGTCGCCAAGACGCCGCTAACCATTCGAGAGAGGCCAACAGAGACAGCACCTTCCTGGAGGAGACCAACGGCCACCGCAAATTACCCCGCTAATTGAGCGAACAAAATCGGCGGACCCTTTGAAGTATGCTGCCAGGATCGTGGGAACTCTCGAGTGGCGGCACACACACGACGAGGAAGAGCCCTGCTGGCGCCACCAAAGTGCAGTGTTCACGTGGACCTTGCATGCTCGCCCCCCTCACCTGTGTGTGCGTGATGTTTATTGTGTTTATTGATGACATTTTGCATTACATCGAGTTCACTGTGCTTACCCGGTGCTCTCACCAGCTAATTCTAGGGTGGGACTTCCTATCTTCTTCTTCAGCCGCTATGTGTTGTGGTGAACGGATTCTGCACCTAACTAATACGGACTCCATGTTCGACGAAGGCGTCTACAAGCCACTACGCCTGTTCGCTCGCGAAGATCTCGAACTACCGCCACATCAAGAACAAATTGTGACCCTGATCTCTAAGGACATCGACCACGGTGACGTCTTGGTGTTTCCTTCGTCGACTTGCGTCGCAAAAGGCGTAGCCCTTGCATCAGGTGTCGTACGCTTTCACCATGGCTCCGCGCTCGTCATTGCTGCGAATGAAACGCCAGAGAAAGTTCTCCTGCCAGAGGGCACTGCAGTAGCCTGTGTTGTGGATGCTGAGCCTGTCAGCGTCACGCCTCTTAAACCTGCCTCTACCAACGACCGTTCTATGAGTAAGCCTGCCTCATCCTCTCCCTTCGCAGCTCTTATCAGTGATGACTTAACAGCTATCCAGGCGCAGCAGTTGCTTGCGTTATTAACGAAACACGCCGATTCTTTCGACACCTGCTCCTCAACGTTGGGCCGAACTACCACTGCAGCGCATCGCATTCAGATGGAGGGAACATCTATTGTACATCGCCGCCCGTACCGCGTGTCTCTCGCTGAGCGAAAAATCATCGAGGAAAACGTCGCTGACATGCTCCAACGAGAAATAATTCGTCCATCAGCTAGCCCTTGGTCATCCCCTGTTGTTTTGGTACGAAAAAAAGATGGCTCCGTGCGCTTTTGCGTTGATTACCGGGCACTTAACAACATCACACGCGAGGACGTATACCCCATGCCACGCATCGACAACGCCCTTGATTCACTGCAAGGCACCGAATACTTTTCAAGCCTTGATTTGCGTTCGGCATATTGGTAAATTCCCATGCACGATGACGACAAAGAAAAAACGGCATTTGTAACCCCCGATGGCCTATACGAATTTAACGTGATGCCTTTCGGGCTCTGCAATACGCCCGCGACGTTTGAACGCATGATCGACACCGTCCTGCGTGGTCTGAAATGGAAAACGTGTCTCTGCTACCTTGCTGACATTATCATCTTTTCATCAACGTTTTCTCAGCACCTGAGGCGCTTGGATGACGTCCTAACATGCCTCGCCGGTGCGGGTCTGCAGCTCAACACTAAGAAGTGCCGTTTCGCCACCAAATCCACCAAGGTTCTCGGTCATGTCGTCAGCAAGGACGGTATTCGCCCTGACCCCGAAAAGATCGCTGCCGTCCTTCGATTTACATGCTCACAAGACTTAAGGATTTGCGAAGTTTTATTGGCCTCGCATCATATTTTCGTCGCTTCATACGAAATTTCGCTTCAATAGCTGCGCCACTTCACAAACTACTTGCATCTAATGCACCCTTTTTGTGGTCCGAGGAATGTCAGTCGGCGTTTCACCTATTGAAGAAAGCTTTGACGTCAGAGCCTGTACTCTGCCATTTTGATGACACCGCCCCAACACTCCTGTATACCGACGCCAGCGGTTGCGGTATAGGTGCTGTTCTCCTCCAACGCGATAACTCTGGACGGGAAAGGGTCATCGCATATGCTAGCCGAGTGCTTACTTCTACTGAAAAAAACTATACCATCACTGAGCAGGAGTGCCTCGCTGTGGTTTGGTCCATACAAAAGTTCCGTCCTTATCTGTACGGCCGTCAATCCACCATCGTAACGGACCACCACGCCTTATGCTGGCTTTCTACAATGAAGAACTTGTCCGGACGCTTGGTTCGTTGGATTTTACGCATACAGGAGTATCAGTTTGAGATTATTTATAAATCGGGAGAAAAACATCAAGACGCCGATGCTCATTCTCGTTGCCCACTACCTACGGCGTCATTCGACACTCCAGCTGCCACCTCCAACGACACCAGTGCGGACGTGACTCCCACTTCTCTTGCCTTGCTCGCCTCGCTGTACCAACCGCCAATCGACGATGAACAACCCTTCAGTTCTCGCCAGCAGGCTGACCCGTATTGTCGGCGCATTACAGACCACCTCTCAGGAGCTACGCGTCCACCCAATGCACGCCTTCGTCGACAACCCGAGCACTTCAAATTTCAAGACGGTGTGCTGTATCGTCACATATATCATCCTGACGGCCAACGCTGGGTACCTGTTCTGCCACACGCTCTTCAACATCATGTACTTAACGCCTTTCATGACAATTTGACTGCTGGCCACCTAGGCTTTTACAAAACCTACGACCGCATTCGAAGCCGCTTTTATTGGCCTGGGATTTCTAGCAGCGTAGCAAAGTACGTGGGTTCCTGCTCTCCGTGCCAACTTCGCAAACTTCCGACATCTCCCCCGGCTGGTCAGTAACAGCCAATTACGTGCCCTACAACACCTTTCAAGGTCGTTGGTGTCGATCTTTATGGACCCCTTCCTGATACTGGTGCTGGAAATAGATGGATAGTCACCGCAGTAGACCATATGACACGCTATGCCGAGACAACTTCAGTAGCTACTGGTTCAGCATCGGAAGTTGCTGACTTCGTCCTTCAGGCCATAATACTACGTCATAGTGCTCCTCGTGTACTTCTAAGTGACCGTGGAAAGGTGTTCTTATCACAGCTTTTAGGTGAAGTTCTTCGCGTTTCTGGTACCACACACAAGATGGCGTCTTGCTACCATCCTCAAACAAACGGTCGGACCGAGAGATTTCATCGAACCCTTGCCGACATGATCGCCGCATACATTCAACCGGATCACAGAAACTGGGATAAACTTCTACCGTTCCTCACTTTCGCCTACAACACCGCTGTTCAGCGCACAACTGGCTACTCACCGTTTTATCTCGTTTCCGGACGTTCACCTACTTTCTTTATCGATGTTTCCTTCTTCACCAGCAATGGCCCTCCATCACCATTTTCTTGCGAAGAATACATTTCTCGCCTTGCCCAGTGCCGCCAGCGCGCTCGTATGAACACGGAAGCTACGCAACAAGCAAGGAAGGCCGTCTACGACACCTCTCATCGTGTGGTATCATTCCGACCGGGTGATGAGGTGCTGCTATTGACACCAATTCGCACACCTGGTCTCTGCGACAAGTTCCAGGCTCGATTCATCGGCCCATACGTTGTTTTAGAGCAGACTTCACCTGTCAACTATCGTGTGACGCTTCTTGTCGTGCCAACTGACCACCGTTACCGCAGCACCGAAATTGCACACGTTTCCCGCATGAAGCTTTTCACACGACGTTCCTCGTCACCTTGACTACCCGCCCGCAGCGGCCAGGCTGGCCGCTTCCACGGGGAGGGAATCAGTGTAGGCATCTATTATGCGCTTCATCCTCATCTGAACAGCAGTCAATCATCATCATATGTTCTGGCTGACAATCATCATCTTCTTGGAACGTGCGCTTCTTTTTCGGGTCCGTTGCGCTTGTTCGTTCCCGAGTTCACGACCAATAAACCTCGTTACAACCGAGTCGTCATAAAATATATATATATATATATATATATATATATATATATATATATATATATATATATATATATATATATATATATATATATATATATATATATGTGTGTGACGCTATGATGAATGGCAGACGTGGCCTGGCTATACGCCATGTTTATTCTACTCTCACTTCTTCCTTCTCTACTTCTACCAACCATCACTTCATACGTCACACGATTCCCCCTCCCCCCGAAAGAAAGCCTGGATTACGAACAATAAAAAGTGAACAAGGAGAGGTTAAAAAGTCACAAATGGCATAGTTCACAATTGGTTCTGTGCTCCATGGAAGTTCCGTAGACTTTCAGACTTCAGGCAAGAGTGCAGCAGTCCGGTTAACGCAGGAGTTCTGGTGGGCGAGGCTGGTGGTTGCGTCCTGGATAACACAAAAATGGTTTGGACGTGGAGATAAGGGTAATCACAGCTGGAATTCTTGTGAAGAACGAACGAGGTTCGAACATCTTGCAGAATTGACAGTTCCAATATTTTAGGCATCGAATTCCTCGTCGTGGGTGATACACAGGCCGTGCAAGCAGCTTGCGTGAGCGTTGATCGAGTTTGATTGGCCGCTGCCAGTGTTCCTGCCGGGTACAAGGCGTGCTTTTGTGGCTTTTGTGGCTTTTGGAGATTTTTCTATAGCGATGTCGCAGATGTTTTAATCGAAGGCACATTTTCAATGTCTGGTGGAGAATGTATCCACAACGATGGGCCTTTTCGCAATGTTCTTTGAGCCTTAAGAGTGGTTTCGATGAAGTTTTCTTTCGTCGCTGACAATGTTGAAGTATACGTTGACGTTGTAGTTTCTTGGTTTCGTCGACTTGCGTGTGGTGTGACAATGATCGTGGTGTGCCAGCATTCTTAGCAAGTCCTCCGCAGGCTTCTACAACGCCAACCAATGCTGCTGTCTCTGGCGCAAGACAATGTTGGAGGTTTTGTGCACTTGAATCTTCTGTATTTATAAACCGCTCATTGTTGTTGGTTGCCTGAATAGCACTTGTGTCATCAGAAGTCGCACCTGCGCTTTTGTTTTCAGTGTTGGCAGTGAGGTTGTATGCTGGATTGTCGTCGCGTCGATCTTGTGATTGATGAACACTCGACGCTTCTGCAGAACACTTTTCTTCACAAGATGCTGATTGTGAATGTTTCTGTTTCTGTGAAACTGCTGAACTGAATACTTTGAACAAATGAGATTCCTGTGAACATTCGTTGTCTGGGTTGAGTTCGTGCGGATTTACCAACTCGTCATGCGTAAATGCTACGATCTTGTGAGGTGCTTCATCAGGTTTATCAGTAAAGTTGATGACAGGAGATGGAACTGCCGAGCTGAATACTTTGAACG